>NC_052096.1:6192500-6538763 GCF_015852505.1 Tachyglossus aculeatus | reverse complement strand
CTTCTCCCCTTCCCCCCCTGTCCCTCCCTCCTCCTCCCCCTCCTCTTTTTCTCCCTCCCCCCCTCCTTCTCCCCTTCCCTCCCTCCTCCTCCCCCTCCTCTTTTTCTCCCTCCCTCCTCCTTCTTCCCTTCCCTTCCTCCTTCTCCCCCTCTTCACCTCCCTCTCCTCTTTTTCTCCCTCCCCCTCCTCCTTCTCCCCTTTCCCCCTCCCCTTCCTTCTTCTCCCCCCTTCACCTCCCCCGCCTCTCCTTCTCCCCTTCCTCCTTCTCCCCTTTTCGCCTCCCCCTCCTCTTTTTCTCCCCCTTCTCTCCTCGCCTTCCTCCTTCTCCCCCTCTTCACCTCCCCCTTCTCTTTCCCCTTCCTCTTTTTCTCCCTCCCCCTCCTCCTCTCCCCTCTCCTTCTCCCCTTCCTCCTTCTCCCCCTCTTCACCTCCCCCTTCTCTTCCCCCTTCCTCCTTCTCCCCCTCCTCTTTTTCTCCCTCCCCTCCTCCTCTCCCCCTCCTTCTCCCCTTCTTCCTTCTTCCCCTCCCCCTTCCCTTTCCCCCTTCTCCTTCCCCCTTCTCCCCTTCCTCTTTTTCTCCCTCCCCCCTCCTCCTCCTCTCCCCTCTCCTTCTCCCCTTCCTCCTTCTCCCCCTCTTCACCTCCCCCTTCTCTTTTTCCCACCCCCTCCTTCCTCCTTCTCCCCCTCCTCTTTTTCTCCCCCTTTCTCCCCTTCCCCCTCCCCTTCCTCCTTCTCCCCTTCTTCACCTCCCCCTTCTCTTTCCCCCTCCTCCTTCCTCCTTCTCCCCCTCCTCTTTTTCTCCCCCCCTCCCCTCTCCTTCTCCCCTTCCTCCTTCTCCCCTTCTTCACCTCCCCTTCTCTTCCCCCCTTCCTTCCTCCTTCTCCCCCTCCTCTTTTTCTCCCTCCTCCTCCTCTCTCCTTCCTCCTTCTCCCCCTTCACCTCCCCCTCCCCTTTTTCTCCCCCCCTCCTCCTTCTCCCCTTCCCCTCCCCTTCCTCCTTCTCCCCCTCTTCACCTCCCCCTCCTGTTTTTCTCCCTCCCCCTCCTCCTTCTCCCCTTCCCTTCCTCCTTCTCCCCCTTCACCTCCCCCTCCTCTTTTTCTCCCCCTTCCTCCTTCTCCCCTTCCCCTCCCCTTTCTCCTTCTCCCCCTCTTCACCTCCCCTTCTTTTCCCCCCTCTCCTTCTCCCCTTCCTCCTCCTCCCCCCCTTCACCTCCCCTCCTCCTTTTTTCTCCCTCCCCCCTCCTTCTCTCCCTCATTCATTCATTCAATCTTATTTATTGAGCGCTTACCCCCTCCTCTTCCTCTTCTCTCTCCCTCCCTGTCCCCCTCCTCCTCCTCCCCAGCAGAGCCCCCCCCCCCCCCCCCCCCCCCCCCCGCGCTCCCAGGGGGCAGGTGTGAAGGGATCTGGGAAGGGAAGCTGCCCGGTCCTGGGGGCCTGCCAGGACCTTTCTCCCACTGACCATTCACCCACTGGGCGCCCCAGGCCCCTCGCAAGAGCCCCCCACCCGCCCACCCCTGACCTCAGGGCCTTCAGGAATCAATCGACCAATCGATGATACATATCGAGCTCTTACTTTGTGCAGAACAACGTCTACAAGGATCCACCACCAATAACGAGACTGTTTGATATCTGTTATATTAACAATAATAATAATGACATTTATTAAGCGCTTACTATGTGCAAAGCACCGTTCTAAGCGCTGGGGAGGTTACAAGGTGATCAGGTTGTCCCATGGAGGGCTCACAGTCTTAATCTATTCTATTTATTTTATTAATACGTTTTGTTTTGTTCTCTGTCTCCCCCTTCTAGACTGTGAGCCCGCTGTTGGGTAGGGACCGTCTCTAGATGTGCCAACTTGGCCTTCCCAAGCGCTTAGTACAGTGCTCTGCACACAGTAAGCGCTCAATAAATACGATTGATTGATTGATTAATCCCCATTTTACAGATGAAGTAACTGATGCCCAGAGAAGTGAAGTGACTTGCCCAAGGTCACACAGCTGGCAATTGGCGGAGCTGGGATTTGAACCCACGACCTCTGACTCCAAAGCCCAGGCTCTTTCCACTGAGCCACACTGCTTCTCTAAGATAGGGACTGTCTCTATATGTTCCTTTTAGACTGTGAGCCCACTGTTGGGTAGGGACCGTCTCTATATGTTGCCAATTTGTACTTCCCAAGCGCTTAGTACAGTGCTCTGCACACAGTAAGCGCTCAATAAATACGATTGATGATGATATATGTTGCCAACTTGTACTTCCCAAGCGCTTAGTCCAGTGCTCCGCACACAGTAAGCGCTCAATAAATACGATTGATTGATTGATTCTCTAGAAGCAGCAGCCTGGCCTAATGGCTAGAGCCCCGGCCTAAGAGTCAGAAGGTGCTGGGTTCTAATCCCGGCTCCGCCGCTTGTCAGCTGGGTGACCTTGGGCAGGTCACTTCACTCCTCTGGGCCCTCAGTTCCCTCAGCTGGAAAACGGGGACGGAGACCGTGAACCCCACATGGGCCAGGGACTGCGTCCGACCCGATTCGTCGGCATCCACCCCAGCGCTTAGTACAGTGCCCGGCACATAGTAAGCGCTTAACAAATCCCATCATCATCAATAAATACCACTGAGTGAATGATTTGGATGTTCTGGGGGAGGTTTGGCCAGCTCAGTGACTCATTTATCTCATCTGGGCTATTTTGGTGCATTCGCCAACACAATGCCCGTGTCCTTGATTCCTTCCCTTTATTTATGTAAGGGACGGGGGCCTTGTCTTTTTCTCCCTCCAACCCCGCTCCCTTCCTTGGGCGGTCATGGACAGCGTGGCTCAGTGGAAAGAGCCTGGGCTTTGGAGTCCGAGGTCATGGGTTCGAATCCTGCCTCTGCCACAGGTCTGCTGTGTGACCTTAGGCAAGTCACTGAACTTCTCTGAGCCTCAGTTCCCTCATCTGGAAAATGGGGATTAAAGCTGTGAGCCCCACGTGGGACAACCTGATCACCTTGTACCCCCCCGCCCCAGCGCTTAGAACAGTGCTTTGCCCATAGTAAGCGCTTAACAAATGCCATTTTTTAAAAAAACCCGTCTTTAGGGCTCAAGGCCCATTTCAAATCCCGGCTCCGCCGACTGTCAGCTGGGTGACTTTGGGCGAGTCACTTCACTTCTCTGGGCCTCAGTTCCCTCATCTGGAAAATGGGGGATTAACACTGTGACCCCCCCGTGGGACAACCTGATCACCTTGTAACCTCCTCAGCGCTTAGAACAGTGCTTTGCACATAGAAAGTGCTTAATAAATGTTATTATTATTATTATTATTATTATTAAATCACTTCTCTGTGCCTCAGTTCCCTCATCTGGAAAATGGGGATTAGAACTGTGAGCCCCCCGTGGGACAACCTGATCGCCTTGTAGAGAAGCAGCGTGGCTCAGTGGAAAGAGCCCGGGCTTTGGAGTCAGAGGTCATGGGTTCGAATCCCAGCTCCACCACAAGTCTGCTGTGTGAACCTGGGCAAGTCACTTAACTTCTCTGAGCCTCAGTTACCTCATCTGTAAAAATGGGGATTAAGACTGTGAGCCCCACATGGGACAACTTGATCACACTGTATCCCCCCAGCGCTTAGAACAGTGCTTTGCACATAGTAAGCGCTTAACAAATGCCATTAAAAAAAAAACAAACAAAACCTGTCTTAGGGCTCAAGGCCCATTTCAAATCCCGGCTCCGCCGACTGTCAGCTGGGTGACTTTGAGCAAATCACTTCACTTCTCTGGGCCTCAGTTCCCTCATCTGGAAAATGGGGGATTAAAACTGTGAGCCCCCCGTGGGACAACCTGATCGCGCTGCAACCTCCCCAGCGCTTAGAACAGTGCTCTGCACATAGTAAGCGCTTAATAAATGCTATCATTATTCTTATTATTATTAAGTCACTGCTCTGTGCCTCAGTTCCCTCATCTGGAAAATGGGGATTAATACTGTGAGCCCCCCGTGGGACCACCTGATCGCCTTGTAACCTCTCCACTGCTTAGAACAGTGCTCTGCACATAGTAAGCGCTTAATAAATGCTATCATAATGATGATGATGGCATTTATTAAGCGCTTACTATGTGCAGAGCACTGTTTTAAGCACTGGGGAGGTTACAAGGTGATCAGGTGGTCCCACGGGGTATTATTAAGTCACTTCTCTGTGCCTCAGTTCCCTCATCTGGAAAATGGGGATGAAGACTGTGAGCCCCCCGTGGGACCACCTGATCGCCTTGTAACCTCCCCAGCGCTTAGAACAGTGCTCTGCACATAGTAAGCGCTTAATACATGCTATCATTATTATTATTATTATTAAGTCACTTCTCTGTGCCTCAGTTCCCTCATCTGGAAAATGGGGATGAAGACTGTGAGCCCCCCGTGGGACAACCTGATCACCTTGTAACCTCTCCAGTGCTTAGAACAGTGCTTTGCACATAGTAAGCGCTTAACAAATACCATCATCGTCATTATTATTGTTACTATTGCCCGGCTCTCTGCCCGCCCACACCGCATCTCTTCGAAATCCCGCAGCTGTTTGGTAAACAGGTTCTTGGAATAGCCTGGCCCGGTCCCCTGGACACTCGATACAGCTGGACGCGGGGGCTGGAGGGAGGGAAGACCCCCTCCGTCCCTCCATCCCTTCCCCGTCCACCCCGGGGGGACCGTGAGAACTGGGTTCGGGTCACGCCGGAGACTCAGACCGGTCAGAGGCGGCCAACCAGCTCCCCAGCGCCCGAGAAGCGCAGCGAGGCCTATTGGGGAGTCAGAAGCCTGCTGCGGGACCTTGAGCAGGTCACCTCCCTTCTCTGGGCCTCGGTGACCTCATCTGGAAAACGGGGAGCCCCACGGGGGACAACCGTGGCTCAGTGGAAGGAGCCCGGGGTTTGGAGTCAGAGGTCATGGGTTCGAATCCCGGCTCCGCCAATTGTCAGCTGGGTGACTTTGGGCAAGTCACTTCACTTCTCCGGGCCGCAGTTAACTCATCTGTAAATGGGGGATGAAGACTGGGAGCCCCCCGTGGGACCACCTGATCACTTTGCAACCTCCCCAGCGCTTAGAATGGTGCTTTGCACATAGTAAGCGCTTAATAAATGCCATTATTTTGTTCTCCGTCTCCCCCTTTTAGATTGTGAGCCCACTGTTGGGTAGGGACCGTCTCTAGATGTTGCCAACTTGGACTTCCCAAGCGCTAAGTACAGTGCTCTGCACACAGTAAGCGCTCAATAAATACGATTGATGATGATGATGATTATTATTACCTTGTATCTACCCCAGTGCTTAGAACAGTGCTTGGCACATAGTAAACGTTTAACAGATACCATCATTATTATTATTATCATGTCACTTCTCTGGGCCTCCGTTCCCTCATCTGTACAAGGGACTTTTAGACTGTGAGCCCACTGTTGGGTAGGGACTGTCTCTATATGTTGCCAATTTGTACTTCCCAAGCGCTTAGTACAGTGCTCTGCACATAGTAAGCGCTCAATAAATACGATTGATGATGAAGGGAGGGAGTAGATTGTGAGCCCCATGTGGGACAGAGACTGTGTCCAAATCGATTTGCTCGTCTCCGCCAGCGCTTAGTACGGTGCCTGGCACATAGTAAGCGCTTAACTTACTGAGGAGCAGCGTGGCTCAGTGGAAAGAGCCCGGGCTTTGGAGTCCGAGGTCCTGGGTTCCAATCCTGACTCCACCACATGTCTGCTGTGTGACCTAGGGCAGGTCACTTCATCATCATCATCATCATCAATCGTATTTATTGAGCGCTCACTATGTGCAGAGCACTGTACTAAGCGCTTGGGAAGTACAAATTGGCAACATATAGAGACAGTCCCTACCCAACAGTGGGCTCACAGTCTAGAGAAGCAGCGTGGCTCAGTGGAAAGAGTCCAGGCTTTGGAGTCCGAGGTCATGGGTTCGAATCCCGGCTCCACCACATGTCTGCTGTGTGATCTTGGGCAAGTCACTTAACTTCTCTGAGCCTCAGTTACCCCATCTGTAAAATGGGGATGAAGACTGTGAGCCCCACGTGGGGCAACCTGATCACCCTGTATTCTCCCCACCGCTTAGAACAGTGCTTTGCACATAGTAAGCGCTTAACAAATGCCTATTATTATTATTATTATTATTAAAAGGGGGAGACAGAGAACAAAACCAAACATATTAACAAAATAAAATAAATATTCACTTCTCTGAGCCTCAGTTACCTCATCTGTAAAATGGGGATGAAGACTGGGAGCCCCACGTGGGACAACTTGATCACCTTGTAACCCCCCCCAGCGCTTAGAACAGTGCTCTACACATAGTAAGCGCTTAACAAATGCCATCATTATTATTATTATTATTATTAACAAATACCACAGTTATTATTATTGCTCTATCTGCACCCCTCCCCACCCAAGCTTGTCTCTCCCGCTTGCCTGGTGGAGGGTCTCTCCCCACAAATTTGTGGCTAGAGCCTGGGCCTGAGCCTCAGAAAGCCCTGGCTTCTAATCTCTGCTCTGCCGCCTGTCTGCTGGGTGACCTTGGACGAGTCACTTCACCTCTCTAGGCCTCAGTTTCCTCAACCGTAAAAAGGGGGATTAAGACCGTGAGCCCCACATGGGACCGTGTCCAACCTCATCACCTCGTCTCGACCCCAGTCCTTAGAGCGGTACACATAGTAAGCGCTTAACGAATACCGTCAGAGTTATTATTGTTGTCGTCGTTATTATTATAACCCACCCCCCCACTTCCCCACCTCATCACTGATCCCAGGATCCGATCCAGCCCCGTTAGGGAAGAGACGGGGGAGAGTTTTCTCCTCCGCAGTTCTGGAATGGCAGGAAGTGGGGGAAAGGGAAACGGCAGCTAGCCAAGACTCGGAGTCACTGGACGGCTGAGCGCCGGGCCTGCTCACCTTGCCCCTGGTTTCATTCATTCATTCAATCGTATTTATTGAGCGCTTACTGTGTGCAGAGCACTGGACTAAGCGCTTGGGAAGGACAAGTTGGCAACATATAGAGATGGTCCCTACCCACCAGTGGGCTTACAGTCTAGCTCTGTCCCTCTCCATCTTCTCTTCTAGGGGCTGGAGGCTCCCCTCTTCCCCCCCAGGCCCAGCCCCCGGTTTCCTCTTCAACTCTGAGCCTCTTTAGTACCACCTGCTAACTACAACCAGGAAGTAGGGGAGCTGTGACTCCTTTGACCGCAGCCTGATATCTCTCTGATTAAGGTCTGGGGAGAGAAAGGGGGTGGCAGAGAGGAGTTGTCTCCCACCTTGTTACCCCCTTTCCCGCAGCCTGCTATCTCTCCGATTATGGTCTGGGGAGAGAAAGGGGGTGGCAGAGCGGAGTTGTCTCCCACCCTGTTACCCCTTGGCTCGCAGACTGATATCTCTCCGATTAAGGTCTGGGGAGAGAAAGGGGGTGGCAGAGAGGAGTTGTCTCCCATCTTGTTACCCTTTGCCCGCAGTCTATCTCTCCGATTAAAGTCTGGGGAGAGAAAAGGGGTGGTAGAGAGGAGTTGTCTCCCACCTTGTTACCCCTTTGCCCGCAGTCTGATATCTCTCTGATTAAAGTCTGGGGAGAGAAAGGGTGGCAGAGCGGAGTTGTCTCCCACCCCTGTTACCCCTTGGCTCACAGCCTGATATCTCTCTGATTAAGGTCTGGGGAGAGAAAGGGGGTGGCAGACAGGAGTTGTCTCCCACCCTGTTACCCCTTTGCTCTCAGACTGATATCTCTCCTATTAAAGTCTGGGGAGAAAAAGGGGGTGGCAGAGCGGAGTTGTCTCCCATCTTGTTTCCCCTTTGCTCACAGACTGATATCTCTCTGATTAAGGTCTGGGGAGAGAAAGGGGGTGGCAGACAGGAGTTGTCTCCCACCCTGTTACCCCTTTGCTCGCAGACCGATATCTCTCTGATTAAAGTCTGGGGAGAGAAAGGGGGTGGCAGAGAGGAATTGCCTCCCACCTTGTTACCCCCTTTTCCCGCAGCCTGATATCTCTCTGATTAAGGTCTGGGGAGAGAAAGGGGGTGGCAGACAGGAGTTGTCTCCCACCCTGTTACCCCTTTGCTCACAGCCTGATATCTCTCTGATTAAGGTCTGGGGAGAGAAAGGGGGTGGCAGACAGGAGTTGTCTCCCACCCTGTTACCACTTTGCCCTCAGACTGATATCTCTCCGATTAAAGTCTGGGGAGAGAAAGGGGGTGGCAGAGAGGAATTGTCTCCCACCTTGTTACCCCTTTTTCCGCAGCCTGATATCTCTCCGATTAAGGTCTGGGGAGAAAAAGGGGGTGGCAGAGAGGAGTTGTCTCCCACCCTGTTACCCCTCTGCTCACAGACTGATATCTCTCCGATTAAAGTCTGGGGAGAAAAGGGGGTGGCAGAGAGGAATTGCCTCCCACTTTGTTACCCCTTTTCCCGCAGCCTGATATCTTTCTGATTAAGGTCTGGGGAGAGAAAGGGGGTGGCAGAGAGGAGTTGTCTCCCATCTTGTTACCCCTTTTCCCGCAGCCTATCTCTCTGATTAAGATCTGGGGAGAGAAAGGGGGTGGCAGACAGGAGTTGTCTCCCATCTTGTTACCCCTTTGCCCTCAGACTATCTCTCCGATTAAAGTCTGGGGAGCGAAAGGGGGTGGCAGAGAGGAATTGTCTCCCACCTTGTCACCCCTTTTCCCGCAGCCCGATATCTCTCCGACTGAGGCCTGAGGAAAGTTGTCTCCCACCCTGAGAGGGAGAGAGACACAGGGGTGGGGAAGCCAGAGCCAGAGAGACGGAGAGGGAGTTGGCCCTTCCCTCCTGGTCCGTCGTTCAAAGTCTCATTTCCTCTTTTTCTCCCTCTCCGCTCCCCACACGCACCCACCCACGGGGTGACTGGACTAGGGTGGAGGTGCGGGGTGGGGGCGGTGAGGGGCCGGCCAGGACGTGTGGAATTGGGTGACCCTGAGAGGTGCCTACGGGGTCTCGGCGTGGGCCGGGGGAGGCGGGCCTGCTAACGGGAGAGTGTCCGGTCCCGGACACGCGGCCGGTCCGTGGCCTTTCACGTGCCAAGCGGCGTGGCCCAATCAACGCGGCCGTCAATCAGAGGCCGGGGGAATGACCTCACCCCTGAGACATGTCGGAAAAATAAAATCCCGTGTGGGAGGGAGAGAGAGGCTCTCCTGGGGCCTCGAAGTCTCTGCTTGGGGGTGGTCACTCCCTGCGGCCCCCAGACCCTTTAAGCCCCTGGGATGGATTTATTCTATTTATTTTACTTCACCCCTGAGACTTCTTGGAAAAATAAAATCCCGTGTGGGAGAGAGAGAGAGGCTCTCCTGGGGCCTCGAAGTCTCCGCTTGGGGGTGGTCCCTCCCTGCGGCCCCCAGCCCCTTTAAGCCCCTGGGATGGATTTATTCGATTTATTTTACCTCACCCCTGAGACTTCTTGGAAAAATAAAATCCCGTGTGGGAGGGAGACTGTGAGCCCACTGTTGGGTAGGGACTGTCTCTATGTGTTGCCAATTTGTACTTCCCAAGCACTTAGTACAGTGCTCTGCACATAGTAAGCACTCAATAAATACGATTGATGATGATGATGATCATCATCATCGGATGAAGTCTCCGCTTGGGGGTGGTCCCTCCCTGCGGCCCCCGTATTTATTCTATTTATTTTATTTTGTTAATATGCTTTGTTTTGTTGTCTGTCTCCCCCTTCTAGACTGGGAGCCCGCTGTTGGGTAGGGACCGTCTCTCTATGTTGCCGACTTGGACTTCCCAAAGTGCTTAGTCCAGTGCTCTGCACACAGTAAGCGCTCAATAAACACGATTGAATGAATGAATGAATGAATGTTGCCAACTTGGACGTCCCAAGCGTTTAGTACAGTGCTCTGCACACAGTAAGCGCTCAATAAACACGATTGAATGAATGAATGTTGCCAACTTGGACTTCCCAAGCGCTTAGTCCAGTGCTCTGCACACAGTAAGCGCTCAATAAATACGATTGAATGAATGAATGAATGAAAGGCGGGAGACCCCGACAGATGAGAGATGGGTTTGGGGAGTCTTGTCCACTGCAGCCCCCTACCACACAACTGCCCCCCCCAAGTTTGCCCTCTGACCCCTCCTTCATTCATTCATTCATTCGTATTTATTCATTCAATCGTATTTATTTATTCATTCATTCATTCATATTTATTGAGTGCTTATTGTGTGCAGAGGCCTGTACTAAGCGCTTGGGAAGTACAAGTTGGCAACATTCATTCATTCATTCATTCAATCGTGTTTACTGAGCGCTTACTGTATGCAGAGCACTTGACTAAGTGCTTGGGAAGTACAAGTTGGCAATATTCATTCATTCAATCGTGTTTATTGAGCTCTTACTGTGTGCAGAGCACTGGACTAAGCGCTTGGGAAGTACAAATAGGCAACATTCATTCATTCATTCATTCAATCGTGTTTATTGAGCGCTTACTGCGTGCAGAGCACTGTACTAAGCACTTGGGAAGTACAAGTTGGCAACAGATAGAGACGGTCCCTACCCAACAGCGGGCTCACAGTCTAGAAGGGGGAGACAGACAACAAAACAAAACGTATTAACAAAATAAAATAAATAATGTGTGCAGGGCACCGTACTAAGCGCTTGGGAAGTACCTCCTTCCCCTCTCTCCCCTCCCTAGCCCCTCTCCTCTCCCTGGAACGGCGATCTAGTCTCCCAATTCCCACCCTCACCCCCAGCCCCCAGTGGAGGGAAGGGAAGCCCCCCATCCCACCCGGATGAAGGACTTCCAGGGTCCCGGGAGAGTAGGGAATGGCGGAAATATCGCGTTGGTGGTATAGTGGGGGACATTGCGGCCTTCCAAGCAGTTGGCCCGGGTTCGATTCCCGGCCAACGCACTTGAATTTTCTTCTAGACTGTGAGCCCACTGTTGGGTGTATGTTGCCAACTTGTGCTCCCCAAGCGCCTAGTACAGTGCTCTGCACACAGTAAGCGCTCAATAAGTACGACTGACTGAATGAAGAGGCCGGGTTTGGGAAAAGGCAAGCTGGCAACTTCCCACCAGGCCCCCCGCGCACCTGCCCCGCTCCGCCGCACCCGTCTATAATTATTCCTCGTAAACAAGGACAGGGCCAAGGTCGGACCAGGGGTGGTGCAGCCCTGGGCGGAGGGAGGGGAGGTATGGGAACACACATGTGCGTGCCTGCCTAAACATACGTGTGCTCCAGCGACAGACCTGTCCGACTCCTTCCTGGAAAGGCAGCAGGCCGAGGGGGTCTGTCTCTGCGTGTAAGAGGGGGTGTAGGGATGGGGTTGGAAGTTGCCATGAAGAAGCAGGGTGTCTCAGTGGCTACAGCACAGGCCTAAGAGTCAGGACTTGGGTTTTTGTGGTATTTGATAATCAATCAATCAACCAAATTTATTGAGCGCTTACTGTGTGCAGAGCACTGTACTAAGCGCTTGGGAAGTACAAGTTGGCAACATATAGAGACAGTCCCTACCCAACAGTGGGCTCACAGCCTAGAAGGGGGAGACAGAGAACAAAATCAAACATACTAACGAAATAAAATAAATAGAATAGATATGTACAAGTATAATAGAGTAATAAATATGTACAACCATATATACATATATACAGGTGCTGTGGGGAAGGGAAGGAGGTAAGATGGGGGGGATGGAGAGGGGGACGAGGGGGAGAGGAAGGAAGAGGCTCAGTCTGGGAAGGCCTCCTGGAGGAGGTGAGCTCTCAGTAGGGCCTTGAAGGGAGGAAGAGAGCGAGCTTGGCGGATGGGCAGAGGGATTGGGGGCATTCCGGGCCCGGGGGAGGACGGGGGCCGGAGGTCGATGGCGGGACAGTAAGGCTGAGTAGGTGCGAATGAGGTGGTCGTTAATGTAACTTGGTAACTTGTTAAGCACTTACTATGTGCCGAGCACCGTTCTGAGCGCTGGGGTGGACACAAGGTCATCAGGTTGTCCCCCCGTGGGGCTCCCAGTCTTCATCCCCATTTTCCAGATGACGTCGCTGAGGCCCGGAGAAGTGACGGGCCCAAAGCCACCCAGCTGACAAGTGGCGGAGCCAGGATTCGAACCCTCAACCTCTGACTCCCAAGCCCGGGCTCTACCTGTATATATGTTTGTACATATTTATAACTCCATTTATTTATTTTACTTGTACATATCTATTCATTTTATTTTGTTAGTATGTTTGGTTTGGTTGTCTGTCTCCCCCTTTAAGACTGTGAGCCCACTGTTGGGTAGGGACTGTCTCTATACGTTGCTAACTTGTACTTCCCAAGCGCTTAGTACAGTGTTCTGCACACAGTAAGCGCTCAATCAATACAATTGATTGATTGATTGATTGATTGATTACCCACTGAGCCACGCTGCTTCTGCCCCATGTCTGCTGTGTGACCGCGGGCAAGTCGCTTCACTTCTCCGGGCCTCGGTTCCCTCATCTGTAAAACGGGGAACGCGCCAGCCCCGTGTGGGGCAGGGACGGTGTCCAATCTGATGACCCTGTATCTCCCCCAGCGCTTAGAACAGTGCTTGGCACATAATAAGCGCTTAACAAGTGCGGTTATTATTATAATTCATTCGTAATGAATGTCCCATTCATCAATAAACACGATTGATTGATTGATAATTATCTAGATGAGGAAACCGAGGCCTAATGAATGTTCCATTCATCAATAAACACGATTGATTGATTGATAATTATCTAGATGAGGAAACCGAGGCCTAATGAATGTTCCATTCACCAATAAACACGATTGATTGATTGATAATTATCTAGATGAGGAAACCGAGGCCTAAGCCGACCTGCCTAAGATCACACAGCAGGCGAGAGCACAGTAAGCGCTCAATAAGAATGAAGAGGCGGAAGCAGGATTAGAACCCGGGTCCTCGGACTCCCAGGCTCGGTTGCTTTCCGCTGGGCGACCCTGGATCGACTCTCCCTTCCCCGGCATCCTCACGGTGTCCAGCTTGGAGAGGGTATCCGCTCCCGGCCCCGGACAGTTAGTTACCCCAACTTTCCCTGTCCGCTCCCCCCATCCCGTCAACCCGTGCTACGTTTTGAGCGCTTCCCGCGTGCGGAGCGCTGTACGAAGCGCTCGGGAGGGCCCAATGAAGCCGGTTGTTCCAAATGGCAACTCTTTTTATTTCAAAAGAAACCCGTCCCCGCCACCCCTCCAAAATTCCTCGTGCCCCCGAACCCGCGGGGGACGGGGACTTGGGGGGCGGAGAGGGGTCCGTTCTCTTTTTTAAAATCTGCTCATACCGTCCTCGGGGTACAAAAAGGTTTTAAAATCCGCCCCCGACTCCAGGCTTTCTCTCCGTCCTGCAGGCCGGGGGGGCGTCCCCCCCAACTTCTGGACAAGACGGGCAGCGGGTGGGTTTTTTGGGGGGGTGGTCGGGGTTGGAGCGGGGGGCTGCGGCCTCCCCGTCCCCGGGCAGCCCCTCAATAAATGGCCTCGTCCATGTTGTCGTCGCTGTCGCCCCCAAAATCCTCGCCGTTGTCGAAGTACGACATGATGTAATCCGTCTCCTGGTGGGGGGGGAAGAGGAGGGTCCCGAGGACAAGGACATTAAGCGCTTAGTACGGTGCTCTGCACACAGTAAGCGCTCAATAAATACACTCGAAGGAAAAGGCCAAGACCCCAGCCCCTCCCTAGTTAATAATCCCTGTCTCCCCCTTTTAGACTGTGAGCCCACTGTTGGGTAGGGACCGTCTCTATATGTTGCCAACTTGGACTTCCCAAGCGCTTAGTACAGTGCTCTGCACACAGTAAGCGCTCAATAAATCCGATCGAAGGAAAAGGCCAAGACCCCAGCCCCTCCCTAGTTAATAATCCCTGTCTCCCCCTTTTAGACTGTGAGCCCACTGTTGGGTAGGGACCGTCTCTATATGTTGCCAACTTGGACTTCCCAAGCGCTTAGTACAGTGCTCTGCACACAGTAAGCGCTCAATAAATACAATTGATGATGATGATGATGATAATTATGGGACTTGTTACGCGCTTATTGTGTAATAACAACGGTATTTGTGAAGCGCTTATGAGGTGTTGTCCGTCTCCCCCCTTCTAGACTGCGAGCCCGCTGTTGGGTAGGGACCGTCTCTAGATGTTGCCCACTTGGACTTCCCAAGCGCTTAGTCCAGTGCTCTGCACACAGGAAGCGCTCAATAAATACGACTGAATGAATGAATGAATGCCAGGCACCGTACTAAGCGCTGGGGTGGATACAAGCCAATCGGGTTGGATACGGTCCCCGTCCCTCGTGGGGCTCCCAGTCTCCATCCCCGTTTTCCAGACGAGGGAACTGAGGCCCAGAGAAGTGAAGGGACTTGCCCAAGGTCACACAGCAGATAAGTGGCAGAGCCGGGATTGGAACCCACGGCCTTCTGACTCCCGGGGCTCGTGTCTCGTCCACTGTGCCATGCTGCTTTTCAGTTAAATAATAATGATAATAATAATAATGGCATTTATTAAGCGCTTACTCTGTGCAAAGCACTGTTCTAAGCGCCGGGGAGGTTGCGAGGTAGAGAAGCAGCGTGGCTCAGTGGAAAGAGCCCGGGTTTTGGAGTCAGAGGTCGTGGGTTCAAATCCCGGCTCCGCCAATTGTCAGCTGGGTGACTTTGGGCAAGTCCCTTCACTTCTCTGGGCCTCAGTTCCCTCATCTGGAAAATGGGGATGAAGACTTGGAGCCCCCCGTGGGACAACCTGATCACCTTGTAACCTCCCCAGAGCTTAGAACAGTGCTTGGCACATAGTCAGCACCTAATAAATGCCATCATTATTATAATTATTATTACAAGGAGATCAGGTTGTCCCACGGGGGGCTCCCAGTCTTCATCCCCATTTGACAGATGAGGTCACTGAGGCCCAGAGAAGTGAAGTGACTTGCTCAAAGTCACACAGCACACAAGAGGCGGAGCTGGGATTTGAACCCACGACCTCTGACTCCAAAGCCTGGGCTCTTTCCACTGAGCCACGCTGTTAAATGGGGGTCAGGGTCTCAGAAATTGAGAGGGAGGGTCCCCGAGGGGCCGGGAGGGGAAGACTGGGAACTCGGAGGTCCTGGTGTCTATTTGTACATATTTATTACTCTAATAATACTCTAATTATTAATGTCATTATATATTACATTATACATTGTAATATATTATACAATATATAATATTAATATACCTTATTATATTATATCAACATATATTAACATATATTACATATCATATTATGTTAATATGATCTATTATGATAATATATTATATTAATATGATATATTATTATAATAGGCCATGATAACATAATATATTATTATAATAGATTATATTAATACAATATATTATTGTAACAGATTATATTGATATAATATATTATTATAATAGATTATATTAATATAATACATTATTGTAACAGATTATATTGATATTATTATATATATTTATATTATATATTATATATTATTATATATTATTATTATTATTATAGATTATATTAATATAATATATTATTGTAATAGATTAATCTATTAATTGTAATAGATTATATTGGTATAATCTATTATTATAATAGATTATATTAATATAATATATCATTGTAATAGGTTATATCGATATATTATTATAACAGGTTATATTAATATAATATATTATCACGATATGCTATATTAATATGATCTGTTAATATATACAATATATTAATATATTATATTATAATGCTGTTATATTATTATAATTGCTATTGTTATTACTCTAATAATTTATTTGATTGGTGATGTGTATATAGCTCTAATTCTATTTATTCTGATGGTATTCTGATGGTATCCAGAGCTTAGAACAGTGCTTTGCACATAGTAAGCGCTTAACAAATACCATCATCATTATTATTAATTATTATTATCGACGCCTGTCCACTTGTTCTGTTTTGCCCCCGTCTCCCCCTTCTAGCCCGTGAGCCCGTCGTTGGGTAGGGACCGTCTCTCTCTGTGGCCGACTTGGCCTTCCCAAGCGCTTAGTCCAGTGCTCTGCACACAGGAAGCGCTCAATAGATACGATGGAAGGAATGAATGAATGAAGGGTGACCTCACCTCCTCGTGCTCCTCTTCGTCGTACTCCTCCTCTTCTTCCTCTTCCTTCTCCTCTGCCTCTTTCTCTTCCTCTTCGGATGATCCCTCCTCCTCCTTCTTCTCCAAGGTCTGAAGGGTGCGGAGGAAACGGGCCTTCCCTGACTCAGCCCTCCCGCTTCGGCTTATGGTATTTGTTAGGCGCTTACTATGTGCCCGGCACTGTTCTAAGCGCTGGGGACGACCCAAGCTCGTCGAGCTGGACCCCCCTGGGCTCCCAGTCTTCACGCCCATTTTCCAGATGGGGGCACTGAGGCCCAGAGAAGCTAAGTGTGGCTCAGTGGAAAGAGCCCGGGCTTTGGAGTCAGAGGTCATGGGTTCAAATCCCGGCTCTGCCAATTGTCAGCTGTGTGACTTTGGGCAAGTCACTTCACTTCTCTGGGCCTCAGTTACCTCATCTGGAAAATGGGGATTAAGACTGTGAGCCCCCTGAGGGACAACCTGATCGCCTTGTAACTTCCCCAGCACTTAGAACAGTACTTTGCACATAGTAAGTGCTTAATAAATGCCATTATTATTATTATTATTATTATTATTATTAAATGACTTGCCCAAGGTCCCACAGCAGACAAGTGAGGGAACAGGGATTCGAACCCAGACCCTTAGGACTCCCGGACCTGGGCTCTAACTATTAGGCCACGCTGCTTCTCATTTCCCTTCCCCGCCCTTCCCTCTAGCTGTGTACTCTTTAAGCACTCTGATACTGACCCCCGCCCCACAGCACCTAATCAACGGTATTTATAGACTGTATTTATCTTTATTTTATATATATATATATATATATATATATATATATATATGTATATATAATATTTATATTTATCTTCTGGACTGTGAGCCCGCTGTTGGGTAGGGACCGTCTCTATATGCACTTAATCAATGGTATTTATAGGCTGTATTTATCTTAATCTCATTTATTTATATATATATTTATATACATATAATATTTATATTTATATGCTGTTGGGTAGGGACCGTCTCTATATGCACTTAATCAATGGTATTTATAGACTGTATTTATCTTTATCTCATTTATTTATATATATATATATATATTTATATATATATATAATATTTATATTTATACGCTGTTGGGTAGGGACCGTCTCTAGATGCACTTAATCAATGGTATTTATAGACTGTATTTATCTTTATCTCATTTATATATATATATATATATTTATATATATATAATATTCATATTTATATGCTGTTGGGTAGGGACCGTCTCTAGATGCACTTAATGGTATTTATAGACTGTATTTATCTTTATTTTATTTATATATATATATATATATATAATACTTATATTTATATTCATCTTCTAGACTGTGAGCCCACTGTTGGGTAGGGACCATCTCTATATGCACTTAATCAATGGTATTTATAGACTGTATTTATCTTTATTTTATTTATATATATATGTTATATTATATTATATTTATATTTATCTTCTAGACTGTGAGTCCGCTGTTGGGTAGGGACCATCTCTATATGCACTTAATCAATGGTATTTATAGACTGTATTTATCTTTATTTTATTTATTTATATAAATATATTATATTTATCTTCTAGACTGTGAGCCCGCTGTTGGGTAGGGACCGTCTCTATATGCACTTAATCAATGGTATTAATAGACTGTATTAATCTTTATCTTTATTTTATATCTATATATATCTATATATAATATTTCAATTTATCTTCTAGACTGTGAGCCCACTGTTGGGTAGGGACCGTCTCTATATGCACTTAATCAATGGTATTTATGGACTGTATTTATCTTTATCTTTATTTTATTTATTTATATATATATATATTATATTTATATTTATCTTCTAGACTGTGAGCCCGCTGTTGGGTAGGGACCGTCTCTAGATGTTGGCAACTTGGACTTCCCAAGCGCTTGCTTAGTCCAGTGCTCTGCACGCAGTAAGCGCTCAATAAATACGACTGAATGAATGAAGGAATGAATTTATTGAGCGCTGACTGAGCGCAGAGCACCGTACTAAGCTCCTGGGAGAGTCCAGTACAACAAAGTTGATTGGCACGTTCCCCGCTAAGTCTATACCCTCATACCCTGGCCTAGTGGATAGAGTCCGGGCCTGGGAATCAGAAGGTCATGGGTTCTAATCCCGCCCCCGCCACTTGTCTTGCTGGGTGACCTTGGGCAAATCACTTCACTTCTCTGGGCCTCAGTTCCCTCATCCGGAAAATGGGGATTGAGACTGCGAGCCCCACGGGGGACGGGGACCGTGTCCAACCCGACCTGCTTTATATCCACCCAGCGATCAGTACAGCACGTGGCTCACATAGTAAGCGCTTAACAAATACCATATTTATTATCATTATTTGCCCTATCTGTGATTTTCTTTTCACTCCCATCGAGACAGTGAGCTCTTCTGTTGGGCATGTGTCGCCTTGTTGATGATGATGGTATTTGTTAAGCGCTTATGTGTTGCTGTATTGGACTCTCCCAAGCGCTTAGTACAGTGCTCTGCACACAGTAAGAGCTCAATAAAAACAGTTGAATGAATGAATGAATATCTGCCTCTGTAGACTGTAAGCTCCTTGCGGGCAGGGAACTTGTCTAAAAATTCTGTTGTCCTGGACTCTCCCAGGTGCTTAATACAGCGCTCAGTCCACGGTAAGCGCTCAATAAATACCACTGCTTGATCCAAGAGACAGATCCCAGTGACCCCAGTTTAAGGGAGTTGACCAGAACCTAGGGCTCCCTCCCCACCCACTCCAGTTTGGGGAAACTGAGGCTGAGGCACAGGTCGGAAGGGAAGGGACAAACTTGGGATCCCAAGGGGAAGCAGCCTGGCCTAGCGGGTAGATCCCGGGCCTGGGTGTCAGAGGTCCTGGGTTCTAATCCTGGCCCCGCCACTCATCTGCTGTGTGACTTTGGGCAAGCCACTAGACTTCTCTGGGCCTCAGTTCCCTCATCTGTAAAACGGGGATGAAGACTGTGAGCCCCATGTGGGACAGCCTGATGGCCTGGTATCTACCCCAGCGCTTAGAACGGTGCTTGGCATGTAGTAGACATTTAATAATAATAATGATGGCATTTATTAAGCACTTACTACGTGCAAAGCACCGTTCTAAGCACTGGGGAGGTTACAAGGTGATCAGGTTGTCCCACGGGGGGCTCACTCTCTTCATCCCCATTTTCCAGATGAGGTCACTGAGGCCCAGAGAAGTGACTTGCCCAAAGTCACCCAGCTGACAATTGGCGGAGCCGGGATTGGAACCCGTGACCTCTGACTCCAAAGCCCGGGCTCTTTCCACTGAGCCACGCTGCTTCTCTATTAACGAATCTAATATTAATGCTATTTAACAAATAGCACTAATTAAAAAAAAAAAAGGCAAAGCCCACCCTTCCCATTTACCTCCAGCTTCTGGATCGTTTCCTCTTTCTCTACCTTCTCCACTTGGACCTTGGGGGGCCTTTTGGGGAGCAGGGTGGCTCTTCCTGGGTGGAAAAGGGGGAAAATAGCAGCCCCTCAAGATGAGCCCGTTGTCAGGTGGGGACCGTCTCCGTATGTTGCCGATTTGTGCTTCCCGAGCGCTTAGTACAGTGCTCTGCACACCGTAAGTGCTCAGCAAATACGACTGAATGAATGAATGATTGCCCCGTCTCACAAGCCCCTTCCTTCCTCTCCCCCTCGTCCCCCTCTCCATCCCCCCATCTTACCTCCTTCCCTTCCCCACAGCACCTGTATATATGTATAGATGTTTGTACATATTTATTACTCTATCTTACTTGTACATGTCTATTCTATTTATTTTATTTTGTTAGTATGTTTGGTTTTGTTCTCTGTCTCCCCCTTTTAGACTGTGAGCCCACTGTTGGGTAGGGACTGTCTCTATATGTTGCCAATTTGTACTTCCCAAGCGCTTAGTACAGCGCTCTGCACATAGTAAGCGCTCAATAAATACGATTCATGATGATGATGAAGCCCGCAACCTCGGTGTCATCCTCGACTCCGCTCTCTCTCGCTCACCCCTCACGTCCGATCCGTCACCAAAACCCGCCGGTCTCAGCTCCGCAACATTGCCAAGATCCGCCCTTTCCTCTCCATCCCAACCGCTACCCTGTCTGTTCAGTCTCTCATCCTCTCCCGACTGGATTACTTATCGGCCTCCTCTCCGATCTCCCATCCTCGTGTCTCTCCCCACTTCAATCCATACTTCACGCCCCTGCCCGGATCGTCTTTGTGCAGAAACGCTCTGGGCATGTTACTCCCCTCCTCAAAAATCTCCAGTGGCTACCAATCAACCTGTGCATCGGGCAAAAACTCCTCACTCTCGGCTTCAAGGCCGTCCATGCCCTCGCCCCCTCCTTCCTCACCTCCCTTCTGTCCTTCTCCATCGCAGCCCGCACCCTCCGCTCCTCTGCCGCCGCTCACCTCCTCACCGTTAGGCCTCGTTCTCGCCCGTCCCGCCATCTACCCCCGGCCCTCGTCCTCCCCCTGGCCCGGAATATAATAATAATAATGATGGCATTTATTAAGCGCTTACTATGTGCAAAGCACTGCTCTAAGCGCTGGGGAGGTTACAAGGTGATCAGGTTGTCCCATGGGGGGCTCATTTTTATTTTTATCTTATATTTATCTTTATTTTATTCATTTAAATATAAATAAATAAATAAAATAAAGATAAATACAGTCTATAAATACCATTGATTAAGAGAATGGCTTCCCTCTGCACATCCGCCAAACTAGCTCTCTTCCTCCCTTCAAAGCCCTACTGAGAGCTCACCTCCTCCAGGAGGCCTTCCCACACTGAGCCCCCTTTTTCCTCTCTCTCCCGCCCTACCTTCTTCCCCTCCCCACAGCACCTGTATATATGTTTGTCCAGATTGATGACTCTATTTATTTTACTTCTACATATTTACTACTCTATTTATTTTGTTAATGATGTGCATCTAGCTTTATTTCTATTTATTCTGACGACTTGACGCCCGTCCACGTGTTTTGTTTTGGTGCCCGTCTCCCCCTTCTAGACTGTGAGCCCGTTGTCGGGTAGGGACCGTCTCTAGATGTTGCCAAGCGCTTAGTCCAGTGCTCTGCACACAGTAAGCGCTCAATAAATACGATTGATTGAATGAATGAATGACTAAATACTAATGAATGAATGAATTCCCCCCCACAATCTCCTAATCAGACACTTTGGCTGTGGGGCACAAGCGCCCCCTTGTGGCCGACCTGCCACCCTGCAGGCGCCCAAACTTTCAACAAGATAATAACATTTTTTAATGGTAATAATAATAATAATGATGGGATTTATTAAGCGCTTACTATGTGCGAAGCACTGTTCTAAGCGCTGGGGAGGGACACAAGGTGATCAGGTTGTCCCACTTGGGGCTCCCAGTCTTCATCCCCATTTTCCAGAGGAGGGAACTGAGGCCCAGAGAAGTGAAGCGGCTCGCCCAAGGTCACCCAGCTGACAGTTGGCGGAGCCGGGATTCGAACCCACGACCTCTGACTCCCGAGCCCGGGCTCTTGCCACTAAGCCGAGCCGCTAATGGAAAGAGTTTGGGAGTCAGAAGACGTGGGTTCTAATCCCGGCTCCGCCACCTGCCTGTTGTGTGACCTTGGGCAAGTCGCTTCACTTCTCTGGGCCTCAGTTCCCTCATCTGGAAAATGGGGATGGAGGCTGGGAGCCCCCTATGCACTACAAGACACATACAAGCAGCGTGGATAAGTGGAAGGAGCCCGGGCTTTGGAGTCAGAGGTCACGGGTTCAAATCCCCGCTCCGCCACTTGTCAGCCGTGTGACCTTGGGCGAGTCTCTTCACGTCTCTGGGCCTCAGTTCCCTCATCTGTAAGATGGGGATTAAGACTGTGAGCCCCACGTGGGACAACCTGATCACCTTGTATCCCCCCCCAGCGCTTAGAACAGTGCTTTGCACATAGTAAGCGCTTAACAAATACCATCATCATCATACAAGATCATCATTTTGTATCCAGGCTCTGTCCCACGTGGGGCTCGCGGTTTTAGGGGGTGGGAGGACGGGGATTTCATCCCCATTTCACTGATGTGAAATCTGAGGCCTAGAGAATAATAATAATAATAATGGCATTTGTTAAGCGCTTACTATGTGCAGAGCACTGTTCTAAGCGCTGCAGGGGGATAGAAGGTGATCAGGTTGTCCCACATGGGGCTCACGGTCTTCATCCCCATTTTACAGATGGGGTAACTGAGGCCCAGATTTATACTCTATTGATTTTACTTGTACATATTTACTATTCTATTATTTTTGTTAATGATGTGCTTCTAGCTTTACTTCTTTTTATTCTGATGACTTGACACCTGTCCACATGTTTTGTTTTGTCGTCCGTCTCCCCCTTCTAGTCTGCGAGCCCGTTGCGGGGTAGGGACCGTCTCTAGATGTTGGCAACTTGTACTTCCCAAGCGCTTAGTCCAGTGCTCTGCACACAGTAAGCGCTCAAGAAATACGACTGAATGAATGAACGAAGCGACTTGCCCAAGGTCACACAGCAGATACGTGGCAGAGTCAGGATTAGAACCCATGACCCCAGACTCCCAAGCCCAGGCTCGTTCCACTGAGCCACGCTGCTTCTCTGTTGAAGTTTCTAGCCTGTGAGCCCACTGTTGGGTAGGGACCGTCTCTAGATGTTGCCAACTTGGACTTCCCAAGCGCTTAGTACAGTGCTCTGCCCACAGTCATCATCATCATCATCAATCGTATTTATTGAGCGCTAACTGTGTGCAGAGCACTGGACTAAGCGCTTGGGAAGTACAAATTGGCAACATATAGAGACAGTCCCTACCCAACAGTGGGCTCACAGTCTAAAAAGTGGGCTCACAGTCAGTGCTCAATAAATATGATTGATTGATTGATTGATTGATTCAGTGACTCGCCCTCGGTCCCACAGCAGGCAATTGGTGGAGGCGGGTTTAGAACCCAGGACTCCCAACTCCCAGGCCCGGGATCTCCTCCCTGCCACGGTCCCGGCCCCTCTCCCTCCACTCACGCTCCTTGTGCAGCTTTCGCACTCGGATCTTCAGCTCCCGGGGAAGGCGCCGCCAATCTGGAGAGGGGAAGAGAGTGGAGGACGGGGGGGTCACGGAGGCGACGGGATGGGGGGGTGGGGGCGGGCCACGGCCGGCCGGCACTCACCAGGACTCCAGTCGATGGCGTTGTCCATCGGCCCTGACATCTGGTACTTGTCCGAGTAGCGCTCCACATCTGGGGAATAATAATAATAATAATAATAATAATAATAATAATAATAATAACAATAATAATAATAATAATAATGGCATTTGTTAAGCGCTTACTATGTGCAAAGCACCGTTCTAAGCGCTGGGGAGCATACAAAGTGATCAGGTTGTCCCACGTCCCAGAGAAGCAGCGGAAAAAATCCCGGGCTTTGGAGTCAGACGTCATGGGTTCGAATCCCGACTCCGCCCATTGTCAGCTGCGTGACTTTGGGCAAGTCGCTTCACTTCTCCAGGCCTCAGTTCCCTCATCTGTAAAACGGGGATGAAGACTGTGAGCCCCCCATGGGGCGACCTGATCACCTTGTATCCTCCCCAGCGCTTAGAACAGTGCTTGGCACATAGTAAGCGCTTAACACATACCAAAATTATTATTTTATTATGTGGGGCTCCCAGTCTTCATCCCCACTTTCCAGATGAGGTCACTGAGGCCCGGAGAAGTGAAGTGACTTGTCCAAAGTCACACAGCTGACAAGCGGCGGAGCTGGGATTTGAACCCAGGACCTCGGACTCCCAAGCCCGGGCTCTTCCCACTGAGCCACGCGGCTTCTCTTAGCGCTGGGGGAGATACAAGGTGATCAGGTGGTCCCACTGGGGGCTCCCAGTCTTCATCCCCATTTTACAGATGAGGTCACTGAGGCCCAGAGAGGTGAATAATAATGATGGTATTTGTTAAGCGCTTACTATGTGCAAAGCACTCTCCTAAGCGCTGGGGGGGATACAAAGTGATCAGGTTGTCCCACAATGGGCTCACAGTCTTAATCCCCATTTTCCAGATGAGGTCACCGAGGCCCAGAGAAGTGAAGCGACTTGCCCAAAGTCACCCAGCTGACAATTGGCGGAGCCGAACTTTGAACCCACCGCCGACTTGTACTTCCCAAGCGCTTTGTCCAGTGCTCTGCACACAGTAAGCGCTCAATAAATACGACTCAATGAATAAATATAAGTTTAAGCAGCTCGGCCCCAGTCCCCATCCCACACGGGGCCCCCAGCCTGGATCCCCATCGTCCAGATGAGGTCACTGAGGCCCAGAGAAGTGAAGCGACTTGCCCAAAGTCACACAGCTGACAATTGGCGGAGCCGAAATCTGAACCCATCGCCGACTTGTACTTCCCAAGTGCTTTGTACAGTGCTCTGCACACAGTAAGCGCTCAATAAATACAACTGAATGAATGAATACGTTGCCAACTTCAGTGCTCTGCACACAGTAAGTGCTCAATAAATACGACTGACTGAATGAATGAATATGTTGCCAACTTCAGTGCTCTGCACACAGTAAGTGCTCAATAAATACGACTGAATGAATGAATATGTTGCCAACTTGTCCTTCCCAAGCGCTTAGTCCAGTGCTCTGCACACAGTAAGTGCTCAATAAATACAACTGAATGAATGAATGACTACGTTGCCAACTTCAGTGCTCTGCACACAGTAAGTGCTCAATAAATACGACTGACTGAATGAATGAATATGTTGCCAACTTCAGTGCTCTGCACGCAGTAAGTGCTCAATCAATACGACTGAATGAATGAATATGTTGCCAACTTGTCCTTCCCAAGCGCTTAGTCCAGTGCTCTGCACACAGTAAGCGCTCGATAAATACCACTGAATGAATGAATGAATGGGGCCCCCAGCCTTGATCCCCTTCGCCCAGATTCATTCAATCGTATTTATTGAGCACTTACTGTGTGCAGAGCATTTATTTATTTATTTTATTTGTACATATCTATTCTATTTATTTTATTTCGTTAATATGCTTTGTTTTGTTCTCTGTGTCCCCCTTCTAGCCCGTGAGCCCGCTGCCGGGTAGGGACCGTTTCTAGATGTTGCCAACTTGGACTTCCCAAGCGCTTAGTCCAGCGCTCTGCACACAGTAAGCGCTCAATCAATACGATTGATTGATTGGGTAGGGACCGTCTCTAGATGTTGCCAACTTGGACTTCCCAAGCGCTCAGTCCAGCGCTCCGCACACAGTAAGCGCTCAATAAATACAATTGATTGATGATTGATTGATTGGGTAGGGACCGTCTCTAGATGTTGCCAACTTGGACTTCCCAAGCGCTTAGTCCAGCGCTCCGCACACAGTAAGCGCTCAATCAATACGATTGATTGATTGGGTAGGGACCTCTCTAGATGTTGCCAACTTGGACTTCCCAAGCGCTTAGTCCAGCGCTCCGCACACAGTAAGCGCTCAATAAAAACGATTGATTGATTGATTGATTGATTGATTGGGTCGGGACCGTCTCTAGATGTTGCCAACTTGGACTTCCCAAGCGCTCAGTCCAGCGCTCCGCACACAGTAAGCGCTCAATAAATACGATTGATTGATGGATTCACTAAGTCCAGATGAGGTTACCGAGGCCCAGAGAAGCCAAGCGACTCGCTCCGGGTCGCACAGCCGACACGGGGTGGATCCGGGATGAGACTGTGGGTGAATCCGGGCGGACGGGCTGGGGGGCGATGGGCAGTGTGGCGGACGACCCCCCTCACCTGTTTTGGGGGCGGCCGGGCGGACGAAGTAAGGGAGGTGGCGCATGGCCCCCCGCAGCTCCTGCTTCAGCGCCAGGACGTACTCGCCCTCCTCGCCGGGCGTCAGGGGCACCGGACGCAACTCCAGGGGCTAAAGACGGCGGTCGGCGGGAAGCCGGGGGTTGACGGGCCGACAAACGGGGACGGGGGGGACAGGGGTACACATATTCATTATTATTATTATTATTATTCATGATTTGTATCGGAATAATAATCATGACGGTATGTGCTAAGCGCTTACATTCATTCATCCATTCAATCGTCTTTATTAAGCGCTTCCTGTGTGCAGAGCGCTGGACTAAGCGCTTGGGAAGTCCAAGTCGGCAACATCTAGAGACGGTCCCGACCCAACGACGGGCTCACAGGCTAGGAGGGGGAGACAGACGACAAAACATGGGGACGGGTGTCAAGTCGTCAGAATAAACAGAAGTAAAGCTAGATTCATTCATTCAATCATATTTATTGAGCGCTTCCTGCGTGCAGAGCGCTGGACTAAGCGCTTGGGAAGGCCAAGTTGGCAACAGATGGAGACGGTCCCGACCCGACAACGGGCTCACAGGCTAGGAGGGGGAGACAGGCGATGAAACAAAACATGGGGACAGGTGTCAAGTCGTCAGAATAAACAGAAGTAAAGCTAGATTCATTCATTCAATCGTATTTATTGAGCGCTTACTGCGTGCAGAGCGCTGGACTAAGCGCTTGGGAAGGCCAAGTTGGCAACAGATGGAGACGGTCCCGACCCGACAACGGGCTCACAGGCTAGGAGGGGGAGACAGGCGACGAAACAAAACATGGGGACAGGTGTCAAGTCGTCAGAATAAACAGAAGTAAAGCTAGATTCATTCATTCAATCGTATTTATTGAGCGCTTACTGCGTGCAGAGCACTGGACTAAGCGCTTGGGAAGGCCAAGTTGGCAACAGATGGAGACGGTCCCGACCCGACAACGGGCTCACAGGCTAGGAGGGGGAGACAGGCGATGAAACAAAACATGGGGACAGGTGTCAAGTCGTCAGAATAAACAGAAGTAAAGCTAGATTCATTCATTCAATCGTATTTATTGAGCGCTTACTGCGTGCAGAGCGCTGGACTAAGCGCTTGGGAAGGCCAAGTTGGCAACAGATGGAGACGGTCCCGACCCGACAACGGGCTCACAGGCTAGGAGGGGGAGACAGGCGACGAAACAAAACATGGGGACAGGTGTCAAGTCGTCAGAATAAACAGAAGTAAAGCTAGATTCATTCATTCAATCGTATTTATTGAGCGCTTACTGCGTGCAGAGCACTGGACTAAGCGCTTGGGAAGGCCAAGTTGGCAACAGATGGAGACGGTCCCGACCCGACAACGGGCTCACAGGCTAGGAGGGGGAGACAGGCGACAAAACCAAACATGGGGACGGGTGTCAAGTCGTCAGAATAAACAGAAGCAAAGCTAGATTCATTCATTCAATCGTATTTATTGAGCGCTTACTGTGTGCAGAGCGCCGGACTAAGCGCTTGGGAAGTACAACCAAGTGCAAAGCACTGTTCTAAGCACTGAGGGGATACAATAATAATAATAATGGCATTTATTAAGCACTCTCTGTGTGCAAAGCACTGTTCTAAGCACTGGGGGATACAATAATAATAATAATAATGGCATTTATTAAGCGCTCACTATGTGCACAGCACTGTTCTAAGCACTGGGGGATACAATAATAATAATAATAATGGCATGTATTAAGCACTCACTATGTGCAAAACACTGTTCTAAGCACTGGGGGGACACAATAACAATACTAATGGCATTTATTAAGCACTCACTATGTGCAAAACACTGTTCTAAGCATTGGGGGGACACAATAATAATACTAATGGCATTTATTAAGCGCTCACTTTGTGCACAGCACTGTTCTAAGCACTGGGGGATACAATAATAATAATAATGGCATTTATTAAGCACTCACTATGTGCAAAGCACTGTTCTAAGCACTGGGGGGACACAATAACAATACTAATGGCATTTATTAAGCACTCACTATGTGCAAAACACTGTTCTAAGCACTGGGGGGACACAATAATAATACTAATGGCATTTATTAAGTGCTCACTATGTGCACAGCACTGTTCTAAGCACTGGGGAATACAATGATAATAATAATGGCATTTATTAAGCACTCATTATGTGCAAAGCTCTGTTCTAAGCACTGGGGGATACAATAATAATAATAATAATAATAATAATGGCATTTATTAAGCATTCACTATGTGCACAGCACTGTTCTAGGCACTGGGGGATACAATAATAATAATAATAATGGCATTTATTAAGCGCTCACTATGTGTAAAGCACTGTTCTAAGCACTGGGGGATACAATAATAATAATAATAATAATGGCATTTATTAAGCACTCACTATGTGCAAAGCTCTGTTCTAAGCACTGGGGGATACAATAATAATAATAATAATAACAATGGCATTTATTAAGCACTCACTATGTGCACAGCACTGTTCTAAGCACTGGGGGATACAATAATAATAATGGCATTTATTAAGCACTCACTATGTGTAAAGCACTGTTCTAAGCACTGGGGGATACAATAATAATAATAATAATAATAATAATGGCATTTATTAAGCACTCACTATGTGCAAAGCTCTGTTCTAAGCACTGGGGGATACAATAATAATAATAATAATAACAATGGCATTTATTAAGCACTCACTATGTGCACAGCACTGTTCTAAGCACTGGGGGATACAACAATAATAATGGCATTTATTAAGCACTCACTATGTGCAAAGCATTGTTCTAAGCACTGGGGGGATACAATAATATTAATAATAATGGCATTTATTAAGCGCTCACTATGTGCAAAGCACTGTTCTAAGCACTGTGGGGATACAAGGTGATCAGGCTGTCCCACCTGGGGCTCCCAGTCTTCATCCCCACTTTCCAGATGAGGTCACCGAGGCCCAGAGAAGTGAAGTGATTTGCCCAATGTCACCCAGCCGATAAGTGGCGGAGCCGGGATTCGAACCCGTGACCTCTGACTCCTAAGCCCGGGCTCCCTCCACTGAGCCACGCTGCTTCTCTAGTATCTAGCTATAATTCTATTTATTCTGTTGGTATTGACAACTGTGTTCTTGTTTGGTCTTGTGGTCGGGTCTCCCCCTTCTAGACTGTGAGCCCGTTGGTGGGAAGGGACCGGCTCTGTATATTCCCGATTTGGACTTCCCAAGCGCTTAGTCCAGTGCTCTGCACACCGGAAGCGCTCAATAAATACAGTTGAATAAATGAATGAATGAATGAATGAATGAGAAGCCTTCAGTGGGAGGCTGGGAGACCCTCTTCTCCAGGGATCAGGAGCACTGGGGGAAATGATAATAATAATAACAAATAATATTATATGTACTACAACATTATATAATATACATATATAATACAACAATATTGCATTATATATCATATAAATATCGCATATAATGTAATGGTTGTATTATTATTACAATATCGATATTGCCATATGATATTATAATAATAATCATAATTTATTATTGTAGTTATTATTATTATTGACTCCAGCGGGATGGGAGGAGAAGCCTTCAGTGAATGGGGGCTGGGAGACCCTCTTCTCCAGGGGTCAGGAGCACTGGGGGGAATTATTATTATTACTATTATTATTATTATCATTATTATTGACTTTGGTGGGATGGGAGGAGAATCCTTCAGTGAACGGAGGCTGGGAAACCCTCTTCTCCACCCTCTTCTCCAGAGGTGAGGGGCATTGGGGGGAATTATTATTATGGTTATTATTAGAACAGTGCTCTGCACATAGTAAGCACTTAAATGCCATCATCATTATTATTATTATTATTATTATTAGTAGTAGTAGTAGTAGTAGTAGTAGTAGTAGTGGTAGTATTAACGCCCTCTTCTTCATGGGTCAGGGACATCGAGGGAAATTATTATTATGGTTATTATTAGAACAGTGCTCTGCACATAGTAAGTGCTTAACAAATGCCATCATTATTATTATTATTATTATTAGTAGTAGTAGTAGTAGTAGTATTAACGCCCTCTTCTTCATGGGTCAGGGACATCGGGGGGAATTATTATTATGATTATTATTAGAACAGTGCTCTGCACATAGTAGGCGCTTAACAAATGCCATCATTATTATTATTATTATTATTATTAGTAGTAGTAGTAGTAGTAGTATTAACGCCCTCTTCTTCATGGGTCAGAGACATCGGGGGGGAATTATTATTATGATTATTATTAGAACAGTGCTCTGCACATAGTAAGGGCTTAACAAATGCCATCATTATTATTATTATTATTATTAGTAGTAGTAGTAGTAGTAGTAGTAGTAGTAGTAGCAGCAGCAGTAGTAGTAGTATTAACGCCCTCTTCTTCATGGGTCAGGGACATCGGGGGGAGTTATTATTATGATTATTATTAGAACAGTGCTCTGCACATAGTAAGTGCTTAACAAATGCCATCATTAGTAGTAGTAGTAGTAGTAGTAGTAGTAGTAGTAGTAGTAGTATTAACACCCTCTTCTTCATGGGTCAGGGACATCGGGGGGGGGAATAACAATAATAATAATTATTATTATCATTATTAAGTGCTTGGGAGAGTCAGTCAATCATTCATAGTAGTAGTAGTATTAACGCCCTCTTCTTCACGGGTCAGGGACATCGCGGCAGGGGGGGAATAACAATAATAATTATTATTATTATCATTATTAAGTGCTTGGGAGAGTCAGTCAATCATTCATTCAGTCTGTGTTTACCGTGTGCAGAGCGATCGGATGTATTGAGCGCTTAGTGTGCGCAGATCACTTTACTGAGCGCTTAGGAGAATCGGGCAGAACAACAGAACAGACACATTCCCTGCCCACAGGGAGCTTCCGAGGGGGGAGTCCAGTACACCAGAATCATTCATTCATTCAATCGTATTTATTGAGCGCTTACTGTGTGCAGAGCACCAGACTAAGTGCTTGGGAAGTACAATCAATCAATCAATCAATCAATCGTATTTATTGAGCGCTTACTGTGTGCAAGTCGGCAACATCTAGAGACCCAACAGCAGGCTCACAGTCAAGAATCAGCAGACGCGCTCCCTGCCCACAGCGAGCTTACGGTGTAGAGCTTACAGTGAGCTTACGGTGTAGACGTAAGTTCGAAGTGATTGCCTTGTTATCTTGATGTTTGTCTGACTGACCTGTATATGTGTATATATGTTTGTACATATTTGTACATATTTATTACTCTATTTATTTATTTATTTATTTATTTTGCTTGTACATATCTATTCTATTTATTTTATTTTGTTAGTATGTTTGGTTTTGTTCTCTGTCTCCCCCTTTTAGACTGTGAGCCCACTGTTGGGTAGGGACCGTCTCTATATGTTGCCAATTTGTACTTCCCAAGCGCTTAGTACAGTGCTGTGCACATAGTAAGCGCTCAATAAATACGACTGATGATGATGATGTAGACGGGTGTTAATAATGGATAAATTGATCAATTGGGCTAGTCTGCTCCCTTCTCTCCCTTCTTAAGGCCCTACTGAGAGCTCACCTCCTCCAGGAGGCCTTCCCAGACTAAGCCCCTTCCTTCCTCTCCCCCTCGTCCCCCTCTCCATCCCCCCCATCTTACCTCCTTCCCTTCCCCACAGCACCTGGATATATGTATATATGTTTGTACGGATTTATTACTCTATTTATTTATTTATTTTACTTGTACATATCTATTCTATTTATTTTATTTTGTTAGTATGTTTTGTTTTGTTCTCTGTCTCCCCCTTTAAGACTGTGAGCCCGCTGTTGGGTAGGGACCGTCTCTCTATGTCGCCAACTTGGACTTCCCAGGTGCTTAGTCCAGTGCTCCGCACACAGTAAGCGCTCAATAAATACGATTGATTGGATTTGATTTTTGATTTGATAAGAAGGACGAAGGATCGGTTGACTCACGGGATAGAGCGGGGTGGGCTGCAGGGCCGACGGCGGGAGGGCATCCCCCTTCCCGATGCCCACGGCCTCCACGTTGAAGGTGAGTTGACCCCGGCCGTGGCCACGGCCCCCTCCGCGTCCCGCCATGGTCGGAGGGGCCTGGAAAGGAGAATAATAATTAATGATGATGATGATGATGATGATGATGGCACTGGTGAAGCAGAAGCGCTTCACCAATGCCATCATTAATTTCTTTTTTATTTATTTATTTTATTTTTATGGCAACGAGTTGTTGCCAACTTGGACTTCCCAAGCGCTTAGTTTATTTATTTTATTTTTATGGCAACAAGTTGTTGCCAACTTGGACTTCCCAAGCGCTTAGTCCAGTGCTCTGCACACAGTAAGCGCTCAATAAATACAATTGATTGATTTTTTTTAAGCGCTTACTATGTGCAAAGCACTGCTCTAAGCGCTGGGGAGGATGCAAGGTGATCAGGTTGTCCCATGGGGGGCTCACGATCTTAATCCCCCATTTTACAGATGAGGGAACTGAGGCACAGAGAAGTGAAGTCTTACCTCCTTCCCTTCCCCACAGCACCTGTATATCTGTTTGTACATATCTATTACTCTATTTATTTATTTTACTTGTACATATCTATTTCTATTTCTTTTATTTTGTTAATATGTTTGGTTTTGTTCTCCGTCTCCCCCTTCTAGACTGTGAGCCCACTGTTGGGTAGGGACCGTCTCTAGATGTTGCCAACTTGGACTTCCCAAGCGCTTAGTCCAGTGCTCTGCACAGAGTAAGCGCTCAATAAATATGACTGATGATTGATGATAACCTCCTTAGTGCTTAGAACAGTGCTTGGCACCTAGTAAGCGCTTAACAAATACCTTTATTATAATACTCTGGGCCTCAGTGACCTCATCTGGAAAATGGGGATGAAGACTGTGAGCCCACCGTGGGACAACCCAATCACCTTGTATCCTCCCCAGTGCTTAGAACAGTGCTTGGCACATAGTAAGCGCTTAACAAATACCATCATTATTATTCTCTGGGCCTCAGTTCCCTCATCTGTCAAATGGGGATGAAGATTGTGAGCCCCACGTGGGACAACCCGATCACCTTGTAACCTCCCCAGCGCTTAGAACAGTGCTTGACACATAATAACCGCTTAATAAATGCCATTATTATTATTATTCTCTGGGCCTCAGTTCCCTCATCTGTAAAATGAGGATGAAGACTGGGAGCCCCCCCGTGGGACAACCTGATCACCTTGTCACCTCCCCAGCGTTTAGAACAGTGCTTGGCACATAGTAAGCGCTTAACAAATACCATCATTATTATTCTCTGGGCCTCAGTTCCCTCATCTGTCAAATGGGGATGAAGATTGTGAGCCCCACGTGGGACAACCCAATCACCTCGTAACCTCCCCAGCGCTTAGAACAGTGCTTTGCACATAATAACCGCTTAATAAATGCCATCATGATTATTATTATTCTCTGGGCCTCAGTTCCCTCATCTGTCAAATGGGGATGAAGACTGGGAGCCCCCCGTGGGACAACCTGATCACCTGGTAACCTCCCCAGCGTTTAGAACGGTGCTTGGCACCTAGTAAGTGCTTAACAAATACCATCATTATTATTCTCTGGGCCTCAGTTCCCTCATCTGTCAAATGGGGATGAAGATTGTGAGCCCCACGTGGGACAACCCAATCACCTCGTAACCTCCCCAGCGCTTAGAACAATGCTTTACACATAATAACCGCTTAATAAATGCCATTATTATTATTCTTCTCTGGGCCTCAGTTCCCTCATCTGTAAAATGGGGATGAAGACTAGGAGCTCCACGTGGGACAACCTAATCACCTTGTAACCACCCCAGCGCTTAGAACAGTGCTTGGCACATAGTAAGTGCTTAACAAATACCATCATTATTATTCTCTGGGCCTCAGTTCCCTCATCTGGAAAATGGGGATGAAGACTGGGAGCCCCACGGGGGACCACCTGATCACCTTGTAACCTCCCCAGCGTTTAGAACAGTGCTTGGCACCTAGTAAGCGCTTAACAAATACCATCATTATTATTCTCTGGGCCTCAGTTCCCTCATCTGTCAAATGGGGATGAAGACTGGGAGCTCCACGTGGGACCACCTCATCACCTTGTAAACTCCCCAGCGCTTAGAACAGTGCTTTGCACATAATAACCGATTAATAAATGCCATTATTATTATTATTATTCTCTGTGCCTCAGTGACCTCATCTGTCAAATGGGGATGAAGACTGGGAGCCCCACGTGGGACCGCCTGATCACCTTGTAACCTCCCCAGCGCTTAGAACAGTGCTTGGCACGTAGTAAGCGCTTAATAAATGCCATTATTATTATTATGATGATGATGATGATGATGTCAATGGGAATGAAAGCCCCCTCTCCCTTGTTTGGTCAGGGGCCGGAGAAGCCGAGCCCAGGTCTTCGCGCCTCAGTTTCCCCACGGCGCCCCCCGCGGGAGGGGCGTAACCATGGCAACCCCCGGCCCGGACCCTACCTGCCTCCCGCCGCCCGAACCGAAGCTAAGACTTCCCGGGCCCGCAGCCCCCAGGGCCCGCCCAGGCCCGCTCCCTATTGGCCCACCCGCCCAGGCCCGCCTTCCCATTGGCCCACCAGCCCAGGCCCGCTCCCCATTGGCCCATCCGTCCAGGCCCGCCTTCCCATTGGCCCACCAGCCCAGGTCGGCTTTCCCACTGGCCGATCCGCCCAGGCCCGCTCCCTCCTGGCCCATCCGCCCAGGCCCGCTTTCCCATTGGTCGAGCCATCCAGGCCCCCTTTCCTATTGGCTGATATGCCCAGGCCCGCTCCTATTGGCCCATCCAGCCAGGGCCGCTCCCCATTGGCCGATGCGTCCAGGCCCGCTTTCCCATTGGTCGACCAGCCCGGGTCCGCTCCCTCCTGGACCATCCGCCCAGTCCGGCTTTTCCATTGGTCGAGCCATCCAGGCGCTCTTTCCTATTGGCTGGTACGCCCAGGACCGCTCCCTCCTGGCCCATCCGCCCAGGCCCGCTTTTCCATTGGTCGAGCCATCCAGGCCCCCTTTCCTATTGGCTGGTACGCCCAGACCCGCTCCCATTGGCCCATCCGCCCAGGGACGCTCCCCATTGGCCGATACGTCCAGGACCGCTCTCCATTGGCCGATCCGCCCAGGCCCGCTCCCATTGGCCGATCCTCCCAGGCTCGCTCCCCATTGGCGGGTCCTCCCCGACCAATCACAGCGCGCGGTGGGCGGGGCGAACGCCGCCCACGTGTCTTCCAGGGCGGGGGAAGGGAACAGGGGCTGTTGCTATGACGCCTTATGGGGGGTTGGATAATAATAATAATAGTAATAAAAATAACGATGGCATTTATTAAGCGCTTACTATGTGCAAAGCCCTGTTCTAAGCGCTGGGGAAGGTTACAAGGTGATCGGGTTGTCCCACAGGGGGCTCCCAGTCTTCATCCCCATTTTCCAGATGAGGTCACTGAGGCCCAGAGAAATGAAGTGACTTGCCCAAAGTCACACAGCTGACAATCGGTGGAGCCGGGATTTGAACCCATGACCTCTGACTCCAAAGCCCGGCCTCTTTCCACTGAGCCACGCTGCTTCTCATATAATAATAATAACGATGGCATTTATTAAGCGCTTACTAGGTGCAAAGCACTGTGCTAAGTGCTGCATTAATATTAATATTACTGATGGCATTTGTTAAGCGCTTACTATGTGTCGTGCACTGTTCTAAGTGCTGGGGGAGATGAGAAGAAGCATCCCGGGCTTGGGAGTCAGAGGTCGTGGGTTCTAATCCCAACTCCGCCACTTGTCTGCTGTGTGACCTTGGGTAAATCACTTCACTTATCCGGGCCTCAGTGACCTCATCTGGAAAATGGGGATGAAGACTGGGAGCCCCCCGTGGGACAACTTCATCACCTTGTAACCTCCCCAATGCTTAGAACAGTGCTTGGCACATAGTAAGCGCTTAACAAATACCATCATTGTTATTATTATTGAGAGTCAGAGGTCGTGGGTTCTAATCCCATCTCTGCTGATTACCAGCTGTGTGACTTTGGGTAAGTCACTTCACTTCTCTGTGCCTCAGTGGCCTCATCTGGAAAATGGGGATTATTATCATTGATAATAATCATGATGGTATTTGCTAAGCGCTTACTATGTGTCAAGCGCTGTTCTAAGCACTGGGGGAGATACAAGATGATCAGGTTGTCCCACGGGGGGCTCACAGTCTCACTCCCCATTTTCCAGATGAGGTCACTGAGGCCCAGAGAAGTGACTTGCCCAAGGTCCCACAGCAGACAACTGCTTAGATTGCCCCACGTGGGGCTCACAGTCTCCACCCCATTTTCCAGCTGAGGGAACTGAGGCCCAGAGAAGTGACTTGCCCAAGGTCCCACAGCAGACAAGTGCTTAGATTGCCCCACGTGGGGCTCACAGTCTCCATCCCCATTTTCCAGCTGGGGGAACTGAGGCCCAGAGAAGTGACTTGCTCAAGGTCACACAGCAGACAACTGCTTGGATTGTCCCACATGGGGCTCACAGTCTGCATCCCCATTTTCCAGCTGGGGGAACTGAGGCCCAGAAAAGTGACTTGCCCAAAAGGTCACACAGCAGACAAGTGCTTAGATTGCCCCACGTGGGGCTCACAGTCTCCATCCCCATTTTCCAGCTGGGGGAGCTGAGGCCCAGATAATTGACTTGCCCAAAGTCCCACAGCAGACAACTGCTTAGATTGCCCCATGTGGGGCTCACAGTCTCCATCCCCATTTTCCAGCTGGGGTAACTGAGGCCCAGAGAACTGACTTGCCCAGGGTCACACAGCAGACAACTGCTTAGATTGCCCCACATCGGGCTCACAGTCTCCATCCCCATTTTCCAGCTGAGGGAACTGAGGCCCAGGGAAGTGACTTGCCCAAGGTCACACAGCAGACAACTGCTTGGATTGTCCCACGTGGGGGCTTACAGTCTCCATCCCCATTTTCCAGCTGAGGGAACTGAGGCCCAGAGAAGTGACTTGCCCAAGGTCACACAGCAGACAACTGCTTAGAACAGTGCCTGACAGTAAGCGCTTGACAAATACCATCATCATCATTATTATTATTATTATTATTGAGAAACCAGGTCCTTTTGACTCATTCATTCATTCATTCATTCATTCATTCATTCAATCGTATTTACTGAGCGCTTACTGTGTGCAGGGCACTGTACTACTACTACTAATAATAATGGCATTTGTTAAGCGCTTACTATGCGCAGAGCACTGTTCTAAGCACTGGGGAGGTTACAAGGTGATCAAGTTGTCCCACGGGGGGCTCACAGTTTTAGTCCCCATTTTACAGACAAGGTAACTGAGGCCCAGAGAAGTGAAGTGACTTGCCCAAGGTCACACAGCTGACAACCGGCGGAGCCGGGATTTGAACCCGTGACCTCTGACTCCGAAGCCCGGGGTTTTTCCAAGTTGGCACCGTAACTCCCAGGCCAGGCCCGGGCCCGGCCCCGAGTGGTTTAGTGGTCCCCGTCCCTTCGCCAGGCTTGGGGTCGTCCGGGTGGATGTGGGTGACTTTTGGGGGCATCTACTCCACTCTGCGTCTCCCCCACTCCTCCGCCGCCACCTCCTCTTCCTCTCCTTCCACAGTTCCTCGCCACCTCCGCCCCCACACCAGCCCTGCGCTCGCCTCGTTGCTAAAAATATTTTCCCGTGGGCCGCCGTGGAGCCCGAGAGCGGCCGGCGGGAGAGGTGGGGGGACGGGGGGGACGACGGGGAAAAAGGACACGGGGATCCTGGAGGAAAGGCCGGAGAAAGCTCTGGATTCGAGAGATGCCTCCCCCGTCCCCGGCCTCCCTCGTTTTTGCCATCTCTGGGCCCTCTCCAGGGTGGGTGGCATCCTGGGTGATGGAGGGCGGGAAGCGGCCCCCATCTTCTTATTCCCAGGGGAAACTGAGGGGAAAGAAGGCTGCAGTAGAAGGGATGGTGGGGTGATCTCAGGGAGGATTACTTTCCAGAGGATGGAGAATGGGGGGCGGGAGGGGATGGGCCCTTTCGGGGGGAGATGGGGTGGGCAACTTCCTTATCCCCCTACAATTCTCCGAGAAGCAGCGCGGTTCAGTGGAAAGAGCCCGGGCTTGGGAGCCGGAGGTTGTGGGTTCAAATCCCAGCTCTGCCAGTTGTCATCATCAGTCGTATTTATTGAGCGCTTACTGTGTGCAGAACACTGGACTAAGCACCTGGGAGGTAAAAATTGAAAACATATAGAGACAGTCCCTACCCAACAGTGGGCTCACAGTATAAAAAGTGGGCTCCCAATTGTCCGCTGGGTGACTTTGGGCGAGTCACTTCACTTCTCTGGGCCTCAGTTCCCTCATCTGGAAAATGGGGATTAAGACTGTGAGCCCCACGTGGGACAACCTGATCACCTTGTAACCTCCCCAGCGCTTAGAACAGTGCTTGGCACATAGTAAGCGCTTAATAAATGCCATCGTCTATTTGTTAAGTGCTTACTGTGTGCAAATCCCCATTTTGCAGGTGAGGTAACTGAGGCACAGAGCAGTGAAGTGATAATAATGATGATGGCATTTATTAAGCGCTTACTGTGTGCAAAGCACTGTTAATAATAATAATGATGATGGCATTTATTAAGCACTTACTATGTGCAAAGCACTGTTCTAAGCGCTGGGGAGGTGACAAGGTGATCAGGTTGTCCCACGGGGGGCTCCCAGCCTTCATCCTCATTTTACAGATGAGGGAACTAAGGCACAGAGAAGTGAAGTGACTTGCCCAAAGTCACCCAGCTGAAAGGCAGCGGAGCCGGGATTTGAACCCATGACCTCGGACTCCAAAGCCCGGGCTCTTTCCACCGAACCACGCTGCTTCCACACTGTTATAAGCGCTGGGAAGTTTACAAGGTGATCAGGTTGTCCCACGGGGGGCTCACGGTTTTAATCCCCATTTTGCAGATGAGGTCACTGAGGCACAGAGAAGTGAAGTAATAATAATGATGATGGCATTTATTAAGCGCTTATTGTGTGCCAAGCACTGTTCTAAGAGCTGGGGAGGTTACAAGGTGATCAGGTTGTCCCGCGGGGGGCTCACAGTTTTAATCCCCATTTTGCAGATGAGGTCACTGAGGCACAGAGAAGTGAAGTAATAATAATGATGATGGCATTTATTAAGCGCTTACTGTATGCAAAGCACTGTTCTAAGCTCTGGGGAGTTTACAAGATGATCAGGTTGTCCCACGGGAGGGGTTCTCACAGTTTTAATCCCCATTTTGCAGATGAGGTAACTGAGGCACAGAGAAGTGAAGTAATAATAATGATGATGGCATTTATTAAGGGCTTACTGTGTGCAAAGCACTGGTCTAAGCGCTGGGGAGGTTACAAGGTGATCAGGTTGTCCCACGGGGGGGTTTCTCACAGTTTTAATCCCCATTTTACAGATGAGGTAACTGAGGCACAGAGAAGTGAAGTGACTTGCCCAAAGTCACACAGCTGACAGTTGGCGGAGCCGGGATTTGAACCCATGACCTCTGACTCCAAAGCCTGGGCTCTTTCCACTGAGCCACGCTGCTTCCAACCACCCACTTGCCTCTCCCCCAGTGCTTGGCACATAGTAAATGCTTAATAAATACCAATATTATTATTATCTCCTATCCCTGTATATATGTATATATGTTTGTACATATTTGTTACTCTATGTATTTATTTATTTTACTTGTCCATACCTATTCTATTTATTTTATTTTGTGAGTATGTTTGGTTTTGTTCTCTGTCTCCCCCTTCTAGACTGTGAGCCCACTGTTGGGTAGGGACCGTCTCTATTTGTTACCAACTTGTACTTCCCAAGCGCTTAGTACAGTGCTCTGCACACAGTAAGTGCTCAATAAATACGATTGATGATGATGATGATGATCTCAGGCCCGGTGTTGGGCCTCCTTCTCCCCCCTGAGACCCTTTCTCCCTGCTGCCACCCACCCGCCCCCTCCATCTCTTCTCCCCCATTCATTCATTCATTCAATCATGTTTATTGGGCGCTTACTGTGTGCAGTGCACTGGACTAAGCGCTTGGGAAGTCCATGTTGGCAACATATACAGCCGGTCCCTACCCACCAGCGGGCTCACAGTCTAGAAGGGGAGGACAGACAACAAAACATATTAACAAAATAAAATCAATAGAATAAATATGTACAAGTAAAATAAATAAATAGAGTAATAAATACGTACAAACATATATACATATATACATATATATAGACATATAGTCTATATATATACAGTCTTCTAGACTGTGAGCCCACTGTTGGGTAGGGACCGTCTCTAGATGTTGCCAACTTGGACTTCCCAAGCGCTTAGTCCAGTGCTCTGCACACAGTAAGCGCTCAATAAATACGATTGATTGATTGATTGATTGATTGATTATACAGATGCTGTGGGGAGGGGAAGGAGGTAAGGCCGGGGGGATGGAGAGGGGGACGAGGGGGAACATACAGAGCCGGTCCCTACCCAACAGCGGGGTCACAGTCTAGAAGGGGGAGACAGACAACAAAACATATTAACAAAATAAAATCAATAGAATAAATATGTACAAGTAAAATAAATAGAGTAATAAATACATACAAACATATATACAGTAGATATACGCATACATATATAGTCTTCTAGACTGTGAGCCCACTGTTGAGTAGGGACCATCTCTATATGTTGCCAATTTGGACTTCCCAAGCGCTTAGTCCAGTGCTCTGCACACAGTAAGTGCTCAATAAATACGATTGATTGACTGAACTTGTACTTCCCAAGCGCTTAGTACAGTGCTCTGCATACAGTAAGCCCTCAGTAAATACGATTGATTGATTGATTATACAGGTGCTGTGGGGAGGGGAAGGAGGTAAGGCGGGGGGGGGGGGGGGGATGGAGGGGGGGGAGGAGGGGGAACATATAGGGCCGGTCCCTGCCCAACAGCGGGCTCACAGTCTGGAAGGGGGAGGCAGACAACAAAACATATTAACAAAATAAAATCAATAGAATAAATATGTACAAGTAAAATAAATAGAGTAATAAATACATACAAACATATATACATATATACAGTCTATATATGTATATATATATATAGTCTTCTAGACTGTGAGCCCACTGTTGGGCAGGGACCGTCTCTAGATGTTGCCAACTTGGACTTCCCAAGGGCTTAGTCCAGTGCTCTGCACACAGTAAGCGCTCAGTAAATACGATTGAATGAATGAATGAATAAATCTGTAACATAGGTCCTTGTCGACAGGGATCTCGCCTGTCGACTCTATTGTACCCTCCCAGGAGCTGAGTCCAGTGCTCTGCACACAGTAAGTGCTCAATAAATACGATTGAATGAATAAATATGTAACATAGGTCCTTGTCAACAGGGATCTCGCCTGTCCACTCTATTGTACTCTCCCAGGAGCTGAGTCCAGTGCTCTGCACACAGTAAGCGCTCAATAAATACGAATGAATGAATAAATATGTAACATAGCTCCTTGTCAACAGGGATCTCGCCTGTCCACTCTATTGTACTCTCCCAGGAGCTGAGCTCAGTGCTCTGCACACAGTAAGCGCTCAATAAATACGATTGAATGAATAAATCTGTAACATAGGTCCTTGTCAACAGGGATCTCGCCTGTCCACTCTATTGTACTCTCCCAGGAGCTGAGTTCAGTGCTCTGCACACAGTAAGCGCTTAATAAATACGATTGAATGAATGAATGAATAAATATGTAACATAGCTCCTTGTCAACAGGGATCTCGCCTGTTGACTCTATTGTACTCTCCCAGGAGCTGAGTTCAGTGCTCTGCACACAGTAAGCGCTCAATAAATACGATTGAATGAATAAATCTGTAACATAGGTCCTTGTCAACAGGGATCTCGCCTGTCCACTCTATTGTACTCTCCCAGGAGCTGAGTTCAGTGCTCTGCACACAGTAAGCGCTTAATAAATACGATTGAATGAATGAATGAATAAATATGTAACATAGCTCCTTGTCAACAGGGATCTCGCCTGTTGACTCTATTGTACTCTCCCAGGAGCTGAGTTCAGTGCTCTGCACACAGTAAGCGCTTAATAAATACGATTGAATGAATGAATGAATAAATATGTAACATAGCTCCTTGTCAACAGGGATCTCGCCTGTTGACTCTATTGTACTCTCCCAGGAGCTGAGTTCAGTGCTCTGCACACAGTAAGCGCTCAATAAATACGATTGAATGAATAAATCTGTAACATAGGTCCTTGTCAACAGGGATCTCGCCTGTCCACTCTATTGTACTCTCCCAGGAGCTGAGTTCAGTGCTCTGCACACAGTAAGCGCTTAATAAATACGATTGAATGAATGAATGAATAAATATGTAACATAGCTCCTTGTCAACAGGGATCTCGCCTGTCGATTCTATTGTACTCTCCCAGGAGCTGAGTTCAGTGCTCTGCACAGAGTAAGCGCTCAATAAATACGATTGAATGAATAAATATGTAACATAGGTCCTTGTCAACAGGGATCTCACCTGTCCACTCTATTGTACTCTCCCAGGAGCTGAGTCCAGTGCTCTGCACACAGTAAGCGCTCAATAAATACGATTGAATGAATGAATGAATAAATACGTAACATAGCTCCTTGTCAACAGGGATCTCGCCTGTTGACTCTATTGTACTCTCCCAGGAGCTGAGTTCAGTGCTCTGCACAGAGTAAGCGCTCAATAAATACGATTGAATGAATAAATATGTAACATAGGTCCTTGTCGACAGGGATCTCGCCTGTCCACTCTATTGTATTCTCCCAGGAGCTGAGTTCAGTGCTCTGCACACAGTAAGCGCTCAATAAATACGATTGAATGAATGAATGAATAAATATGTAACATAGGTCCTTGTCGACTGTATTGTACTCTCCCAGGAGCTGAGTTCAGTGCTCTGCAGATAGTAAGCACTCAATAAATAAGGTTCCAGCTGGCATCCCATGGCACCCCCGGGCTAGATTCATTCCCCAAACCAGTGCAGATGGGAACCACCGTCACCATGACAACGGGGCAGGTGGCAGGGAGACACCAAGAGACCCAGACGGGCCGGAGAGAGATGGAGACAGAGAGAGGCCGAGGGCCCAAAAGGAGGTGGGAGGGGAAGTGAAAGCCAGCTCCAGAGACACCCAGAGAGACAGAGACCACGAGATGAGAGAGAGAGACAATCAATCAATCAATCAATCGTATTTATTGAGCGCTTACTGTGTGCAGAGCACTGGACTAAGCGCTTGGGAAGTCCAAGTTGGCAACATATAGAGACAGTCCCTACCCCACAGAGGGCTCACAGTCTAGAAGGGGGAGACAGAGAACAAAAGAAAACATATTAACAAAATAAAATAAATAGAAGAGATATGTACAAGTAAAATAAATAAATAAATAGAGTAATAGAGACAGAGACAGAGGCGGGCAAGCGACTGGGATGCTGAAGGATGATGAGGAGGAGGAGGATGGCTTTTATTAAGCCCTTATTATGTGCGCTGTTTTAAGGAGAGATTAAGAGATTCATTCAATCGTATTTATTGAGCACTTACTGTGTGCAGAGCACTGGACTAAGTGCTAGGTAAGAATAAGAATAATAATAATGGCATTTATTAAGCGCTTACTATGTGCAAAGCACTGTTCTAAGCGCTGGGGAAGTTGCAAGGTGATCAGGTTGTCCCTCGGAGGGCTCACAGCCTCAATCCTCGTTTTACAGGTGAGGGAACTGCGGCCCAGAGAAGTGAAGTGACTTGCCCAAAGTCACCCAGCTGACAAGTGGCGGAGCCGGGATTTGAACCCGTGACCTCTGACTCCAAAGCCCGGGCTCTTTCCACTGAGCCACGCTGCTTATTTGTTAATAATAATACTAATAATGACATTTATTAAGCGCTTACTATGTGCCAAGCACTGTTCTAAGCGCTGGGGAGGTTACAAAGTGACCAGGTTGTCCCACGGGGGGCTTACAGTCTTCATCCCCATTTTACAGATGAGGTCACTGAGGCCCAGAGAAGTGAAGTGACTTGCCCACAGTCACCCAGCTGACAAGCGGCGGAGCCGAGATTTGAACCCGTGACCTCTGACTCCAAAGCCCGGGCTCTTTCCACTGAGCCACGCTGCTTATTTGTTAATAATAATACTAATAATGACATTTATTAAGCACTTACTATGTGCCAAGCACTGTTCTAAGCGCTGGGGAGGTTACAAAGTGATCAGGTTGTCCCACGGGGGGCTCCCAGTCTTCATCCCCATTTTACAGATGAGGTCACTGAGGCCCAGAGAAGTGAAGTGATTTGCCCACAGTCACCCAGCTGACAAGCGGCGGAGCCGGGATTTGAACCCGTGACCTCTGACTCCAAAGCCCGGGCTCTTTCCACTGAGCCACGCTGCTTATTTCTTAATAATAATACTAATAATGACATTTATTAAGCGCTTACTATGTGCCAAGCACTGTTCTAAGCGCTGGGGAGGTTACAAAGTGATCAGGTTGTCCCACGGGGGGCTCACAGTCTTCATCCCCATTTTACAGATGAGGTCACTGAGGCCCAGAGAAGTGAAGTGACTTGCCCAAAGTCACACAGTTGACAATTGGCGCTTAGAACAGCGCTTAGAACAGTGCTTTGCACATAGTAAGCGCTTAACAAATGCCATTATTATTATTATTATTATTAACTGGTACTTCCTATGTGCCAAGCACTGTTCTAACCTAAGCATCAGGTTGTCCCACGGGGTGCTCCCGGTCTTCATCCCCATTTGACAGATGAGGTCACTGAGGCCCAGAGAAGTGAAGTGACTTGCCCAAAGTCACCCAGCTGACAACTGGCACTTCCTACGTGCCAAGCACTGTTCTAACCTAAGCATCAGGTTGTCCCACGGGGGGCTCCCGGTCTTCATCCCCATTTGACAGATGAGGTCACTGAGGCCCAGAGAATGAAGTGACTTGCCCAAGGTCACCCAGCCGACAAGTGGTGGAGTCAGGATTTGAACCCATGACCTCCGACTCCCAAGCCCAGGCTCTTTCCGCTGAGCCACGCTGCTTCTCTGAGCCGCAGAGGAGGATCGAGAGAAAGGTGGACAGAGACATCAGAGACACACCGTCTCAGAGACAATGTCCTCCCGGAGAAAACCAGGGCGCCTTTACCCCAAGGGGTGGTAGAGGAAAGAGCCCGGCCTTTGGAGTCAGAGGTCGTGGGTTCAAATCCCGGCCCCGCCACTTGTCTGCTGGGTGACTTTGGGCAAGTCACTTCACTTCTCTGGGCCTCAGTTACCTCATCTGTCAAATGAGGATTAAGACTGCGTGTCCCCTTTGGGACAACCTGATCGCCTTATAACCTCCCCAGCGCTTAGAACAGTACCGGCACATAGTAAGCGCTCAACAAATACCATTATTATTATTATTACCCCAGCACTTACAACAGTGCTTGGCACATATTATTTTACTTGTCCATATCTATTCTATTTATTTTATTTTGTTAGTATGTTTGGTTTTGTTCTCTGTCTCACCCTTTTAGACTGTGAGCCCACTGTTGGGTAGGGACCGTCTCTAGGTGTTGCCAACTTGGACTTCCCAAGCGCTTAGTACAGTGCTCTGCACACAGTAAGTGCTCAATAAATACGATTGATGATAGTAAGTGCTCAACAAATACCATCATTATTATTATTATTACCCCAGCCCTTAGAACAGTACCGGCACATAGTAAGCGCTCAACAAATGCCATCATTATTATTATTATTATTATTACCCCAAAACTTAGGACAGTGCTTGGCACATAGTAAGCGCTTAACAAATACCATCATCATCATCATTACTATTATTACCCCAGCACTTAGAACAGTGCCGGCACATAGTAAGTGCTTAACAAATACCATCATCGTCATTATTATTATTATTACCCCAGCACTTACAACAGTGCTTGGCACATAGTAAGTGCTCAACAAATACCATCATTATTATTATTATTATTATTATTACCTCAGCACTTAGAACAGTACCGGCACATAGTAAGCGCTCAACAAATGCCATCATCATTATTATTATTATTATTATTATTACTCCAAAACTTAGGACAGTGCTTGGCACATAGTAAGCGCTTAACAAATACCATCATCATCATCATCATTACTATTATTACCCCAGCACTCAGAACAGTGCCGGCACATAGTAAGTGCTTAACAAATACCATTATCATCATTATTATTATTATTACCCCAGCACTTAGAACAGTGCTTGGCACATAGTAAGTGCTCAACAAATACCATCATCATTATTATTATTATTATTATTACCTCAGCACTTAGAACAGTACCGGCACATAGTAAGCACTCAACAAATGCCATCATTATTATTACCCCCAAAATTAGGACAGTGCTTGACACATAGTAAGCGCTTAACAAATACCATCATTATTATTATTATTACCCCAGGACTTAGAACAGTACCGGCACATAGTAAGCGCTCAACAAATGCCATCATTATTATTATTATTATTACCCCCAAAATTAGGACAGTGCTTGACACATAGTAAGCGCTTAACAAATACCATCATTATTATTATTATTACCCCAGCACTTAGAACAGTACCGGCACATAGTAAGCGCTCAACAAATGCCATCATTATTATTATTATTATTACCCCAAAACTTAGGACAGTGCTTGGCACATAGTAAGCACTTAACAAATACCATCATCATCATCAGCCTTACTATTATTACCCCAGCACTTAGACCAGTGCCGGCACATAGTAAGTGCTTAACAAATATCATCATTATTATTATTATTATTATTATTATTATTACTCAGTACTTAGAACAGTGCTTGGCACATAGTAAGCGCTTAACAAATACCATCATCATCATCATTATGATTATTATTAAGAGGGAGGGTCGTCTTGGGATTCCTGGAGAGGAGGATGTAAAGACCCAGGCCCCTGGTCACATGGACAGACGCCCAAAGTCCCCTCCCCTCCCCTCCCCCAGACCCCCCAATCACCCCAGCTATGAGAGGCAGCGTGGTTCAGTGGAAAGAGCCCGGGCTTGGGAGTCCGAGGTCGTGGGTTCGAATCCCGGCTCCGCCACTTGTCAGCTGGGTGACTTTGGGCAAGTCACTTCACTTCTCTGGGCCTCAGTGACCTCATCTGGAAAATGGGGATGAAGACTGGGAGCCCCACGTGGGACAACCTGATCACCTCGTATCTACCCCGGCGCTTAGAACAGTGCTTGGCACAGAGTAAGCGCTTAACTTACAGAGTAAGCGGAGAAGCAGCGTGGCTCAGTAGGAAAGAGCCCGGGCTTTGGAGTCAGAGGTCCTGGGTTCAAATTTCGGCTCCGCCACTTGTCAGCTGGGTGACTTTGGGCAAGTCACTTCACTTCTCTGTGCCTCAGTTACCTCATCTGGAAAATGGGGATTAAGACTGTGAGCCCCACGAGGGACAAACTGATCACCTTGGAACCTTCCCAGCGCTTAGAACAGGGCTTTGCACATAGTAAGCGCTTAATGAATGCTATCATCATTATTATTAACAAATACCATTGTTATTATTCAAGGGAATAGGGCAGGTCCTTGCTGCGCAGGATGGAAGAGGGAGGGGAGGAGAGGCCTCAACGTCTCTGTCAGAACATTTACAGGACCCCTTTACACCCCCAAACCCTCCTCTCACGTCCCTCCACATCCTCCCCCATCCATAAATTTATAGGATAATAAAAATGGCATTTGTTAACCACTTACTATGTGCCAATAATAATAATAATACCATTTATTAAGCGCTTACAATGTGCAAAGCACCGATCTAAGCGCTGGGGAGGTTACAAGGTGATCAGGTTGTCCCACGGGGGGCTCACAGTCTTCATTCCCATTTTCCAGATGAGGTAACTGAGACATAGAGAAGTGAAGTGACTTGCCCAAAGTCACACAGCTGATAATTGGCGGAGCCGGGATTTGAACCCATGACCTCTGACTCCAAAGCCCGGGCTCTTTCCACTGAGCCACGCTGCTTCTCTAAGCGCTGGGGGGTTGGGGGGAGATACAAGGGGATCAGGTTGCCCCACGTGGGGCTCCCAGTCTCCATCCCCATTTTCCAGATGAGGTCACTGAGGCCCAGAGAAGTGAAGTGACCGGTGGTGAGACGTGGATCGGTGCTTGGCACAGAGTAAGCGCTTAACAAATAGCATCATTTGTTAGCAGCGTGGCTCAGTGGCAAGAGCCCGGGCTTTAGAGTCAGAGGTCGTGGGTGCAAATCCCGGCTCCACCGATTGTCAGCTGGGTGACTTTGGGCAAGTCACTTCACTTCTCTGTGCCTCAGTTCCCTCATCTGTCAAATGGGGATGAAGACTGTGAGCCCCCCGGGGGACAACCTGATCACCTTGTAACCTCCCCAGCGCTTAGAGCAGTGCTTGGCACCTAGTAAGTGCTTAACAAATGCCATCATTATTATTATTCTCTGAGCCTCAGTGACCTCATCTGTCAAATGGGGATGAAGACTGGGAGCCGCCTCAGTGACCTCATCTGTCAAATGGGGATGAAGACTGGGAGCCGCCCCGTGGGACAACCTGATCGCCTTGTAACCTCCCCAGCGCTTAGAACAGTGCTTGGCACCTAGTAAGTGCTTAACAAATGCCATCATTATTATTATTATTATTCTCTGAGCCTCAGTGACATCATCTCTCAAATGGGGATTAAGACCGTGAGCCCCCCGGGGGACAACCCGATCACCTTGTAACCTCCCCAGCGCTTAGAACAGTGCTTTGCACATAGTAAGCGCTTAATAAATGCCATCATTATTATTATTCTCTGAGCCTCAGTTCCCTCATCTGTAAAATGGGGATGAAGACTGGGAGCCCCCCGTGGGACAATCTGATCACCTGGTAACCTCCCCAGCGCTTAGAACAGTGCTTGGCACCTAGTAAACGCTTAACAAACGCCATCATTATTATTCTGTGGGCCTCAGTTCCCTCCTCTGTAAAATGGGGGTGAAGACTGGGAGCCCCACGTGGGACAACCTGATCACCTTGTAACCTCCCCAGCGCTTAGAACAGTGCTTTGCACCTAGTAAGCGCTTAATAAATGCCATCATTATTATTATTCTCTGAGCCTCAGTGACCTCATCTGTAAAATGGGGATGAAGACTGGGAGCAGCCCCGTGGGACAATCTGATCACCTTGTCACCTCCCCAGCGCTTAGAACAGTGCTTGGCACCTAGTAAACGCTTAACAAACGCCATCATTATTATTCTGCGGGCCTCAGTTCCCTCATCTGTAAAATGGGGGTGAAGACTGGGAGCTGCCCCGTGGGACAATCTGATCACCTTGTCACCTCCTCAGCGCTTAGAACAGTGCTTGGCACGTAGTAAACGCTTAACAAATGCCATCATTATTATTCTGTGGGCCTCAATTCCCTCATCTGTAAAATGGGGGTGAAGACTGGGAGCCGCCCCGTGGGACAACCTGATCTCCTTGTCACCTCCCCAGCGCTTAAAACAGTGCTTGGCATGTAGTAAACGCTTAACAAATGCCATCATTATTATTCTGTGGGCCTCAGTTCCCTCATCTGTAAAATGGGGGTGAAGACTGGGAGCCCCCCGTGGGACAATCTGATCACTTTGTAACCTCCCCAGCGCTTAGAACAGTGCTTGGCACGTAGTAAACGCTTAACAAATGCCATCATTATTATTCTGCGGGCCTCAGTTCCCTCATCTGTAAAATGGGGATGAAGACTGGGAGCCCCCCGTGGGACAACCTCATCACCTTGTAACCTCCCCAGCACTTAGAACGGTGCTTGGCACCTAGCAAACGCTTAACAAATGCCATCATTATTATTCTGCGGGCCTCAGTCCCCTCACCTGTCAAATGGGGATGAAGACTGGGAGCCCCCCGTGAGGACCACCCGATCGCCTTGTCACCTCCCCAGCGCTTAGAACAGTGCTTGGCACCTAGTAAGCGCTTAATAAAGGTCATCATTAGTATCATCACCCTGTTCACACACGTGGTTTGGGGTTGTGTGTGGGGGGGCTTATTTTTTTTGACGGGGTGGGGGAAGGCGAAGATGGATGGAGGGGGATAAAGATGGCATTTATCAGGCGCTTACTAAGTGCCAAGCACCGTTGTAAGCGCTGGGGAGGTGACAAGGTGATGAGGTGGTCCCCCAGCCTTCATCCCTGGGGGGGGGGGGCGTGTGAATTGGGGGCGGGGGGCGCTATAAATAGCGCCGTCCAAGCTCCTCCCCCATCCCCCCGTCCTCCCCGTGGCCCCCTCCTCTTCCTCCTCCCCCTCCTCTTCTCCCTCCTCTGTCTCTCCTCCCGGTGCTGCTTCCAGGGCCCACGGGGGGCGGGGACCCAGGCCCGGCTGGCCCCCCCATCCCGGCGACCCCCCCCCCGCCATGGGGGCACCCCCAGGCCCCGGACAGGGGGAGACCCCCCGGACCCCCAGGTATTGGGGTTCGCAGTTCTGGGGGTGGGAGGTGGGGATGATGGGTGGGGAGGGGGCATCTCCCCTCTCCTGGGCATCTCTGGTTTGGGGGTCCCTCCCCATCTCCCCTCCCGGGTGGGGGGGGGGAGGCTGGAGGAGGGAGACTGCACCCCCAAAAAGCTGGAGGGGGGGAGGGGGAACGCTCTGCACATAGTAAGCGCTTAACGAATGCCATTATTATTATTAGGGGAGCTGCGGGAGACCCCCCCCCCACCTCCCTTGGCACCCCCAGTTGGAGAGCGAAGCCGGGGAGGGGGCGAGGGGAGAAGGAAGGGAAGGGAAGGGATGGGGGTGGGGGGCCAAGGTTGGCTCATCCCCCCAGGGCGCGGGGCTGTGGACGGATGGGTGGACGGGGCGGGGGGGGGGATCTGCGCCATAGAGTGACCCCCCGCCTCCCCATCTGTGCATCTCTCCCTGTCTCTGCGTGTGTCTCTCCCCGTCCACGCGCGTCCCTGCGGGGGTCCCCTCCCCACCCCTGGGCATCCCAAACGACCTCCCACCCGCTCAGGAAGGCCCGCTGAGGCTGGGGGCCCCGGCCGCCCGCCGCCCGCCCCCCACCCAGGCCCCGCCATGCTCCACGCCGAGGGCCACGCTCTGCTGCGGGCCGTGGGGCAGGGCAAGCTGAGGCTGGCCAGGCTGCTGCTGGAGGGGGGCGCCTACGTCAACGAGGGGGACGCCCAGGGGGAGACGGCGCTGATGGCCGCGTGCCGGGCGCGCTACGACGACCCCCAGAGCCGGGCCCGGATGGTCCGCTACCTCCTGGAGCAGGGCGCCGACCCCAACATCCCGGACAAGCTAGGCCGCACGGCCCTGATGCACGCCTGCGCCGGGCGGGCCGGCCCCGCCGTGGCCGCCCTGCTCCTGGCCCACGGGGCCGACCCCTCGCTCCGCGACCACGCCGGGGCCTCGGCCCTGGTGCACGCCCTGGACCGCGGCGACCGCGAGACCCTGACCGCCCTGCTGGACGCCTGCAAGGCCAAGGGCACCGAGGTCATCATCATCACCACGGACACGTCGCCGTCGGGGGCCAAGAAGACCCGCCAGTATCTCAACTCGCCCCCGTCGCCGGGGGCCGGGGCCCCGGCCTCGCCCGGCCCCGGCCCGGGGCTCTGCGCCTCCCCGTCGGAGGTCCAGCTGCAGGCCGGGCCCGCCGGCGGCGACGCGGAGGGCGGCCGGCGCCGGGGGGAGGACGAGGAGGAGGGCGAGGAGGAGGAGAAGCAAGACGTGTTTGACTTCCCGCTGCCCGGGCCCAAGCCGCCGCACGAAGACCCCCGGGCCGCCCCGGCCCTCGTGGCCCCCGAGCCCCTGCCCCGAGCCCCCCGCCCCCCGCCCAAGCCCTTCAAGAGGCTCAACTCGGAGCCCTGGGGCCTGGTGGCGCCGTCCGTCCCGGCCGGGCCCGGAGAGCGGGCCGGGGGCGACCGCCTGGCCACCGAGTTCAACGGGCTGGGCCTGAACCCCAGGCCCCGGCTCGCCCGCCGCCACAGCACCGAGGGGTCGGAGAAGCCCCCTCCGTGGGCTGAGAAGATGGCGCACGCCCCCCCGTCGTCGTCGTCGTCCTCCTCCTCCTCGTCCTCGTCCTCCCACGCCGGGGGACCCCTTCCCCGGCGCAATACGGCCCCCGAGGCCCAGGAGTGCGGGGGTCCCCGGCCCCCCGCCGCCCCCGGGGCTGCGAGCCAAGCTGAGCCGGCTGGAGGCCGCGGAGCCCGAGCCCGCCTCGCCGGCGGCGGCGGCGGCGGCGGCGGCCCCCGACGCGGGCCGCCCGGCCCCCGAGCAGCGCCGCCGCTACGCGGCCTCGCCGCTGCCCCTGCCCCCGTCCCCCCGGGCCTCGGTGGAGACCCTCCCGGGGGCCGTGTCCCCCCCTGAGCGGGCGGCGGCGGAGCCCGGGCCTACTGGAGCGACGGGGCTCCGGCACCCTGCTCCTCGACCGCATCGCCCACACGCGCCCGGGCTTCCTGCCCCCGCTCAACGTCAGCCCCCACCCGCCCATCCCCGACATCCGCCCCCTGCCCAACGGCAGGCCCCCCTCGCCCCCCGTCGTCCCCGCCGCGGCCCACCCGGTGCCCCGGCCCCTCCTCGCCGCCCACGGCCCGGGCCCCGGCTCCCCCAGGGCCAAGAGGAAGCTAGTGAGGCGCCACTCCATGCAGACCGAGCAGATCCGACAGCTCGTCAACTTCCAGAGCTTCCTGGGGCCCGGGGACCCCGGCCACTGAGGCGGGGAGGGGACGGGACGGACGGACGGAGGCCCGGCCCCGTCTCGCCCGGCCCTGGGCCTCGCACGCACAAACTCCCGAATCCACCCGAGATCTTCCCGTCTCCCCCGCCCCCCGCCCGCCCTCTCCCCTCGCCCCCCTCGGGGGCTGGATGGAGCCTGACGGAGGAGGATGGGGAAGGCGGAGCGGGGGGCACCCCGCACGCACAACCCGGCTTCCCGACCCTCTCCCCGTGACAGTCTTCCCTAGCCGTCCATCCTTCCCGAGCTCTACTACTGCTGCTTCCCGGCCCTCTCCCCCATTCCCGGGGGGCGGGCGGAGAGGGGTTCCCTGTCCCGACAGCTCCGTCCTCTCCCTCGGGGCCGAGGCGGGTCGCCCCCGTCACCCCAAATCCAAACGTCTTCGGCCATCTCCGTCCCTTCCCCGCGTCCGGGTCCTCTCTCTGAGGGGGCGAGGGTAGGCCGGAGCTGACCCTTGGCGGTCCCTCCGCAAGATCTGGGGGTGTCTCCGCGGACCCCCCCGTCCCTTCCCGCCTCGCCTCGCCCCCCACACCCCTCGAACTCTGGGCTGGGATGAGGCGGGGTGGGCCCCCCGCCTTGTCTCGAGGATTTCGAAGCACTTTCGGCCACCCTCCTTCCTCCCCTCGGGGTGGTGATGGGAGGTCAACCCGTCCCTCCCCCTGCCTCCGAGTACTGTATTAGGGTTCCTCGTTTCCCTTGAGATTCCGGTCTATCTATGGAATTTTCTCTCCGGCCGGCCTCCCTCCTCCGTGGAGAGTGGGAGCCCCGTGCGGGCCAGGGCTGCGTCTTGATCGGTTTCCGAAGTACTCCAGCACTTAGTTCAGTGCTTTGCATAATGTAAGCGCCTAATAAATGTGATGATGATGATGATGATGACGATGATGACGGGGTGAGGGGTGGGGGGTGTCTCTCCCCTAGGGGCTGAGAGAGCTTTCCCCCTGCTGGCCCCGGATTTCCCAATTTAGAGAATAATAACAATAATGATGGCATTTCTTAAGCGCTTACTATGTGCCAAGCGCTGTTCTAAGCGCTTGGGGAGGTTACAAGGTGATCAGGTTGTCAATCAATCAATCAATTGTATTTATTGAGCGCCCCTGGGGGGCTCCCAGTCTTCATCCCCATTCGGCAGATGGGGGAACTGAGGCCCAGAGAAGCGAAGTGACTTGCCCCAAGTCACACAGCTGACAAGCGGCGGGACCGGGATTTGAACCCACGACCTCCTGATTCCAAAGCCCGGGTTCTTTCCACTGAGGGTATTTGTTAAGCGCTTACTATGTGCCAAGCGCTGTTCTAAGCCCTTGGGGAGGTTACAAGGTTATCGGGGGGGCTCCCAGGTTTCATCCCCCTTTGACAGATGAGGGAACTGAGGCCCAGAGAAGCAACATGACTTGCCCCAAGTCACACAGCTGACAAGCGGCGGGGCCGGGATTTGAACCCACAACCTCTGACTCCAAAGCCCGGGCTCTTTCCACTGAGGGTATTTGTTAAGCGCTTACTATGTGCCAAGCGCTGTTCTAAGTGCTTGGGGAGGTTACAAGGTTATCGGGGGGCTCCCAGGTTTCATCCCCATTTGACAGATGAGGGAACTGAGGCCCAGAGAAGCAACATGACTTGCCCCAAGTCACACAGCTGACAAGCGGCGGGGCCGGGATTTGAACCCACAACCTCTGACTCCAAAGCCCGGGCTCTTTCCACTGAGGGTATTTGTTAAGCGCTTACTATGTGCCAAGCACTGTTCTAAGCGCTTGGGGAGGTTACAAGGTTATCGGGGGGCTCCCAGGTTTCATCCCCATTTGACAGATGGGGGAACTGAGGCCCAGAGAAGCGAAGTGACTTGCCCCAAGTCACACAGCTGACAAGCGGCGGGGCCGGGATTTGAACCCACGACCTGACTCCAAAGCCCGGGCTCTTTCCACTGAGGGTATTTTTTTAAGCGTGTACTATGTGCCAAGCGCTGTCCTAAGCGCTGAGAAGCAGTGTGCCCTGATGGATAGAGCCCACACCTGGGAATCAGAAGGACCCGGGTTCTAATCCCGGCTCCTCCGCTTGTCTAGTGTGTGACCTTGGGCAAATCACCTCACTTCTCTTTGCCTCAGTGATCTCATCTGTAAAATGGGGACGAAGGAGGGGAGCCCTAGGGATAGGGACTGTGTCGGATCTGATTAGCTTAAACCTACCCCAGCGCTTAGCACAACGCGGCTCAGTGGAAAGAGCCCCGGCTTCGGGGTCCGAGGTCATGGGTTCAAATCCCGGCCCCGCCGCTTGTCAGCTGGGCGACTCTGGGAGAGTCACCTCACTTCTCTGGGCCTCAGTGACCTCATCTGGAAAATGGGGATGATGACTGGGAGCCCCACGGGGGACACCCTGATCACCTTGTAACCTCCCCAGCGCTTAGAACGGTGCTTTGCACATAGTAAGTGCTTAATAAATGCCATAATAATAACATAATAACTATAATAATATATAATAATATAGCATAATAATAATAATATTATATTATATAATGATGATTATTATTATTAAGCACTTAACGACCACATAAAAACAAAAAAGCAGAAAAGTCTCCCCTCTAATGTCTTTCCCCACTTCTGCAATCCGAACCCTGGTCATTTCCTCCATCTTCAGGGTTCTCATTTCTGGAGTTTTTGTGTCAACCGGGACCCTTGGATTTTGGGTTTTTTTTAACTCCTCCCCCTGGGGTTTTCCCAATCTCTTTGGGGAAGGAGGTAAGGAGCTATAGAGAAGCAGCGTGGCCCAGCGGAAAGAGCCCAGGCCCGGGTGTCAGAGGACCTGGGTTCTAATCCTTCCTCGGCCGCTCGTGTGCTGTGTGACCTTGACACACCACTTAATAATAATAATCATAATGATGGCATTTATTAAGCGCTTACTATGTGCAAAGCACCATTCTAAGTGCTGGGGAGGTCACAAGATGATCAGGTTGCCCCACGGGGGGCTCCCAGTCTTCATCCCCATTTTCCAGATTAGGTCACTGAGGCCCAGAGAAGTGAAGTGACTTGCCCAAAGTCACACAGCTGACAACTTAACTTCTCTGTGCCTCAGTTCCCCCATCTGCAGAATGGGGATGAAGCCCGTGAGCCCCACGGGAGACCTGGACTGGGTCCAATCTGATTTTCTTCTATCTTCCCCAGCGCTTAGTACAGTGCTAGGCCCCACCAAATAAGCTCTTCACAAACTCCATTTTGAGAAGCAGCGTGGCTCAGCGGCAAGAGCCCGGGCTTGGGAGCCAGAGGTCATGGGTTCGAATCCCGACTCCATGTCTGCTGTGTGACTTTGGGCGAGTCACTTCACTTCTCTGGTCTCAGTGACCTCATCTGGAAAATGGGGTTGAAGACTGTGAACCCCACGTGGGACAACCTGATCACCTTGTATCCCCCCAAGAACAGTGCTTCTCACATAGTAAGCGCTTAACAAATGCCATCATCGTCATTATTATTTTTTTTTTAAAAGGAGTTTAAGGAAGACTCTTCCTCTACCACCACTGTTTAAAGATGAGGAAACTGAGGCACGGAGGAAGAGGTGAGGGAGCAGAACTCCAAGTATCTGGAGAGAGAGAGGCCTGTGGGCCCAGTGAAATGTGCATAAATCTGTATATTCTGGGGAACCTCTCCAATGGGAATGTCTGAGGGCAAAGGGCGTCCCTCCACCCCCTGCCCCCGGATGTGGGTTCTAATCCTGACTCCGCCAATTGTCTGCTGTGTGACCTTGGGCAAGCCACCTAACTTCTCTGGGCCTCAGTTCCCTCATCTGTCAAATGGGGATGAAGACTGGGAGCCCCACGTGGGACAACTTGATGACCTTGTATTCACCCTGGTTCTTAGAACAGTGCTTGGCGCATAGTAAGAGCTTAACAAATACCATAATATAATATAATGATAATAATGATAGCACTTGTTAAGCATTACTATATTTGTGAAGCATTAACAAATACTGTAATATAATATAATATTAATAATAATGATGATGGCATTTGTTAAGCGCTTACTATGTGCCGAGCGCTGTTCTAAGCACTGGGATAGATACAAGGTGATCAGGTTGTCCCACGTGGGGCTCACAGTCTTCATCCCCATTTTCCAGATGAGGCAACTGAGACCCAGAGAAGTGAAGTGACTTGCCCAAAGTCACGCAGCTGACAAGTGGTGGAGCCGGGATTAGAACCCACGACCTCTGACTCCCAAGCCCGGGCTCTTTCCACTGAGCCACGTTGCTTCTCTTATATAATATAATAATATATTAAGAGAATATCATATTCTCTTAATATATGATATAATATCACATAACATAATATAATAATGATGGTATTTGTTAAGCGCTTACTATGTGCCAAGCACTGTTCTAAGCGCTGGGTGCGGGGGCGGGGGGAATACAAGGTGATTATGTTGGCCCACTTGGGGCTCAAAATCTTAAACCCCATTTGACAGATGAGGGAACTGAGGCCCAGAGAAGTGAAGCGACTTGACCCGTCACACAGCTGACAAATGGCAGAGTCGGCATTAGAACTAGTGACCTCTGACTCCAGAGCCCGGGCTCCTATGATTTGATATAATACAATACAATACAATACAATGCAGTATAATATAACATAACATTACATAACATAGTATAATGATAGAACATAATATAATACAATACAACATAACATTATATAACATAACATAACATGGCATAACGTAATTTAACAACATAATATGACATAATATAAGATGATATAATATAACATAACATAACATAACATAATATAACATAATACGATCAATATAATATAATGTATAATATAATATAATATAATGTAATATAATACGATCAATATAATATAATGTATAATATAATATAATACAGTACAGTACAATACAATATAATACAATACATTACAATACAATATGATGTAATGTAATAGCACTTAGAACAGTGCTTAGCGCTTAGAACAGTGCTTTGCACATAGCAAGCGCTTAACAAATACCAACATTATTATTATTATTATCATATACTACTAATAAATGACCCCGCCCACTCCGTCTGAAGCCACGCCCCTTATCCGCCCCGCCCCGTTTCTCTCGAGGCCGCCGTCTTCGATTGGTCGGATCCCGGCCCCGCCCCCCTCCCGCCCCGGCCGGCGATTGGCTGCCCTCTCCGTCCTTCCCGCCGCCCGCCCCTGCGATTGGCCCGCAGCGGGCCGAGGCCCCGCCCCCTCGCGGGTGACGGGCAAGGCGCCTGGGCGGGGGAGGTGGCGCCCTCCAGAGGAGAGGCGCGCCCGCGCGCTGGCGAAGTGGAGCCCCGCCCACTGGAGGCTAAGCCCCGCCCACTCCGTTTGACAGAGAGACGCGCATGCGCACTGGCGATGGGCGAAGCCCCGCCTACTGGGGGGCTAAGCCCGCCCACTCCGTCTGAAGGCAGGCGCGCACGCGCACTGGCGATGGGGCGCACCGCCCACTCATTCATTCATTCATTCCATCGTATTTATTGAGCGCTTACTGTGTGCAGAGCACTGGACTAAGCGCTTGGGAGGTACAAGTTGGCAACATATAGAGACGGTCCCTACCCAACAACGGGCTCACAGTCTTTAGTGGGGAGGCAGACGACAAAACAAAACATGTGGACAGGTGTCAAGTCATCAGAATAAATAGAAGTAAAGCTAGATGCACATCATGAACAAAATAAATAGAATAGTAAATATGTACAAGTAAAATGATGATGAAGATGGCATTTATTAAGCGCTTACTATGTGCAAAGCACTGTTCTGGACTGTGAGCCCACTGTTGGGTAGGGACCGTCTCTATATGTTGCCAACTTGGACTTCCCAAGCGCTTAGTAAAGTGCTCTGCCCACAGTAAGCACTCAATAAATACAATTGATTGATTGATTGTTCTAAGCGCTGGGGAGGTTACAAGGTGATCAGGTTGTCCCACAGGGGGCTCACAGTCTTAATCCTCATTTTACAGATGAGGTAACTGAGGCCCAGAGAAGTGAAGTGACTTGCCCAAAGTCACACAGCTGGCAAGCGGGGGAGTGGGATTTGAACCCATGACCTCTGACTCCAAAGCCCGGCTCTTTCCACTGAGCCACGCTGATTCTCATCCGTCATCTGCTGCCAGGACCCTCCCCCCCTCAGTGCTGGCAGGGACCATTCCCTCCCACACTAAAAAGAGTAATAAATCTGTACAAACATATATATATATATATGCAGGTGGTGTGGGGAGGGGAAGGGGGTAAGGTGGGGGGGATGGGGAGGGGGAGAGGAAAGAGGGGGCTCAGTCTGAGATGAATGAATGACTAAATTCACCTAGTAATAGTCAGTCAGTCAATGGTATTTATTGAGCGTTTACTGTATGCAGAGCACTACACCGAGAGCTTGGGAGAGGACAGTATAACCACAAATAGACACATTCCCTGCCCACAACGAACCTCCAGTCTTGAGGGGGAGACAGACAGAAGGGTAGGCGCGCACGCGCACTGGCGATGGGCGAGCCCCGCCCGCTCCGCCTGACAGACAGACGCGCACGCATACTGGCGGGCTAAGCCCCGCCCACTCTCTTTGACAGACGCGCGCGCGCGCACTGGCGATGGGGGACCCCGCCCGCTGGGTTCTAAACCACGCCCACTCCGTCTGACAGACAGGCACGCACGCGCACTGGCGATGGGGAAGCCCCGCCCATGGGGGGATAAGCCCCGCCCACTCCATCTGACAGCCGGGCGCGGACTTGTACTTCTCAAGCGCCTAGTCCAGTGCTCTGCACACAGTGAGCGCTCAATAAATACGAATGAATGAATGAATGAATGAATGAATGATGGGGAGCCCCGCCCACTCGGGGGCTAATCCCCGCCCACTCCACCTGAAAAGCAGGCGCGCACGCGCCCTGGCGATGGAGGAGACCGCCCACTGGGGTTAAGCCCCGCCCCCTCCGTCTGAAAGGCAGGCGCGCACGCGCACCGTCGATGGGGAGCCCCGCCCACTCCGTCTGACATATAGGCGCGCGCCACTCACCCCACCCTTTTCCCCTTCCCCCTCCCGATTGGTTGCAACCCGGCCCTGCCCTCCTCCCGCCCCTGCCGGCGATTGGCTGCCCGGTCCGCCCCTCCCGCCGCCCGCCCCCGCGATTGGCCCTGAGAGGCCCGAGGCCCCGCCCCCTCCCGGGTGACGGACAAGGCACCTGGGCGGGGGAGGTGGCACCTCCCTGAGGCGCGGCGCGCACGCGCTGACGATGGAGAAGCACCGCCCACTGGGTTCTAAACCCCGCCCACTCCGTCTGACAGATGGTCGCGCACTTGTACTTCCCAAGCGCTTAGTCCAGTGTTCTGCACACAGTAAGCACTCAATAAATACGAATGAATGAATGAATGAATGAATGAATGATGGGGAGCCCCGCCCACTCGGGGGCTAATCCCCGCCCACTCCATCTGAAAAGCAGGAGCGCACGCGCCCTGGAGATGGAGGAGCCCCGCCTACTGGGCGCAAAACCCCGCCCACTCCATCTGACAGGCAGTCGCGCATGCGCCCTGGCGATGAGGAGCCCAGCCCCCTGGGACTAAGCCCCGCCCATTTCATCTGAAAGGCAGGCGCGCACCCGCCCTGGCGATGGAGGAGACCGCCCTCTGGGGGTTAAGCCCCGCCCCGTCCGTCTGAAAGGCAGGCGCGCACGCGCACCGTCGATGGGGAGCCCCGCCCATTCTGCCTGACAGGCAGGCGCGCACGCGCACTGGCAATGGCGCGCGCCCCTCCCCCCCTTTTTCCCCCCCCCTCCCTGCTCCCGATTGGTCGGAACCCGGCCACGCCCCCTCCCACCCCGGCCGGCGATTGGCTGCCCGGTCCGCCCCTCCCGCCGCCTGCCCCCGCGATTGGCCCTGAGCGGCCCTAGGCCCCGCCCCCTCCCGGGTGACGGACAAGGCACCTGGGAGGGGGAGGTGGCGCCTCCCTGAGGCGCGGCGCGCACGCGCTGGCGATGGAAGAGTCCCGCCCACTCCGTCTGACAGGTAGTCGCGAGCTTGTACTTCCCAAGCGCTTAGTCCAGTGCTCTGCACACAGTAAGCGTTCAATAAATATGAATGAATGAATGAATGAATGAATGAATGATGGGGAGCCCCGCCCATTCGGGGGCTAAGCCCCGTCCACTCTTTCTGAAAAGGAGGCGCGCACGCGCTCTGGGGATGGAGGAGACCGCCCACTGGGGGGTTAAGCCCCGCCCCCTCCGTCTGAAAGGCAGGCGCGCACGCGCCCTGGCGATGGTGAGCCCCGCCCACTGGACACTAAGCCCCGCCCACTCCGTCTGACAGACAGGCGCGCGCCACTCACCCCCCCCTTTTCCCCTCCCCGCTCCTGATTGGTCGTAACCCGGCCCCGCCCCCTCCCTCCCCGGCCGGCGATTGGCTGCCCGGTCCGCCCCTCCCGCCGCCCGCCCCCGCGATTGGCCCTGAGCGTTCCTAGGCCCCGCCCCCCGGGGGGCGACGGACAAGGCTCCGGGGCGCGGGGCGGGGCCGCCGTCAGTCCGGCGCTCGGCGGGCGCGGGGGCGGTCAGGGGGTCGGGGGTCGGGGGTCGGGGGGCAGGGGGCAGGGGCCCGGGGGCCGGGGGCCGGGGGATGGACACGCTGCGGGCGCAGCGGCTGCAGGCGGGGGTGGGGGCGGGGGCGGGCCGGGCGCTGCGGGCCGGGGGGGGAGGGGGAGGGGGAGGAGGAGCAGCCCCCGCCCCCGTTGCCCCGGTGGCCCCGGTTGGCCCGGTTCCCCCGGTGGCCCCGGTGGCCCCGGTGGGGCCGGCCGCTCCTCCCGCTCCTCCCGCTCCCGCGGCTCCCCTCCCGCCGGCGGCGGCGGCGCCGTCCCCCGGGGGTTCCGGCGGGAGCCCGGCCGTGCTGCGCGAGGCGGTGGAGGCGGTCGTCAGGAGCTTCGCCAAGCACACGCACGGATACGGCAGAGGTCAGAGGACACACGGACACGGAGACACAACACACGGACGCACACACGCACAGAGAACACGCACGGACACAGACACACACAGATACAAACACGGAGACACATACAGGGACACACAGACACACACACACACACACACACACACAGAGAACACACACAGATACAGACACACACACTCAGACAGACACACCCCACACAGACACACACCGACACACCCCCTTCCCTTTCTCCCCTTCCCTCTCCCTCCTTCCCTCTCCTCTCTCCCCTTTCTCTCTCCTCCTTCCCTCTCTTCTCTCCCCCTTCTCCCTCCTTTCTCCCCTTCTCTCTTCCCCTTCCCTCTCTTCTCTCCCTCCTCTCTCCCCCCTTTCTCCCCCTTCCCTCTCCCCCTTCCCTCTCCCCCTTCCCTCTCCTCTCTCCTTCCCTCTCCTTCCCTCTCCTCTCTTCCTCCTTTCTCCCCCTTCCCTTTCCCCTCTTCCCCTCTCTTTCCCTCTCCTTCCCTCTCTTCTGTCCCTCCTGTCTTCCTCCTTTCTCCCCCTTCCCTCTCCCCTCTTCCCCTCTCCTCTCTTCTTCCCTCTCTTCTCTCCCCCTTCCCTCTTCTCTCTCCCCCTTCTCCCCCCACCTTCCCTCTTATCTCCCCCGTCCCCTCCCCTCTCTCGCCCTTCTCCCTCCCCTTTTCCCTCTCCTCCCCTTCTCTCTCCTTTCTTCTCCTTCTCTCTCTCCCCCCTTCTCCCCTCACCTCTCTCCCCCCTCTCTCTCCTCCTTCTCTCTCTTCTCTCCCCCTTCTCCCTCCTTTCTTCCCTTCCCTCTCCCCCTTCTCCCTCCTTTCTCCCCTTCCCTCTCCCCCCCCCGCTCTCTCCTTTCTTCCCCACTTCTCTCTCCTTTCTCCCCTCTCCTCTCTCCCCCTTCCTCTCTCCCTTTCCCTCTCCTCTCCCTGTCCCTCTCCTCTCCCTTTCCCTCTCCTCTCTCACCCCTTCCCTCTCTCCTTTCCCCTTCTCTCTCCTCCCTTCCCTCTCTTCTCCCCTCATCCCTCACCCCCTTCTATCTCCCCTCCTTTCCCCTTCCCTCTCCTCTCTCCCCCGTCCTCTTTCCTTCTGCCCCTTCCCTCCCCCACTTCCCCCCTCCCGTCTCCTCCTTTTTCTCCCTCTCCCTCCCCCTCCCCTCCTCCCTTTCCTTTCCCTCTCTCCCTTCCCCCCTCTCTCCCCGTCTCCTTCCCTTTCTCCCTCCAACTCTTTCTTCCCCCTCCTTCCTCTCCTTTCTCCCTTTCCAGACACCCCCTTTCGAGATCCATCCCCTCCTCTCCGCACCCCTGGACCATCTCCGTCCCTGGGGACACCCCCCCCCCCAGCACACACCCCCAGAACCACCTCCCCCTTCCAAATCTCCCTCCTTCCTGTGCCATCCCGAAAGCCCCCTCCCCGACACCCCCCCCCCCCGCCCCCCAACCTCAAGCGTTTCCTGCGGCCTAAATTCCCCAGCCCTTCGTCTGGGCCTCGGGCTGGCTCGCCTTTCCTGGCCCAAGGCCAGCGAGGAGGGGCCGTCTGCTGGGCCCATCCCCTCCCCCCGCGCCCCCAGCCCACCGGCCCCAGTCACTGAGGACCCAGGAGCCCGAATAATAATACTAATAATGCCATTTATTAAGCGCTTACTATGTGCAAAGCGCTGTTCTAAGCGCTGGGGAGGTTACAGGGTGATCAGGTTGTCCCACGGGGGGTTCACAGTCTTAATCCCCATTTTACAGATGAGGTAACTGAGGCACAGAGAAGCTAAGTGAATGTCCACCCCAGCCCCTACGCACCTCCATCTTTTCACCGGGCAGGGGACAAGGGGCGAGGGCCGAGACCCTTGGCGTCAGTCCGGACGTCTTCCCAAACTATCTCGCCCCGTGGCCCGAAGGCTGAGCCCCCCCTCCCTGGCCTGGAAATCATCACCCCTTCCCCTCCTTTTTTCTCCTGTCCCCCTCCCCCAACCCCCCGAAACCCCAGGGCAAGGGGCTCGGGGCTGAGGGAGGAGGCCGGAGGCCTTTACCCGCTTGGGTACCACCCCGAAGCCAAGGATGGCAGACCCCCAGCCCAGGATGGATCCCCTCCCTCGCCCGGGTGATGGATGCCCGGCGGACGTTGGGCGAGGGGACCGGGCCAGCGGGTACCACCCCGAAGCCAAGGATGGCTGACCCCCCCCAGCCCAGGATGGATCCCCTCCCTGGCCCGGGTGATGGATGCCCGGCGGCCGTTGGGCGAGGGGACGGGGCCTACTCCGGGCCTTGGGGGTCAGAGGGCAGGCACTGCCGCCGGTCTCCGGTTGCTGCTGCCAGGCGTCAGGCCGCCGCCCGCCGCCCGCTGCCCGCTCCCGGCCGGGTCCCGTCCAGCCCCGATGCTGCGGCCGGAGACCTGCCCTGTCGGGCGGCGCTTGGCAGGTAGCTCGGCCCCAAGTCTCGAGGAGCGGCTGCCCCTTTTCCGGCCACATGGAAACACTTACTCCTTCCCCTCTTCCTCCTGGCTGTCTTTCTTCTCCTCCCCGCCTCATTCCCCTCCTCCTCCTCTTTTTTGCCTTCTTCTTCCTCACTGCCTTTCTCCTCCTCCTCCTCCCCTCCTCGTTCCCCTCCTCTTCCTCTTCTTTCTTTTTCTTCTCCTCCTCTTCCTTCTTCCCCTCCTCCTCTTCCTTTTCCTCCTCCTCTTCCATCCCCTCTTCCCCCTCTTCCTTCCCCTCTTCCTCCTCCTCTTCCCCTTTCATCCCCTCTTCCTTCCTCCTCCTCTTCCCCTTCTCCTCCTCCTTTTTCTTCTCTTCCTTCTACTTCCCCTCCTCTTCCTCCTGTTCCTCTTCCCCCTCTTCCTTCCCCTCTTCCTCCTCCTCTTCCCCTTCTCCTCCTTTTCTTCTCTTCCTTCTTCTTCCCCTCCTCTTCCTCCTCCTCATCCTCCTCTTCCCCTTTCTTCCCCTCTTCCTTCCCCTCTTCCTCCTCCTCTTCTCCTTCTCCTCCTCCTTTTCTTCTCTTCCTTCTTCTTCCCCTCCTCTTTCTCCTTTTCCTCCTCCTCCTCCTCTTCCCCTTTCTTCCCCTCTTCCTCTTCCCCTTCTCCTTTTCCCCTTCTCCTCCTCCTTTTTCTTCTCTTCCTTCTTCTTCCCCTCCTCTTCCTCCTGTTCCTCTTCCCCCTCTTCCTTCCCCTCTTCCTCCTCCTTTTCCCCTTCTCCTCCTTTTCTTCTCTTCCTTCTTCTTCCCCTCCTCTTCCTCCTCCTCTTCCCCTTTCTTCCCCTCTTCCTTCCCCTCTTCCTCCTCCTCTTCTCCTTCTCCTCCTCCTCCTCTTCTCTTCCTTCTTCTTCCCCTCCTCTTTCTCCTTTTCCTCCTCCTCCTCTTCCCCTTTCTTCCCCTCTTCCTCTTCCCCTCTTCCTTTTTTTCTCTTCCTTCTTCTCCCCCTCCTCCTCCTTTTCCTCCTCTTTCCCTTTCATCCCCTATCCCTCCTCCTCCTCTTCCTTCCCCTCCTCCTCCCGTTCTCCTCCTCCTCCTCTCTTCTCCCCCTTCTCCTCTCCTCCTCCTCCTCCGGCCCCCCACGCCCTTCCAGGGCGCCGTCCCCTCCCTCTCTCCACCCCGTCTGGGCATCTCGGAGGGTCCCGGCCTCTGGGCAAACATCCTCAGCATCCCAGCATCCCCCGCCCCGACATCTCGCGTGCCCATCTGGGTGTCCTTGCGTGCCCCTGTGTTTGTCTGTTGGGTTTCCCTGCGGCCTCTGACTCGCAGCCAGCTTTCCAGCTTTCGTGGACTGGGCGGCCAGCTGGGGGGTTGGACGGTGCGGTCCTGGGCGGGGGGGGGGGGGGGGGGGGGGGGGGGGGAATCCAGCCCTGGGAAGTCAGTGCTTTCTTCCCAATTCCCTCCCTCCCTCCGGCCTCGCTTCCTCTGAGAGAGGTTTGATGGGGAGACGGCAGGGCTGGCCACTCAATCCCCGCATCCTTCCTCCAAACCTGCCCCCGCCGCTGGCACCAAACCGGGGGACCGGGTCCCCCGGGATCGATTTCCCCTTTGGGGCCTGGGAGTTGGCCCTTCTTCCCTGCCTCCCTCCTTCCCTTCTTGGCAAGAGATCAGTCGTCTTGGCCTGAAATACTGGGCTCCCTCTGGGGAGGGGGAGATGGGGCGGGTGCCCCTGTGGCCCCGGCCCCCTCGGCCCATGCTCGCATTCCTGATTTGTCCCGGGCATCTCTCCAGAAGCCCCCTCCGGTCCCCGCGCGGGGACCCCCCACCCACAGCCCACCAGCTCCGGGAGACAGGAGCCGGCGCTGGAGAGGGTTTTGGCTTTCCGACGGTATTTAAGCGCTTACTATGTGCCAGGCCCTGCATTAAGCGCTGGGGTAACTACAAGACAGGATGGAGCCAATCCCTGTCCCAGTTTTTATCCCCACTTTACAGATGAGGGGACTGAGGCCCAGGGAAGTAAATGGTAATAATAACGATGGCATTTGTTAATCAATCGTATTTATTGAGCACTTACAGTGTGCAGAGCACTGTATTAAGTGCTTGGGAAGTACAAGTTGGCAACATATAGAGACAGTCCCTACCCAACAGTGGGCTCACAGTCTAGAAGGGGGAGACACAGAACAAAACCAAACATATTAACAAAATAAATGTACATATGTACAGATATGTACATATCTGTAATTTATTTATTTATATTAATGTCCATTTCCCCCTCTAGACTGTAAAGCTTACTGTGGTAAGGGAACTGTGGTAAGGGAAATGTGTTTGTTATATTGTACTCTCCCAAGCACTTAGCACAGTGCTCTCACACAATAAGTGCTCAATAAATACAGCTGACTGACTAAAACCAAGTTTCCATTCTTCCACCTTGAGAATTTCTTCTTCCTTGGGAAGTCATTTCCATATGACCTAGACTGAGGATCAGAGTCAATTAATATATGTGATTACATGTCTTGTTTGTTAAGCGCTTACTATGTGCCAAGCACTGTTCTAAGCGCTGGGGGGGGGGGGGATACAAGGTGATCACGTTGTCCCACGTAGGGCTCACGGTCTTGATCCCCATTTTCCAGATGAGGTCACTGAGGCTCAGGAAGTTAAGTGACTTGCCCAAGGTCACACAGCATTCATTCATTCATTCAATTGTATTTATTGAGCGCTTACTGTGTGCAGAGCACTGGACTAAGCGCTTGGGAAGTACAAATTGGTAACATATAGAGACGGTCCCTACCCACCAGCGGGCTCACAGTCTAGAGGGGGAGACGGAGACCAAAACAAAACATATTAACAAAATGAAATAAATAGAATAAATATGTAGAAGTAAAGTAGAGTAATCAATCCGTACAAACATATATACATATATACAGGTGCTGTGGGGAAGGGAAGGAGGTAAGGCGGGGGGGATGGAGAGGGGGATGAGGGGGAGAGGAAGGAGGGGGCTCAGTCTGGGAAGACCTCCTGGAGGAGGTGAGCTCTCAGTAGGGCCTTGAAGGGAGGAAGAGAGCTAGCGCGGCGGAGGGGCAGAGGGAGGCCATTCCGGGCCAGGGGGAGGACGTGGGCCGGGGGTCGATGGCGGGACGGGCGAGAACGAGGCCTAACGGTGAGGAGGTGAGCGGTGGCAGAGAAGCGGAGGGTGCGGGCTGGGCTGGACAAGGAGAGAAGGGAGGTGAGGTAGGAGGGGGCCAGGGGATGGATGGATGGACAGCCTGGAAGCCCAGGGGGAGGAGTTTCTGCCTGATGCATAGGTTGATTGGTAGCCACTGGAGACGTGTAGGGGAGCCGCGATTAGAACCCACGACCTCTGACTCCCAAGCCCGGGCTCTTTCCACTGAGCCACGCTGCTTGTCCGCTGTGTGACTTGCCCCAAGGCACACGGCAGGCAACTGGCCGAGCCAGGAGGGAACCCAGGTCCTCTGACGCCCGGGCCCAGGCTCTTTCGACTGGGCCACGCTGCTTCTGGTCTCCCCCTCATCCTCGTCCCCTCCTTCCTGCTGGTGGGCTTGTCCTCGGGGGGCCCGCATCCCACCCGGCCGGCCAGAGGGTCCCGCTCTCCCCCCACCCAACCACCACACTCCAAGCCTCAGAAGCCTGAAATAATAGTAACGATGGTATTTCTATTTATTTTATTTTGTTAGTATGTTTGGTTTTGTTCTCTGTCTCCCCATTTTAGACTGTGAGCCCACTGTTGGGTAGGGACCGTCTCTAGATGTTGCCAACTTGGACTTCCCAAGCGCTTAGTCCAGTGCTCTGCACACAGTAAGCGCTCAATAAATACGATTGATTGATTGATTGATTAAGTGCTTACTATGTGCCAAGCACTGTTCTAAGCGCTGGGGAGGTTACAAGCTCACCTCCTCCAGGAGGCCTTCCCAGACTGAGCTCCCTCCTTTCTCTCCCCCTCCCCACCCACCCCCCCGCCTTACCTGCTTCCCCTCCCCACAGCACCTGTATGTATGTTGGTACATATTTATTACTCTATTTCATTTGTACATATTTATTCTATTTATTTTATTTTGTTAATACGTTTTGTTTTGTCGACTGCCTCCCCCTTCTAGCCTGTGAGCCCGCTGCTGGGCAGGGACCGTCACTAGATGTTGCCAACTTGGACTTCCCAAGCGCTCAGTCCAGTGCTCTGCACACAGTAAGCGTACTTCCCAAGCGCTCAGTACAGTGCGCAGTAAGCACTCAATAAATACGTTTGAATGAATGAATGAATAAATACGATTGAATGAATCAGGTTGCCCCCCCGTGGGGCTCCCAGTCTTCATCCCCATTTTCCAGCTGAGGCCCAGAGAAGTGAAGTGACTTGCCCCAAGTCACCCAGCTGACAAGTGGCGGAGCCGGGATTGGAACCCATGACCTCTGATTGAATGAATGACTCCCCACAGCACCTATGTATCTATCTGTAATTTATTGTTTTATCTATTTGTATTAAGGTCCGTCTCCCCCACTAGACCGTGAGCTCGTTGTTGGGTAGGGACCGCCTCTATATGCTTCCAACTTGTACTTCCCAAGGGCTTAGTCCAGTGCTCCGCACACAGTAAGCGCTCAATAAATACGATTGAATGAATGACTCCCCACAGCACCTATGTCTCAATCTGTAATTTATTGTTTTATCCATTTGTATTAATGTCTGTCTCCCCCACTAGACCGTGAGCTCGTTGTTGGATAGGGACCGTCTCCGTATGCTTCCAACTTGTACTTCCCAAGCGCTTAGTCCAGTGCTCCGCACACAGTAAGCGCTCAATAAATACGATTGAATGAATGACTCCCCACAGCACCTATGTATCAATCTGTAATTTACTGTTTTATCCATTTGTATTAATGTCCATCTCCCCCATTAGACCGTGAGCTCGTTGTTGGGTAGGGACCGTCTCTAGATGCTTCCAACTTGGACTTCCCAAGCGCTTAGTCCATTGCTCCGCACACAGTAAGCGCTCAATAAATACGATTGAATGAATGACTCCCCACAGCACCTATGTCTGTATCTGTAATTTACTGTTTTATCTATTTGTATTAACGTCTGTCTCCCCCACTAGACCGGGAGCTCGTTGTTGGGTAGGGACCGTCTCTATATGCTTCCAACTTGTACTTCCCAAGCGCTTAGTCCAGTGCTCCGCACACATTAAGCGCTCAATAAATGCGATCGAATGAATGACTCCCCACAGCACCTATGTATCAATCTGTAATTTACTGTTTTATCCATTTGTATTAATGTCCGTCTCCCCCACTAGACCGTGAGCTCGTTGTTGGGTAGGGACCGTCTCTGTATGCTTCCAACTTGGACTTCCCAAGCGCTTAGTTCAGTGCTCGGCACACAGTAAGCGCTCAATAAATACGATCGAATGAATGACTCCCCACAGCACCTATGTCTCAATCTGTAATTTATTGTTTTATCCATTTGTATTAACGTCCGTCTCCCCCACTAGACCGTGAGCTCGTTGTTGGGTAGGGACCGTCTCTGTATGCTTCCAACTTGGACTTCCCAAGCGCTTAGTCCAGTGCTCCGCACACAGTAAGCGCTCAATAAATACGATTGAATGAATGACTCCCCACAGCACCTGTGTATCAATCTGTAATTTATTGTTTTATCTATTTGTATTAATGTCCGTCTCCCCCACTAGACCGTGAGCTCGTTGTTGGGTAGGGACCGCCTCTAGATGCTTCCAACTTGGACTTCCCAAGCGCTTAGTCCAGTGCTCGGCACACAGTAAGCGCTCAATAAATACGATAAAGCCGTGCTCTCTCTCTTTCCCTCTCTCTCCCCCCCCCACCATCGCCCGCGGCGGCAGTGAACGTGGTGGAGGCCCTGCAGGAGTTCTGGCAGATGAAGCAGTCCCGGGGGGCCGACCTGAAGAACGGGGCCCTGGTGGTCTACGAGATGGTCCCCTCCAACAGCCCCCCGTACGTCTGCTACGTCACCCTGCCCGGCGGGAGTTGCTTCGGCAGTTTCCAGGTAGGAGCGGGCAGCGCCTCGGGCCGGGGCGGGGAAGTGATATTAAATAATAAGATTGATTATTAGTAGTATCATTTTAGACTGTGAGCCCGCTGTTGGGTAGGGACCGTCTCTATATGTTGCCAATTTGCACTTTCCAAGCGCTTAGTACAGTGCTCTGCACAGAGTAAGCACTCAATAAATACGATTGATGAATAATCATCATCGTGGTGGTAGTTAAGCGCTCACTCTGTGCCAAGCACTGTTCTAAGCGCTGGGGGGGCTACGAGGTCATCAGGTTGTCCCACGTGGGGCTCACGGTCAGCAGCGTGACTCAGTGGAAAGAGCCCGGGCTTTGGAGTCAGAGGTCATGGGTTCGAATCCCACCTCCCCCACATGTCTGCTGTGTGACCTTGGGCAAGTCACTTTATTTCCCTGTGCCTCAGTTCCCTCATCTGTAAAATGGGGATTAAGACTGTGAGCCCCACATGGGACAACCTCATCTCCTTGTATTCCCCCAGCACTTAGAACAGTGCTTTCCACATAGTAAGCGCTTAACAAATACCAACATTATTATTATTATTATTATTCTCTGAGCCTCAGTTACCTCATCTGTAAAATGGGGATGAAGACTGTGAGCCCCCTGTGGGACAACCTGATTGCCTTGTAACCTCCCCAGCGCTTAGAACAGGGCTTTGCACATAGTAAGCGTTTAATAAATCCCATCATCATTATTATTATTATCCCCATTTCCCAGATGAGGGAACTGAGGCTCAGAGAATAATAATAATGATGGCATTTGTTAAGCGCTTACTATGTGCCAAGCACTGTTCTAAGCACTGGGGGAGATACAAGGTCATCTGGTTGTCCCATGCGGGGCTCACGGTCTTCATCCCCATTTTCCAGATGAGGGAACTGAGGCTCAGAGACTAATAATAATGATAGCATTTGTTAAGCGCTTACTCTGTGCCAAGCACTGTTCTAAGCACTGGGTCTTCATGGGGTCTTCATCCCCATTTTCCAGATGAGGGAACTGAGGCTCAGAGAATAATATTAATGATGGCATTTGTTAAGCGCTTAGTATGTGCCAAGCACTGTTCTAAGCGCTGAGGCGGATACAGGGTGATCAGGTTGTCCCACTTGGAGCTCACGGTCTTCATCCCCATTTTCCAGATAAGGGAACTGAGGCTCAGAGAATAATAATAATGATGGCATTTGTTAAGCACTTACTATGTGCCAAGCACTGTTCTAAGCACTGGGCAGGGATACAAGGTGATCAGGTTGCCCCATGTGGGGCTCCCGTTCTTCATCCCCATTTTCCAGGTGAGGGAACTGAGGCTCAGAGACTAATAATAATGATGGCATTTGTTAAATGCTTACTCTGTGCCAAGCACTGCTCTAAGCACTGGGGAGGATACAAGGTGATCTGGTTGTCCCCCATGGGGCTCCCAGTCATCATCCCCATTTTCCAGATGAGGGAACTGAGGCCCAGAGAAGTGGAAGTGACTTGCCCAAGGTCACACAGCAGACAAGTGGCAGAGCCGGGATTAGAACCCGTGACCTTCCGATTGCCAGGCCTGTGATCCGTTCACTACGCCGTGAGAGAAGTTCAGTCATTCATCCATCCATTCAGCCGTATTTATTGAGCGCCCACTGCGTGCAGAGCACTGGACTGAGCGCTTGGAAAGTACAATTAGACAACGTATTGAGCCGGTCCCTACCCACCAACGGGCTCACAGTCTAGAAGGGGGAGACAGACGACAAAATCAAGCAAGTAGATAGGTGTCAATACCATCAAAATCAATCAATCGTATTTATTGAGCGCTTACTGTGTGCAGAGCACTGTACTGAGCGCTCGGGAAGTACAATTAGACAACGTATAGAGCCGGTCCCTACCCACCAACAGGCTCACAGTCTAGAAGGGGGAGACAGACGACAAAATCAAGCAAGTAGATAGGTGTCAATACCATCAAAATCAATCAATCGTATTTATTGAGCGCTTACTGTGTGCAGAGCACTGTACTGAGCGCTTGGGAAGTACAATTGGACAACGTATAGAGCCGGTCCCTACCCACCAACGGGCTCACAGTCTAGAAGGGGGAGACAGACGACAAAATCAAGCAAGTAGATAGGTGTCAATACCATCAAAATCAATCAATCGTATTTATTGAGCGCTTACTGTGTGCAGAGCACTGTACTGAGCGCTTGGGAAGTCCAAGTTGGCAACAGATAGAGACGGTCCCTACCCAACAGTGGGCTCACAGTCTAAATTAAATAGAGTGATTCCTCCCGACGTCCGCCTCCCCCTCTATCCCGTAAGGCCCCGTCGCGGTCCCGTGGCGGGGCCGTCTCCCAAGCGCTCAGTACAGCGCCCCGCGCATAGTGAGCGCGCCGGAGGACCGATGATTGATTTTTCCCGGCAGTTCTGCCCCACCAAAGCGGAGGCCCGGCGCAGCGCGGCGAAGATCGCGCTGATGAACTCCGTGTTCAACGAGCACCCTTCCCGGCGGATCACGGAGGAGTTCATTGAGAAGAGCGTGTCGGACGCCCTGGCGACTTTCAACGTGAGCCTCACCCCCCCGGGGGACCGGGGAAATCCTCCCCAAATCATCATAATAATAACGAGGGTATTTGATAGGCGCTTACTACGTGCCGAGCACTGCTCTAAGCGCTGGGGGAGATAGGAGGTCAACAGGTTGTCCCACGCAGTCTCCACCCCCATTTTCCGGATGAGGGAACCGAGGCCCAGAGAAGTGGAAAGAGCTGCCCAAAGCCACCCAGCTGACAAGATCAAATCATAATAATAATAACGAGGGTATTGGATAGGCGCTTACTACGTGCCGAGCACTGCTGTAAGCGCTGGGGGAGATAGGCGGTCAATAGGTTGTCCCACGCAGTCTCCATCCCCATTTTCCGGATGAGGGAACTGAGGCCCAGAGAAGTGGAAAGAGCTGCCCAAAGTCACCCAGCTGACAAGATCAAATCATAATAATAATAACAAGGGTATTTGTTAGGCGCTTACTACGTGCCGAGCACTGCTGTAAGCGCTGGGGGAGATAGGAGGTCAACAGGTTGTCCCACGCAGTCTCCATCCCCATTTTCCAGATGAGGGAACTGAGGCCCAGAGAAGTGGAGTGAGCCGCCCAAAGTCACCCAGCTGACAAGATCAAATCATAATAATAATAACGAGGGTATTTGATAGGCACTTACTACGTGCCGAGCACTGCTGTAAGCGCTGGGGGAGATAGGAGGTCAACAGGTTGTCCCACGCAGTCTCCATCCCCATTTTCCAGATGAGGGAACTGAGGCCCAGAGAAGTGGTATGAGCTGCCCAAAGTCACCCAGCTGACAAGATCAAATCGTAATAATAATAACGAGGGTATTTGATAGGCGCTTACTACGTGCCGAGCACTGCTCTAAGCGCTGGGGGAGATAGGAGGTCAACAGGTTGTCCCACGCAGTCTCCATCCCCGTTTTCCAGATGAGGGAACTGAGGCCCAGAGAAGTGGAATGAGCTGCCCAAAGTCACCCAGCTGACAAGATCAAATCATACCAAGATCAAATCATAATAATAATAAGGAGGGTATTTGATAGGCGCTTACTACGTGCCAAGCACTGCTCTAAGCGCTGGGGGAGATAGGAGGTCAACAGGTTGTCCCACGCAGTCTCCATCCCCATTTTCCAGATGAGGGAACTGAGGCCCAGAGAAGTGGAATGACCCGCCCAAAGTCACCCAGCTGACAAGATTTGTACTTCCCAAGCGCTTAGTACAGTGCCCTGCACATAGTAAGCGCTCAATAAATACGATTGATGATGATGAAGTGGCGGAGCCGGGATTGGAACCCGCAACCTCGGACTCCCAAGCCCGGGATCTTGTCGCGCCTCTCTGGTCGGGAAAAGAGACATCGGGGTCCCCCTGCCTCTCGCCCCCCGGGTCCAAGTTTGGGGTGGGGGGTTGCGCGGGGAGTGGGTTTTTTTTTTTTATGATGGAGTTTGTTAGGCGCTTACTACGTGCCGAGCACTGTTCTAAGCGCTGGGGGAGAGACGAGGTCATCAGGTTGTCCCACGGGGGGCTCAGGCTCGATCCCCGTTTGAGCTCTCCGGTCCCCCCCTCGCCCGCGGCCGACACGCGGGGCGCCGGGGCTGGGGTGGGGGGGGGGCGGGGGGCCCCCCGGGAGCGGAGGGGCCAGCGGAGGGTGTCGCGTCTGCCCCAGGGCAACCCGGAGGAGGCGGACAACCCCAACACCGGCATCGGCGCCTTCCGCTTCATGCTGGAGTCCAACAAGGGCAAGTCGATGCTGGAATTCCAGGTACCGCCGTGCGTCGGTCGCTCTCCGGGGCTCTCCCGAGCGCTTAGTACAGTGCCCGGCGCGCCACCGAGTGAATGTCTCCCCCTGCTAGCCTGTGAGCCCGCCGTTGGGCAGGGACCGTCTCTAGATGTTGCCAGCTTGTCCTTCCCAAGCGCTTAGTCCAGTGCTCCGCACACAGGAAGCGCTCAATAAATACGACTGAATGAATGACTCCCCACAGCACCTGTGTCTCTGTCTGTAATTTATTGTTTTATCTACTTGTATTCACGTCTGTCTCCCCCTCTAGACCGTGAGCTCGTTGTTGGGTAGGGACTGCCTCTAGATGTTGCCAACTTGGGCTTCCCAAGCGCTTAGTCCAGTGCTCCGCACACAGTAAGCGCTCAATAAATACGACTGAATGAATGACTCCCCACAGCACCTATGTCTCTATCTGTAATTTATTGTTTTATCTACTTGTATTCACGTCTGTCTCCCCCTCTAGACCGTGAGCTCGTTGTTGGGTAGGGACTGCCTCTAGATGTTGCCAACTTGGGCTTCCCAAGCGCTTAGTCCAGTGCTCTGCACACAGTAAGCGCTCAATAAATACGAATGAATGAATGACTCCCCACAGCACCTGTTTCTCTATCTGTAATTTATTGTTTTATCTACTTGTATTAATGTCTGTCTCCCCCCTCTAGACCGTGAGCTCGTTGTTGGGTAGGGACCGTCTCCATATGCTTCCAACTTGTACTTCCCAAGCACTTAGTACAGTGCTTCACACACAGGAAGCGCTGAATAAATACGATGGAATGGATGACTCCCCACAGCACCTATGCCTCTATCTGTAATTTATTATTTTATCTACTTGTATTAACATCTGTCTCCCCCTCTAGCCTGTGAGCCCGCTGTTGGGTAGGGACCGTCTCTAGATGTTGCCAACTTGGGCTTCCCAAGCGCTTAGTCCAGTGCTCCGCACACAGGAAGCGCTCAATAAATACGACTGAATGAATGACTCCCCACAGCACCTGTGTCTCTATCTGTAATTTATTGTTTTATCTACTTGTATTAACGTCTGTCTCCCCCTCTAGACCGTGAGCTCGTGGTTGGGTAGGGACCACCTCTATATGTTTCCAACTTGTACTTCCCAAGCGCTTAGTACAGTGCTCTGCACACAGTAAGCGCTCAATAAATACGATTGAATGAATGACTCCCCACAGCACCTATGTCTCTATCTGTAATTTATTGTTTTATCTACTTGTATTAATGTCTGTCTCCCCCTCTAGACCGTGAGCTCGTTGTTGGGTAGGGACCGCCTCCATGTTTCCAACTTGTACTTTCCAAGCGCTTAGTCCAGTGCTCCGCACACAGTAAGCGCTCAATAAATACGATTGAATGAATGACTCCCCACAGCACATCTGTATCTGTAATTTATTGTTTTATCTACTTGTATTAATGTCTGTCTCCCCCTCTAGACCGTGAGCTCGTTGTTGGGTAGGGACCGCCTCCATGTTTCCAACTTGTACTTCCCAAGCGCTTAGTCCAGTGCTCCGCACACAGTAAGCGCTCAATAAATACGATTGAATGAATGACTCCCCACAGCACATCTGTATCTGTAATTTATTGTTTTATCTACTTGTATTAATGTCTGTCTCCCCCTCTAGACCGTGAGCTCGTTGTTGGGTAGGGCCCGCTTCTGTATGTTTCCAACTTGTACTTCCCAAGCGCTTAGTCCAGTGCTTCGCACACAGGAAGCGCTCAATAAATACGATTGAATGAATGACTCCCCACAGCACATACGGATCTATCTGTATATATCTATAATTTATTGTTTTATCTACTTGTATTAATGTCTGTCTCCCCCTCTAGAGCGTGAGCTCGTTGTTGGGTAGGGACCGTCTCTAGATGTTGCCAACTTGGGCTTCCCAAGCGCTTAGTACAGTGCTCCGCACACAGGAAGCGCTCAATAAATACGATGGAGTGAATGACTCCCCACAGCACATATCTGTATCTATCTGTAATTTATTGTTTTATCTATTTGTATTAATGTCTGTCTCCCCCTCTAGACCGTGAGCTCGTTGTTGGGTAGGGACCGTCTCTATACGTTTCCAACTTGTACTTCCCAAGCGCTTAGTACAGTGCTCCACACACAGGAAGCGCTCAATAAATACGATGGAATGAATGACTCCCCACAGCACCTATCTCTCAATCTGTAATTTACTGTTTTATCTATTTGTATTAACGTCCGTCTCCCCCACTAGACCGTGAGCTCGGTGTTGGGTAGGGACCGCCTCCATATGTTTCCAACTTGTACTTCCCAAGCGCTTAGTCCAGTGCTCCGCACACAGTAAGCGCTCAATAAATACGATTGAATGAATGAATGAGGTACCCACTTGGGGCTGGGGGGGGGAGAGATGTGTGTTTGGGGAGGGGAAGGGCTTGCTCCCCACCTTTCCTAGCAGCCGCACATCTGTCCCGCTCCCCTCAACTTCCCCACCGCCCCGGGCCGGCTTCCTTGGCACAGAGGCAGAGGAATCCGTCTAAACAGTCTGGTGGTGCCGTCCGGGGAGCAACGGATGGGGGAGATGCCCGGAGAGAGAATCACCCCCTCCTCTCCGGGGGTCCCGGGGGGCCAGCCGGGCTCGGGCCCAGAGTAACGGCAGCAGGAGGGGATTCGTTCATTTATTCATTCATTCAGTCGTATTTATTGAGCGCTTACTGTGTGCAGAGCACTGGACTAAACGCTTGGGAAGTCCAAGTCGGCAACAGATAGAGACGGTCCCTACCCAACGGTGGGCTCACAGTCTAGAAGGGGGAGACAGACAGCAAAACAAAACATGTGGACAGGTGTCAAGTTGTCAGAACAAATAGAATTAAAGCTAGATTCATTCATTGTTGTATTTATTGAGCACTTACTGTGTGCAGAGCACTGGACTAAGCTCTTGGGAAGTCCAAGTCGGCAACATATGGAGACGGTCCGTACCCAACAACAGGCTCACAGTCTAGAAGGGGGAGACAGACGACGAAACAAAACATGTGGACAGGTGTCAAGTCATCAGAACAAATAGAATTAAAGCTAGATTCATTCATTCATTCATTCATTGTTATATTTATTGAGCGCTTATTGTGTGCAGAGCACTGTACTAAGCTCTTGGGAAGTCCAAGTCGGCAACATATGGAGACGGTCCCTACCCAACAACAGGCTCACAGTCTAGAAGGGGGAGACAGACGACGAAACAAAACATGTGGACAGGTGTCAAGTCATCAGAACAAATAGAATTAAAGCTAGATTCATTCATTCATTCATTCATTGTTATATTTATTGAGCGCTTATTGTGTGCAGAGCACTGTACTAAGCGCTTGGAAAGTACAAGTTGGCAACAGATGGAGACGGTCCCTACTCAACACCAGGCTCGCAGTCTAGAAGGGGGAGACAGACAACAAAACAAAACATGTGGACAGGTGTCAAGTCGTCAGAACAAATAGAATTAAAGCTAGATTCATTCATTCATTCATTCATTGTTATATTTATTGAGCGCTTATTGTGTGCAGAGCACTGTACTAAGCGCTTGGAAAGTACAAGTTGGCAACAGATGGAGACGGTCCCTACTCAACACCGGGCTCGCAGTCTAGAAGGGGGAGACAGACAACAAAACAAAACATGTGGACAGGTGTCAAGTCGTCAGAACAAATAGAATTAAAGCTAGATTCATTCATTCAGTTAGTCGTATTTATTTTTCATTCATTCAATCGTATTTATTGTGCGCTTACTGTGTGCAGAGCACTGGACTAAGCGCTTGAATGAATGAATGAATGAAGTACAAGTTGGCAACATGTAGAGACGGTCCCTACCTGACAGCGGGCTCACAGTCTAGAAGGGGGAGACAGACGACAGAACAAAGCACGTGGACAGGTGTCAAGTCATCAGAACAAATAGAAGTAAAGCTAGATTCATTCATTCAGTCAGCCATTCATATTTATTGAGCGCTTACTGTGTGCAGAGCACCGTACTAAGTGCTTGGGGAGTACAAGTCGGCAAAATAAAGAGACGGTCCCTACCCACCAACGGGCTCACAGCCTAGAGGGGGGAGACAGACCCACAAAACATGTGGACAGCTGTCAAGTCGTCAGAACAAATAGAATTAAAGCTAGGTTCATTCATTCATTTAGTGGTATTTATTGAGCACTTACTGTGTGCAGAGCACTGTACTAAGCGCTTGGGAAGTCCAAGTCAGCAACATATAGAGACGGTCCCTACCCAACACCGGGCTCACAGTCTAGAAGGGGGAGACAGGCGACAAAACAGAATATGTGGACAGGTGTCAAGTTGTCAGAACAAATAGAATTAAAGCTAGGTTCATTCATTCATTTAGTGGTATTTATTGAGCACTTACTGTATGCAGAGCACTGTACTAAGCGCTTGGGAAGTCCAAGTTGGCAACATATAGAGACGGTCCCTACCCATCAGTGGGCTCACAGTCTAGAAGGGGGAGACAGGTGACAAAACAAAACATGTGGACAGGTGTCAAGTTGTCAGAACAAATAGAATTAAAGCTAGGTTCATTCATTCATTTAGTGGTATTTATTGAATACTTACTGTGTGCAGAGCACTATATGAAGCGCTTGTGAATCAATCAATCAATCAATCGTATTTATTGAGCGCTTCCTGTGTGCAGAGCACTGGACTAAGCGCTTGGGAAGGCCAAGTCAGCAACATCTAGAGCCGGTCCCTACCCAACAGCGGGCTCACAGTCTAGACGGGGGAGACCGACGACAAAACAAAACACGTGGACAGGTGTCACGTCATCAGAATAAATGATTCAAGAATTCTAGAATCAAGAATGATTCTAGAATTCAAGCTAGATGCACATCATTAACAAAATCAATAGAAATGTCGCCAACTTGGACTTCCCAAGCGCTGAGTCCAGTGCTCTGCACACAGTAGGCGCTCAATAAATACGATTGATTGATTGATTGATTAATAAATGGAGCAATAAATCTGTACAAACATATAGACAGGTGCTGTGGGGAGGGGAAGGAGGTAGGGCCGGGGGCTGAGGGTGGGAAGGCCTTATGGAGGATGGTCGCCCCCGTGTCTCTCCCGGCGCCAGGAGGTCCGGGAAGGGGGGATTCCCGAATCCCAAAACGGCCCAACGGCCCGGCGGGGGATGGGTTGGGGGGGGGATGGAGATGGGGGAGGTGCCCCCTGCCCACCTGGGTCGGAAGCGGGGGGCCCCCCCTCTTCCCCGGCTGACCCTCGCCCCCCCCTCCCCACCCCCCAGGAGCTGATGACGGTTTTCCAGCTGCTGCATTGGAACGGCAGCCTGAAAGCCATGCGGGAACGGCGATGCTCCCGGCAGGTGGGCCGACGGGAGGGGGCCGGGCCTCCTTTGCTCATAATAATATCACCTTTCTATTTGTGAAGCGCTCACTACGCGCCAAGCACTGCTCGAAGCGCTGGGGGAGATGTTGTCCCACGGGGAGCTCCCAGTCTTCATCCCTATTTGACAGATGTCATCACTGAGGCACAGAGAAGTGAATAATAATATTAACAATGGTATTGGTTAAGTGCTTACTATGCGCCAAGCACTGCTCTAAGTGCTCGGGGAGATACAAGGTGATCAGGTTGTCCCATGGGGAGTTCACAGTCTTCATCCCCATTTGACAGATGTGGTCACTGAGGCCCAGAGAAGTGAATAAGTCCCACGGGGGGCTCACAGTCTTCATCCCCATTTGACAGATGCGGTCACTGAGGCCCAGAGAAGTGAATAATAATAATAATAATGATGGTATTTGTTAAGCGCTTACTACGCGCCAAGCACTGCTCGAAGCGCTGGGGGAGATACGAGGTGATCAGGTTGTCCCACAGAGGGGCTCTCAGTCTTCATCCCCATTTGACAGATGCGGTCACTGAGGCCCAGAGAAGTGAATAAGTCCCACGGGGGGCTCACAGTCTTCATCCCCATTTGACAGATGCGGTCACTGAGGCCCAGAGAAGTGAATAAGTCCCATGCGGGGCTCACAGTCTTCATCCCCATTTGACAGATGCGGTCACTGAGGCACAGAGAAGTGAATAATAACAATAATGATGGTATTTGTTAAGCGCTTAGTACACACCAAGCACTGCTGTAAGCGCTGGGGGAGATACGAGGTGATCAGGTTGTCCCACGGGGAGCTCCCAGTCTTCATCCCCATTTGACAGATGCGGTCACTGAGGCACAGAGAAGTGAATAATAATAACAACGATGGTATTTGTTAAGCGCTTACTATGCACCAAGCACTGCTCTAAGCGCTGGGGGAGATGCGAGGTGATCAGGTTGTCCCACGGAGGGCTCTCAGTCTTCATCCCCATTTGACAGATGCGGTCACTGAGGCACAGAGAAGTGAATAAGTCCCCCGGGGGGCTCACAGTCTTCACCCCCATTTTCCAGATGCAGTCACTGAGGCACAGAGAAGTGAATAATAATAATAATGATGGTATTTGTTAAGCGCTTACTACGCGCCAAGCACTGCTCGAAGCGCTGGGGGAGATACGAGGTGATCAGGTTGTCCCACGGGGGGCTCTCAGTCTTCATCCCCATTTGACAGATGCGGTCACTGAGGCACAGAGAAGTGAATAATAATAATAACGATGGTATTTGTTAAGCACTTACTACGTGCCAAGCACTGCTGTAAGCACTGGGGGAGATACAAGGTGATCAGGTTGTCCCACGGGGGCTCAGTCTTCACCCCCATTTGACAGATGAGGGAACTGAGGCCCAGAGAAGTGAATAATAATAATAATGATGGTATTTGTTAAGCGCTTACTGTGTGCTAAGCGCTGGGGGAGATACAAGGTGATCAGGTTGTCCCATGGGAGGCCTCACAGTCTTCATCCCCATTTTACAGATGAGGTCACTGAGGCACAGAGAAGTGAATAATAATATCATCATCATCATCATCAATCGTATTTATTGAGCGCTTACTGTGTGCAGAGCACTGGACTAAGCGCTTGGGAAGTCCAAGTTGGCAACATACAGAGACGGTCCCTACCCAATAGTGGGCTCACAGTCTAAAAGGGGGCCCACAGTCTAAAAGGGGAATAGTAATAATAATGATGGTATTTGTTAAGCGCTTACTGTGTGCTAATAATAATAATAATTTTGGTATTTGTTAAACGCTTACTATGTGCCAAGCACTGTTCTAAGCACTGGGGACGTTACAGAGTGATCAGGTTGTCCCATGTGGGGCTCACAGTCTTACTCCCCATTTTCCAGATGAGGGAACTGAGGCCCAGAGAAGTGAAGTGACTTGCCCAAAGTCACCCAGCTGACAAGTGGCGGAGCTGGGATTTGAACCCACGACCTCTGACTCCCAAGCCCGGGCTCTTCCCACTGAGCCACGCTGCTTCTTGAAGCGCTGGGGGAGATACAAGGTGGTCAGGTTGTCCTACTGGGGGCTCCCTGTCTTCATCCCCCGTGGGACAACCTGATCACCTTGTATCCTCCCCAGCGCTTAGAACAGTGCTTTGCACCTAGTAAGCGCTTAACAAATACCATCATTATTATTCTCTAGGCCTCAGTTCCCTCATCTCTGAAATGGGGATGAAAACTGGGAGCCCCCCGTGGGACAACCTGATCACCTTGTAACCTCCCCAGTGCTTAGAACAGTGCTTGGCACATAGTAAGTGCTTAACAAATACCATCATTATTATTTTCTAGGCCTCAGTTCCCTCATCTCTGAAATGGGGATGAAAACTGGGAGCCCCCTGTGGGACAACCTGATCACCTTGTAACCTCCCCAGCGCTTAGAACGGTGCTTGGCACATAGTAAGCGCTTAACAAATACCATCATCATTATTATTATTATTCTCGGGGCCTCAGTTCCCTCATCTGTAAAATGGGGATGGAGACTGTGAGCCCGCCGTGGGACAACCCGATCACCTTGTAACCTCCCCAGCGCTTAGAACAGTGCTTGGCCCATAGTAAGCGCTTAACAAATACCATCATTATTATTCTCTGGGCCTCAGTTCCCTCATCTGTAAAATGGGGATGAAGCCTGGGAGTTCCCCGTGGGGCAACCTGATCACCTTGTATCCTCCCCAGAGCTTAGAACAGTGCTTGGCGCTTAACAAAGACCATCATTATTAGACTCTAGGCCTCAGTTCCCTCATCTGTAAAATGGGGATGAAAACTGGGAGCCCCCCGTGGGACAACCTGATCACCTTGTAACCTCCGCAGCGCTTAGAACAGTGCTCTGCACGTAGTAAGCGCTTAACAAATGCCATCATTATTATTCTCTGGGCTTCAGTTCCCTCATCTGTAAAATGGGGATGAAGACTGGGAGCCCCCCGTGGGACAACCCGATCACCTTGTAACCTCCCCAGCGCTTAGAACGGTGCTTGGCCCATAGTAAGCGCTTAACAAATACCATCCTTATTAGTCTCTGGGCCTCAGTTCCCTCATCTGTAAAATGGGGATGAAGACTGGGAGTTCCCCGTGGGGCAACCTGATCACCTTGTATCCTCCCCAGAGCTTAGAACAGTGCTTGGCGCTTAACAAAGACCATCATTATTAGTCTCTGGGCCTCAGTTCCCTCATCTGTCAAATGGGGATGAACACTGGGAGTTCCCTGTGGGACAACCCGATCACCTTGTAACCTCCCCAGCGCTTAGAACGGTGCTTGGCCCATAGTAAGCGCTTAACAAAGACCATCATTATTAGTCTCTAGGCCTCAGTCCCCTCATCTGTCAAATGGGGATGAAGACTGGGAGCCCCCCGTGGGGCAACCCGATCACCTTGTAACCTCCCCAGCGCTTACAGCAGTGCTTGGCCCCTAGTAAGCGCTTAACAAATACCATCATTCTTAGTCTCTGGGCCTCAGTGACCTCATCTGGAAAATGGGGATGAAGACTGGGAGTTCCCCGTGGGACCACCCGATCGCCTTGAATCCTCCCCAGAGCTTAGAACAGTGCTTGGCACCTAGTAAGCGCTTAGCAAATACCATTATTCTGATGATGATCACCCCGCTTAACAAATACCATTATTCTGATGATGATGATGATGATGCTGATGATGGATCACCCCGCCCTGGTCCCCCCGCAGGAGGTCCTGGCCCACTACTCGCACCGGACGCTGGACGACGACATCCGTCACCAGATGGCCCTGGACTGGGTGAGCCGGGAGCAGGGGGTGGCGGGAGCCCTGGCCCGGGAGCTGGCCGCCACCGAGCGGGAGCTGGACCAGGCGCGCCTGGCCGGCAAGGAGCTGCGCTTCCACAAGGAGAAGAAGGACATCCTCCTCCTGGCCGCCGGACAGCTCGCCTCCCCGCACTCGCCGCCCGCCTGCTAGGCCCCCGGCCGCCCCCCCCCCCCAACACTGCCGCCGCTCGCCCCAGCCCCGCTTCCGACCGATTCCAGTCCCCGGACCCTTTCCTCTTGGTTTATCGTTTATCGCCCCCCACGCCGGGGGCGCTTACTCTAGGCGTCGAGACGCCGTACTGGGCGGGCGAATTGGGTCAGGCGCGGGCCCCGGGCTGTTCCGTCTCCTCCCCGTCCCGTCGGGCCCAGGGGCGGCAGCGCCCTGCCCCTTCTCCCCCCCCCACGGCCCCCCGGGGGTCCGTCGCTGCACTTTAAAGGCACACCCCCCCCCGACCCCCAAGTCGCCCCCTTTCCCGTTTCCGGCCCCCCACTTTTAAGAAGGGCAGACCCCTACCTGCCCCAGACTCCCCTCCCATATCCCGGCAACACGGGGTCCCCCTCGGAACAGATGGGGGGCCACCGGTGCCCTGACCTCCCTCTCTCCTGCCCACCCCCATCGTCGCCGTGGCTCCGGGGCCCGGGAAGGGGCCAGATGCCATTTTCCGCCGGGTTCCCCTTTGGACTCCCTTCTGGAAACCCACTCCTCGTCTTCAGCCCCCAACGAGGGGACGGTGCCGGGGGGGCGTCAGCCCCCTCCTGCCTTCGTCCCCGGCCGGCCGTGACCCGACCAAGAGGCCATCGGCTTCATCCCCCTGTCCGGGGGCCGGTCGGCGCCCCGGGCCTCACACCTCCAACCACCTTTCCCGCCCATTTTTGGTCCTATTTTTGATCCCAAAGGACCCCCCCCAACCCACCGCCGGTGGCCCCAAGACCCGCCAACGGGCGCAGGCCATTCCCCACCCTCCCCCAGCCCGGGACCCCAGACCCCATCCTGTCCCATGTATTTCGTACGTATAATTTTATATAATAAACCAATTTTGTGTAGCAACCAGATGGGGTGCCTCCTGGCAGTGTTCCCAGAGTTCTGGGAGGGGCCTCCGGGACCTTTGACCCTCCATCCCAACCCCAAATCGGGACAGAGAGGAATACCGTCATCATCATCATCATCAATCGTATTTATTGAGCGCTTACTATGTGCAGAGCACTGTACTAAGCACTTGGGAAGTACAAATTGGCGACATATAGAGACAGTCCCTACCCAACAGTGGGCTCACAGTCTAAAAGGGGGAGACACAGAACAAAACCAAACATACTAACAAAATAAAATAAATAGAATAGATATGTACAAGTAAAATAAATAGAGTAATGAATATGTGCACACATATATACATATATACAGGTGCTGTGGGGAAGGGAAGGAGGTAAGATGGCGGGGGATGGAGAGGGGGAGAGGAAGGAAGGGGCTCAGTCTGGGAAGGCCTCGTCAGGAACACGCTGCCCAACCCCCTCCCCTGCCAATCAAAATTCATCATCCAGCGCTTAGAACGGTGCTTAGCACATAGTAAGTGCTTAACAAATGCCATCATTATTATTATTTATTAATACTAATAAATAATGACAGCATTGATTAAGCACTCACTGGGTGCAAAGCACCGTTCTAAGCGCTGGCGCGGTTGCAAGGTCACAGTCTTCTAGCCTGTGAGCCCACTGTTGGGTAGGGACTGTCTCTATATGTTGCCAACTTGGACTTCCCAAGCGCTCAGTACAGTGCTCTGCGCACAGTAAGCGCTCAATAGATACGACTGATTGATTGATTGATTGATTGAAAGCATTAGTCCTAACAGCAGGGGGCGCGCCGTGGGCTGTCACTTCCTCTCCGCTCTGCCCATGCCGGCCGCAGCCCCCACCGCACCCGACCTCACCAAGATGGCGGCCTCCTGGCGACGCCGCCCTGCGCCCTTCCCAACATGGCGGCCGCCTTCTTCCGGCGCGTGCGCGCGCGCGACGTCCTCCCGCCAGCGAGCGGGGCCGCGTGCGTCGGGGAGCGGCGCTCTCTGATTGGTGGAAAGGCGCGGCCGTCCCGGCATCCTCCGCGGCCGTCCCGGCATCCTCCGCGGCAGAGCGGCCCTGAGGGGAGGCCGAGAAGAAGGCAAGGGGACCGTCGCCATGGCGGACGTGTTGGATCTCCATGAGGCGGGCGGCGAGGACTTCGCCATGGACGAGGACGGGGACGGTGAGCCGAATTATACTCCCCAAGCGCTTAGTACAGTGCCCTGCATCCAGTCAATCGTATTTATTGAGCGCTTACTGTGTGCACAGCACTGGACTTTAATAATAATAATAATAATAATAACGGCATTTATTAAGGGCTTACTATGTGCTAAGCACTGTTCTAACCGTTAGGGGGCGCTACAAGGTGATCAGGTGGTCCCACGTGAGGGGCTCCCAGTCTTCACCCCCATTTTCGAGATGAGGTAACTGAGGCCCAGAGAAGTGAAGGGACTTGCCCAGAGTCACCCAGCAGACAAGCGGCAGAGCCGGGATTCGAACCCACGACCTCGGACTCCCAAGCCCGGGCTCTTTCCACTGAGCCACCATGACTATGCGCTTAAGAAGTCCAAGTTGGCAACATCCAGAGACGGTCCCTACCCAACAGTGGGCTCACAGGCTAGATATTGTTTACCATTATTATATTATGTATTATGCTTTATATTATTATTCATTCATTCAATCGTATTTAGTGAGCGCTTACTGTGTGCAGAGCACTGGACTATGCGCTTGGGAAGTACAAGTTGGCTACATCTAGAGACGGTCCCTACCCAACAGTGGGCTCACAGGCTAGATATTGTTTACCATTATTATATTATACATTATGCTTTATATTATTATTCATTCATTCATTCAATCAATCGTATTTATTGAGCGCTTACTGTGTGCAGAGCACTGGACTGTGCGCTTGGGAAGTCCAAGTTGGCAACATCGAGAGAGACGGTCCCTACCCAACAGTGGGCTCACAGGCTAGATATTGTTTACCATTATTATATTATGTATTATGCTCTATATTATCATTCATTCATTCGTATTTATTGAGCGCTTACTGTGTGCAGAGCACTGGACCATGCGCTTGGGAAGTCCAAGTTGGCAACCTAGAGAGACGGTCCCTACCCAACAGTGGGCTCACAGTCTAGATATTGTTTACCATTATTATATTATGTATTATGCTTTATATTATTATTCATACATTCAACCGTATTGAGCGCTTACTGTGTGCAGAGCACTGGAATATGCGCTTGGGAAGTCCAAATTGGCAACCTAGAGAGACGGTCCCTACCCGACAGTGGGCTCACGGTCTAGATATTGTTTACCATTATTATATTATGTATTACGCTTTATATTATTATTCATTCATTCATTCAACTGTATTTATTGAGCGCTTACTGTGTGCAGAGCACTGTATTAAGCCTTCCCAAGCGCTTAGTCCAGTGCTCTGCACACAGTAAGCGCTCAATAAATATGATTGATGATGATGATGGACTAAGCGCTTGGGAAGTCCAAGGTGGCAACCTCTAGAGATGGTCCCTCCCCAACAGTGGGCTCACACTCTAGATATTGTTTACCATTATTATATTATGCTTTATATTATCATTCATTCATTCATTTGTATTTATTGAGCACTTACTGTGTGCAGAGCACTGGACTAAGCGCTTGGGAAGTCCAAGTTGGCAGCATCTAGAGACGGTCCGTACCCAACAGCGGGCTCACAGTCTAGAAGGGGGAGACAGAGAACAAAACAAAACATGAGGACAGGTATCAAGTCATCAGAACAAATAATAATAATAATAGCATTTATTCAATCAATCAATCGTATTGAGCGCTTACTGTGTGCAGAGCACTGAACTAAGCACTTGGGAAGTACAAGTTGGCAACATATAGAGACAGTCCCTACCCAACAGTGGGCGCTCAGTCTAGAAGAAATAATGATAATGGCATTTATTAAGCGCTTACTATGTGCAAAGCACTGTTCTAAGCGCTGGGGAGGTGACATGGCGATCAGATTGTCTCACGTGGGGCTCACAGTCTTAATCCCCATTTTACAGATGAGGTAACTGAGGCACAGAGAAGTGAAGTGACTTGCCCAAAGCTACGCAGCTGGCAATTGGCGGAGTGGGGATTTGAACCCATGACCTCTGACTCCAAAGCCTGTGCTCTTTTCCACTGAGCCACGCTGCTTCTCTCTTTATTCATTCAATCGTATTTATTGAGCGCTTACTGTGTGCAGAGCACTGGACTATGCGCTTGGGAAGTACGAGTCGGCAACATACAGGGACGGTCCGTACCTAACAGCGGGCTCACAGGCTAGAAGGGGGAGACAGACAACAAAACAAAACATGGGGACAGGTGTCAGGTCATCAGAACAAATAATAATAATAGCGGCATTTATTCATTCATTCAATTGTATTGATTGAGCACTTACTGTGTGCAGAGCATTGGACTATGCGCTTGGGAAGTCCGGGTTGGCAACATGTAGAGACGGTCCCTACCCGACAGCGGGTTCACAGTCTAGAAGGGAGAGACAGGAAAGAAAACAAGACATATTAACAAAATGAAATAAATAGAATAAATATGTACAAATAAATACATGAATAGAGTAATAAATACATACAAACATACATACATATATACAGAGCCCACTCTTGGGTAGGGACCTGTCTCTAGATGTTGCCAACTTGTACTTCCCAAGCGCTTAGTACAGTGCTCCACACACAGTAAGCGCTCAGTAAATACGATTGAATGAATGAATGAATGAGAAGCAGCCTGGCTCAGTGGCAAGAGCCCAGGCTGGGGAGTCGGAGGTCGTGGGTTCTAATCCCGCCACCGCCCCTTGTCAGCCGGGTGACTTTGGGCCAGTCACTTCACTTCTCTGGGCCTTAGTTCCCTCATCCCTCAAATGGGGATGAAGAATGATCATCTTGTATCCTCCCCAGCGTTTAGAACACTGCTTTGCACATAATAAACTCTTAACAAATGCCATTATTATTATTATTGCCAGCTGTGTGACTTAGGGCAAGTCACTTTACTTCTCTGGGCCTCAGTTTCCTCATCTGTAAAATGGGGATGTAGACTGTGGCCCCCACGTGGGACAACCTGATCATCTTGTATCCTCCCCATCGCTTAGAACAGTGGTTTGCACATAGTAAGCGCTTAATAAATGCCATTGTTATTGTCACTGTCAGCTTTGTGACTTTGGGCAAGTCACTTTACTTCTCTGGGCCTCAGTTATCTCATCTAAAATGGGGAATAAGACTTTGAGCCCCCCGTGGGGCAGCCTGATCACCTTGTTTCCCCCTCAGTGCTTAGAACAGTGCTTGGCACAGAGTAAGCGCTTAATAAATGCCATTATTATTATTATTATTGTCAGCTGTGTGACTTTCGGCAAGTCACTTCTCTGTGCCTCAGTTCCCTCATCTGTAAAATGGGGATTAAGACTGTGAGCCCCACGTGGGACAACCTGATCACCTTGTTAACGGTGCTTGGCACACAGTAAGCGCTTACCAAATACCAAAATTATAAAATTATTATAATGATGGTATTTGGTAAGTGCTTACTGTGTGCCAGGCACCGTTCTAAGCGCTGGAATAATGACGATAGTAATGGTGGTGTTAAGTGCTTACTATGTGCAAAGCACTGTTCTAAGCGATGGGGGGGGATACAAGGGCTTTGGAGTCAGAGGTCATGGGTTCGAATCCCGCCTCCGCCACATGTCTGCTGTGTGACCTTGGGCAAGTCACTTCACTTCTCTGAGCCTCAGTTACCTCATCTGGAAAATGGGGATGAAGACTGTGAGCCCCCCGTGGGACAACCTGATCACCTTGTTTCCTCCGCAGCGCTTAGAACAGTGCTTTGCACATAGTAAGCGCTTAACAAAAATGCCATTATTATTATTATTATTATTATTATTATTATTATCAGGTTGTCCCTTGTGGGGCTCCCAGGCTTCCTCCTCATTTGAAAGATGAGGGAACTGAGGCCCAGAGAATAATAGAAATAATAGTAATGATGATGATATTTGTTAAATTTATTTATTTATTTATTTATTATTTATTTATTTTACTTGTACATATCTATTCTATTTATTTTATTTTGTTAGTATGTTTGGTTTTGTTCTCTGTCTCCCCCTTTTTAGACTGTGAGCCCACTGCTGGGTAGGGACCGTCTCTATGTGTTGCCAACTTGTACTTCCCAAGTGCTTAGTCCAGTGCTCTGCACACAGTAAGCGCTCAATAAATCCGATTGATCGATTAATTAAATGCTTACTATGTTCCAAGCACTGTTCTAAGCGCTGGGGGAGATACAAGGTGATCAGGTTATCCCCCGGGGGGCTCCCAGTCTTCATCCCTATTTTCCAGATGAGGGAACTGAGGCCCTGAGAAGTGAAGTGACTTGCCCTAAGTCACGCAACTGACAAGCGGCGGAGTCGGGATTAGAACCCATGACCTCTGGCTCCAAATCCCGGGCTCTTTCTGCTGATCCACGCGGCCTCTCAAGATAATAATGATCATAATGATGGTATTTGTTAAGCACTTACCATGTGCGAAGCACTGTTCTAAGAAGCAGCGTGGCTCAGGGGAAAGAGCCCGGGCTTTGGAGTCAGAGGTCATGGGTTCAAATTCCGGCTCCACCGCTTGTCGACTGGGCGACTTTGGGCAAGTCACTTCACTTCTCTGGGCCTCAGTTCCCTCGTCTGTCAAATGGGATGAAGACGGCGAGCCCCGCGTGGGACAGCATGATCACCTTGTAACCTCCCCAGTGCTTAAAACAGTGCTTGGCACAGAGTAAGTGCTTAACAAACGCCATCATTATAATTGCTATACAAGGTGATCAGGTCGTCCCCCGCGGGGCTCACAGGCTTCATCCCCATTTGACAGATGGGGAACTGAGGCTCAGAGAATAATAATAATGATGATGATATTTGTAAAGTGCTCACTATGTGCCAAGCACTGTTCGAAGCGCTGGGGTAGATACAAGATGATCAGGTTGTCCCACATGGGGCTCACAGGCTTCATCCCCGTTTGACGGATGAGGGAACTGAGGCCCAGAGAAGCGAAGTGACTTGCCCAAAGTCACCCAGCTGACAAGGGGCGGAGCCGGGATTCGAACTCACGACCTCTGACTCTCAAGCCCGGGCTTTTGCCACTGAACCATGCTGCCACCTCCCCCTTCCAATGCCTTTCCTGTCCCGCCGTCGACCCCCGTCCTCCCCCGGGCCTGGAATGCCCCCAATCCCTCTGCCCATCCGCCGAGCTAGCTCTCTTCCTCCCTTCAAGGCCCTGCTGAGGGCTCACCTCCTCCAGGAGGCCTTCCCACACTCAGCCCCTTCCTTCCTCTCCCCCTCGTCCCCCTCTCCATCCCCCCCGCCTTACCTCCTTCCCTTCCCCACAGCACCTGTATATATGTATATATGTTGGTACGGATTTATTACTCTATTTTACCTGTCCATATCTATTCTATTTATTTTATTTTGTTAATATGTTTGGCTTTGTTCTCCGTCTCCCCCTTCTAGACTGTGAGCTCGCTGTTGGGTAGGGACCGTCTCTATACGTTGCCAACTTGTCAATCAATCAATCAATCATATTGAGCGCTTACTATGTGCAGAGCACTGTACTAAGCGCTTGGGAAGTACAAATTGGCAACAGATAGAGACAGTCCCTACCCAACAGTGGGCTCACAGTCTGAAAGGGGGAGACAGGGAACAAAACCAAACATACTAACAAAGTAAAATAAATAGAATAGATATGTACAAGTAAAATAAATAAATAAATAAATAGAGTAATAAATATGTACAAACATATATACATCTATCCAGGTGCTGTGGGGAAGGGAAGGAGGTAAGATGGGGGGGATGGAGAGGGGGACGAGGGGGAGGGGAAGGAAGGGGCTCAATCTGGGAAGGCCTCCCGGAGGAGGTGAGCTCTCAGTAGGGCCTTGAAGGGAGGAAGAGAGCCAGCGCGGCGGATGGGCAGAGGGATTGGGGGCATTCCGGGCCCGGGGGATGAGGTGGGCCGGGGGTCGACGGCGGGACGGGCGAGAATGAGGCCTAACGGTGAGGAGATTAGCGGCGGAGGAGCGGAGGGTGCGGGCTGGGCTGGAGAAGGACAGAAGGGAGGGGAGGTAGGAGGGGGCCAGGGGATGGATGGATGGACAGCCTGGAAGCCCAGGGGGAGGAGTTTACCTTCCCAAGCGCTTAGTCCAGTGCCCTGCACACGGTCAGCGCTCAATAAATGCGATTGATTGATTTTCTTCCCCTCCCCCAGAGAGCATCCACAAGCTGAAGGAGAAGGCCAAGAAGCGGAAGGGTCGCGGCTTCGGCTCGGGTGAGTAGCAGGGATGTGGGGGACGGTCGATAACCCCCCACCACCCTTTTCCAAATGCCCCCCCTCCATCAGGTGCTTGGCCCATCAATTAATCAATCAATGAGCCCTTACTGTGTGCAGAGCACTGTACTAAACGCTGGGGAAAGTACGACAATAAACAGTGACACTCCCTGCTCACAACGAGCGTCAATCAGTCTGTGGCTTTTATTGAGCTCTTACTACGTGCACCGCACTGGACTAAACGCTGGGGAAAGTATGACACTAAACAGTGACACTCCCTGCTCACAACGAGCGTCAGTCAGTCTTTGGCTTTTATTGAGCTCTTACTACGTGCACAGCACTGGATTAAATGCTGGGGAAAGTACGACACTAAACAGTGACATTCCCTGCTCACAATGAGCATCAATCAGTCTGTGGCTCACTGGATTAAACGCTGGGGAAAGTACGACAATAAAGTGACACTCCCTGCTCACAACGAGCATCAATCAGTCTGTGGCTTTTATTGAGCTCTTACTACGTGCACAACACTGGATTAAACGCTGGGGAAAGTACGACACTAAACAGTGACACTCCCTGCTCACAACGAGCGTCAATCAGTCTGTGGCTTTTATTGAGCTCTTACCACGTGCACAGCACTGGACTAAACGCTGGGGAAAGTACGACACTAAACAGTGACACGCCCTGCTCACAACAAGCGTCAATCAGTCTGTGGCTTTTATTGAGCTCTTACTACGTGCACAGCACTGGATTAAACGCTGGGGAAAGTACGACAATAAATAGTGACCCTCCCTGCTCACAACGAGTGACAGACAGTGGCTTTTATTGAGCTCTTACTATGTGCACAGCACTGGACTAAACGCTGGGGAAAGTACGACACTAAACAGTGACACTCCCTGCTCACAACGAGCGACAGACAGTGGCTTTTATTGAGCTCTTACTACGTGCACCGCACTGGACTAAACGCTGGGGAGAGTACGACAATTAAACAGTGACACTCCCTGCGGCTTTTATTGAGCTCTTACTACGTGCACCTCACTGGACTAAACACTGGAGAAAGTACGACAATAAACAGTGACACTCCCTGCTCACAACGAGCGACAGACAGTGGCTTTTATTGAGCTCTTCCTGTGTGCAGAGCACTGGTCTAAGCGCTTGGGAAAGTACGCTACAGTAATAAACAGTGACATTCCCTGCTCACAATGAGCATCAGTCAGTCAGTGGTTTTTTTACTGAGTGCTTACTATGTGCAAAGCACTGTTCTAAGCGCTTGGGAAAGTATGATACAGTAATAAACAGTGACATTCCTTGCTCACGACGAGCATCAATCAGTCTGGTTTTAACTGAGTGCTTACTATGTGCAGAGCACTGTTCTAAGCGCTCGGGCAAGTCCGATACAGTAATAAACAGCGACACACTACTAAAATGCTGGTTTCTCTTCCGTTCCGTTCCCCAGCGTTTAGTTCAGCGCTGCGCACGCTCGAGGCGTTCTCCCCACATCACCGTCTCTCCCCTCCTGGCTTTTCCCTTGCCTGATCCCCGTCCCCCTCCGCCCTTCCTCTCCCCTCCCAGAGGAAGGGTCGCGGGCGCGAGTGCGGGAAGACTACGACAGCGTGGAGCAGGACGGGGACGAACCGGGCCCCCAGCGTTGTGAGTGCCGGCGTCCGTGCGGGGAGGGGGGGAAATGCGGCTCCGGGAGGGCGAGGGGGCCCGCGGGAACGCCGGGATCGGGCGCCGTCCCCCCCCCCCCACCCCCGATTCCCAGCCCCCTCGTCTCCCCCGTGCCCAGCGGTGGAGGGCTGGATCCTGTTCGTCACGGGGGTCCACGAGGAGGCCACGGAGGAGGACATCCACGACAAATTCGCCGAGTACGGGGAGATCAAGAACATCCACCTCAACCTGGACCGGCGTACGGGCTACCTCAAGGTGCGGCGGGGGTCCGGGGGGGAGCCCGGGGCCGGGGGGGGCCGCGCCGGGGACTGACCCCCGCTCCGCCTCCCCCAGGGCTACACGCTGGTGGAATACGAGACGTACAAGGAGGCCCAGGCGGCCATGGAGGGGCTCAACGGGCAGGACATGATGGGGCAGCCCGTCAGCGTCGACTGGTGCTTCGTGCGGGGGCCCCCCAAGGGCAAGCGAAGGTGAGTGGGGGCGGCCGGGGGACCGTCCGTCCGTCCTCCGCCCCCAACCGGGGCGCTGACCCCCCTCCCCCTCTCCTCTCCCACAGGGGCGGCCGCCGACGCAGCAGGAGTCCGGACCGGCGTCGCCGCTGACCGTCCCCCCGCCTCCCCCCCGATCCTCAATAAACGCGTCCCCCAGGTTTTCTAAGCGCGTCCCAGCCGTCATCATCAATCGTATTTATTGAGCGCTTACTGTGTGCAGAGCACTGGACTCAGCGCTTGGGAAGTACAAATTGGCAACATCTAGAGACGGTCCCTACCCAACAGTGGGCTCACAGTCTAAAAATCTAAAAGCAGCGTGACCGGGGGCCGAAGAGAATACTCACGTCTCTTCCCCAGGGGGTGGGGCGGTCACGGGGCCGTCGGCCGCGGCCATCGGAGACCCCCGTCGGGCCGGGGGCGGCGGCCAAACGTGAAGGCCCCGGAGAGGAGGGGGTCCGGGCGGGCGTCGAGCGGGCCGAAGAGGGAGAGGATGCGGCCGAGGCCGGGTGGCAGGTAGCCCCGGGCCTGCGGGACGGGGCGCAACCAGTAGCACGGGCCCAGGAGGGAGTAGGGCGTCCAGCAGAGCACCAAGCCGAGCAACACCAGGTGAGCGAGGAGCAGCCGCACGTGGGCCCGGTTGTCCGGGGAGGGCTGCGGGGGACGCCACCCGGGCTGGGCGAGCCCGCCGAGCGGACTGTACGGCACGTAGGAATAATAATAATAATAATGATGGCATTTATTAAGCGTTTACTATGTGCAAAGCACTGCTCTAAGCGATGGGGAGGTTAGAAGGTGATCGTGTTGTCCACGGGGGGCTCACAGTCTTCATCCCCATTTTCCAGATGAGGTCACTGAGGCCCAGAGAAGTGAGGTGACTTGAAGTGAAGTCACACAGCTGACAGTTGGCAGAGCCGGGATTTGAATCCGTGAACTCTTTCCGCTGAGCCACGCTGCTTCTCTAGGCGCTCAACGAATCCCATCATTACTATTCTTACACTAAAATCCCCCGGGACAGCGGTAATGATAATTGTTGTGGGATTTGTTAAGTACCTACTATGTGACAGGCACTGAACTCTGCGCTGGGGCGCTTAGAACTGTGCTTTTCACATAGTAAGCGCCTAATAAATGCCATTATTATTATATGAGCAAATCGGGTCGGATGCAGTCACTGTCCCACGTGGAGCTCACTGCCTCCATCCCCGTTTCACACATAAACACTTAGTAATAATAATAATGTATTTGTTAAGCGCTTACTATGTACCAAGCGCTGTTCTAAGTGCTGGGGGGAGTACAAGGTGATCAAGTTGTCCCACATGGGGCTCAGTCTTAATCCCCATTTTACAGATGAGGGAACTGAGTCCCAGAGAAGCGAAGTGACTTGCCCAAAGTCACCCAGCTGACAAGCGGCGGAGCCATGGGATTAGAACCCACGACCCCTGACTCCCAAACCCGGGCTCTTTCCACTGAGCCACGCTGCTTCATGCTAAGCGCTTAGTCCAGTGCTCTGCACACAGTAAGCGCTCAATAAATACAGTTGAATGAATGAATGAGAGGGAACTGAGGCCCAGAGAAGTGAAGAGACCGGCCCGAGGTCAGGCAGCTGATGAGGGACGGAGCCTGGATTAGATGCCCGGACTCTACCCACTAGGCCAGCCATCCCATCTGCTCCCCCAATAATAATAATAATAATGGTATTTGTTAAGCGCTTATGTGCAAAGCACTGTTCCAAGCGCTGGGGCGACACAAGGTGATCAGGTTGTCCCACGGGGGGCTCACAGTCTTAATCCCCATTTTCCAGATGAGGGAACTGAGGCCCAGGGAAGTGAAGTGACTTGCCCAAAGTCACCCAGCTGACAAGTGGCAGAGCAGGGATTTGAACCCCTGACCATTCATTCATTCACTCGTATTTATTGAGCGCTTACTGTGTGCAGAGCACTGTACTAAGCGCTTGGAAAGTACAAGTTGGCAACATATAGAGACGGTCCCTACCCAACAGTGGGCTCACAGTCTAGAAGAGGGAGTCCAGTGCTCTGCACATAGTAAGCGCTTAATAAATATGTTCGAATGAATAGAAGAGGGAGACAGATGACAAAACATATTAACAAAATAGAATAAATATGTACAAGTAAAATGAATAGAGTAATAAATCTGTACAAACATATACATATATACAGGTGCTGTGGGGATGGGAAGGAGGTAAGGTGGGGGGATTGGGATATTACTAATAATAATTATAATATATTATAATGTAATATATTATCATATTATAACATATTTCATATCACATATTACACTATATCATCATCATCAATCGTATTTATTGAGCGCTTACTATGTGCAGAGCACTGTACCAAGTGCTTGGGAAGTACAAATTGGCAACACGTAGAGACAGTCCCTACCCAACAGTGGGCTCACAGTCTAAAAGGGGGAGACAGACAACAAAACAGAACATATTAACAAAATAAAATAAATAGAATAAATATGTACAAATAAAATAGAGTAATAAATACGCACAAACATATATACATGTATACAGGTGCTGTGGGGAAGGGAAGGAGGTAAGATGGGGAGGATATAAAAAATATACAAATATAATTAATATATAATATATATTATATATGATAATGTATTATATAATATGATATAATAATATACTATATATAGTATATTATAGGTATTACGTTGTGTATTATATATTTTATTAGTAGTTGTGTTTATTATAATATATGATATAATACATTATATTATTATAATGAAATAATAATATTATTAATAATAATGATGCTATCTCGCACCGGCCCCTCCCCCATTGAAGGCGAGAGGCCCATCCCACGCTCGGGGGGCGTTGGGGGAAGACACCCCCCCCCCCCCCCCAAGGCCTTTTGTCCCTAACGCGACGCCGTCCGGGCCTGCCCGAGGGGGCGGGGCCTAGCAGGAGGGGGCGTGTCCTTAGGGTTCAAGGGCGTGGCCTGCGCCGGAAGGGGCGTGTCCCTGGGAGCTGTGGGCGTGGCGTGCGCTGAAAGGGGCGGGTTTCGCGTCACGTGCCGGGGGTGGGCGTGGCCCTGCGCCGGAAGGGGGCGGGTTCTGTATCGGAGGGGGCGTGTCCCTGACGTGTGGGCGTGCCCTGCTCCGGAAGGGGCGGGTCGCTGGAGGGGGGGGTCTGTGGGCGTGTCGCGCGCCGGAAGTGGGCGTGTCCTCCGCCGGAAGGGGCGTGTCCCCCGGGGGCCCCGCCATGGACGCCTGGGTTCGCTTCAGCGGGCAGAGCCAGGCCCGGGAGCGGCTGTGCAGGTCGTGCGCCGCCCGAGGGAGGGGGCTTCATGGGGGGTCTACTACACTGCGGCTCGGGGGCTTCCTGAGGCCCTCTGGTGGGGGGGGAGGCTGGGGTCTTTATGGGGGCGTCTACTACACTGGGGGTTGGGGGCTTCCTGAGGCCCTCGGGGGCGGGGGGGCTGGGCTCTTTCTGGGGGTCTACCACACTGGGGGTTGGGGGCCTCCTGAGGCCCTCTGGGTGGGGGGCTGGTATCTTTCTGGGGGTCTTCTACACTGGGGGTTGGGGGCTTCCTGAGGCCCTCTGGGGGGGGCTGGGCTCTTTCTGGGGGTCCACTACACTGGGGGTTGGGGGCTTCCTGAGGCCCTCGGGGTGGGGGGCTGGGCTCTTTCTGGGGGTCCGCTACACTGGGGGTTGGGGGCTTCTTGAGGCCCTCTGAGGGGGTTGGGCTCTTTCTGGGGGTCTACTACACTGGAGGTTGGGGTCTTCCTGAGGCCCTCTCGGCGGGGGGCTGGGTCTTTCTGGTGGTCTACTACACTGGGGGTTGGGGGCTTCCTGAGGCCCTCCGGGCGGGGGGCTGGGTCTTTCTGGGAGTCTACTACACTAGGGGTTGGGGGCTTCCTGAGGCCCTCCGGGTGAGGGGCTGGGCTCTTTCTGGGGGTCTACTACACTGGGGGTTGGGGGCTCCCTGGGGTCCTTTGGGTGAGGGGCTGGGCTCTTTCTGGGGGTCTACTACACTGGGGGTTGGGGGCTTCCTGAGGTCTTTCTGGGGGTCTACTACACTGGGGGCTGGGGGCTTCCTGAGGCCCTCTGGGCGGAGGGCTGGGATCTTTCTGGGGGGGTCTACTACACTGGTGGTTGGGGGTCCCCTGAGGCCCTCTGGGCGGGGGGCTGGGTCTTTCTGGGGGCTCTACTACACTGGGGGCTGGGGGCTTCCTGAGGTCCTCTGGGCGGGGGGCTGGGCTCTTTCTGGGGGTCTTAGGGTGGGCTGGGGGCTTCCTGGGGATTCGCCGGGTGGGCAGCGGGCTTTTTGGGGTCGCCTGGGTGGGGGGGCTGGGGTCTTCCTGGTGGCCAACTTGTCCTCCCCAAGCGCTTGGTACAGTGCTCTGCACACAGTAAGCGCTCAATAAATGCGATTGATTGATTGATTGGGGGTTGGGGTCTTCCTGGGGGTTCACCAGGTGGGCAGGGGGCTTCCTGGGGTCCTCTGGGTGAGGGGCTGGGGGCTTCCTGGGGGTCTACCACACTGGGGGTTGGGGGTCTTCCCGAGGCCCTTTGGGCGGGGGGCTGGGGGTTGGGGTCTTTCTGGGGGTCTGCTGCACTGGGAGTTGGGGGTCTTCCTGGGGCCCTCTGGGCACAGGGCTGGGGTCTTCCTGGGGTCCTCCGGGTGAGGGGCTGGGGGTCTTTCTGGTGGTCTGCTGCGCTGGAGGTTGGGGTCTTCCTGGGGTCCCCTGGGCACGGGGCTGGGGGCTTTCTGGGGGTCGCGGGGGGGGGGGCTGTAAGGCGGGGGGCGGGGTCTGCCTGGGGTCCTCCGGGTGGGGGGTTGGGGGTCCTTCCTGAGGCCCTTTGGGGGTCTACTGCACTGGGGGTTAGGGGTCTTCCTGGTGCCCCCTGGGCAGGGGGCTGGGGGCTTTCTGGAGGTCGCGGGGGGGCTGGGGGCTTTCTGGGGCCGTCTGTGTGGGGGGCAGGGGTCTTTCTGGGGTCCTCCGGTTGGGGGGCGGGGGGCTTTCTTGTGGTCTGCTGCACTGGGGGTTGGGGGGCCTTCCTGGGGCCGTCTGGGCCCGGGGCTGGCGGCTTTCTGGGGTCCTCCGGGTGAGAGGCTGGGGGCTTTCTAGTGGTCTGCACTGAGGGTTGGGGGCTTTCTGGGGTCCTCCGGGTGAGAGGCTGGGGGCTTTCTAGTGGTCTGCACTGAGGGTTGGGGGCTTCCTGGGGCCCCCTGGGCACGGGGCTGGGGGCTTTCTGGGGGTCGCAGGGTGGGCTGGGGTCTCCCTGGGGGTCACCGGGTGGGCAGAGGTCTTCCTGGGGGGCTGCTGGTTGGAGAGCCGGGGTCGCCTCGGGAGTCGCCGGGTGGGGGACAGGGGTCATCCGGGGGTGGTCTACTACACTGCGGGTTGGGGGCTTCCTGAGGCCCTCTGGCCGGGGGGGCTGGGTCATCCCGGGGGTCGCCAGGGGGGCAGGGGTCTCCCCCGGGCCCGGGGAGAATCCACCGGCGCCGGGGTGCGGAAGGCCCACTGGGCCGGAGGAGTCACGGGGGGGCTTGACCACGCGTGGGGTAATTAATCCACCCATGGTATTCATTCATTCATTCATTCAATCATTCAATCATATTTATTGAGCGCTTACTATGTGCAGAGCAGTGTACTAAGCTCTTGGGAAGTACAAGTAGAGACAGTCCGTACCCAACAGTGGGCTCACAGGCTAGAAGGGGGAGACAGACAACAAAACAAAACATACTAACAAAATAAAATAAATAGAATATCCCAGGCCGGCGCCCTCACCACAGTACCACCATGTGTGTCTTTGCCGTTACTTCTGCTCCGGTCTGTGCCAGCCAGTCTCCCTGCTTAGATTGCACGCTCCTTGAGGGTGGGAACGCGTTCATTTTCCCCGCAGGCCCGAACAGAATGCTTTGTCCGCTTAGAGCACCCGAATAAGCGCTTGGAAGAGTCTAGTACAGCGGAGTCCCTTTCCCACAAGGAGGAGAGGCGACCGTTCGGCGGTTTGTACTTCCCAAGCGCTTAGTCCAGTGCTCCGCACGCAGTAAGCGCTCAGTAAGTACGACCGAGCGAATGAGAGAACCATTCCTATAGACGAGTTCCGGGTGTGGACATCGTCAGTCGTGTTTACTGAGCGCTTACTGTGTGCAGAGCACTGGACTAAGCTTGTGATGTACTAAGTGGACATCATAACTGGGTCTCATTCATTCAATCATATTTATCGAGCGCTTACTGTGTGCAGAGCACTGTACTAAGCGCTTGGAAAGTACAAATCGGCAACATATAGAGACGGTCCCTACGGTGCCTATCAAGTGCTTAAAGGGAACAGAGTTTACTACTTAGGAGACACTGGTGATTATGAGGTGAGGGAACCGAGGCCCAGAGAAGTCAAGTGACCTGCCCGAGGTCACACAGGAGACAAATGGCAGAGCTGAGTTGAGAACCCAGGTCTTTCTGATGCTCAGGATCGTCTCTAATCACCAGGCTGCGTTGCTTGTATCTTCCCCGGCGCTTAGTACAGTGCCTGGCATGTAGCGACCCCTTATCAGACGCAATTAAAAAAAAAATGGGAGAGGGAATAGGGGAAACGAGGGCTCATTCAGGGACGGCCTGTTGAGGAGATGTGTTTTTAAGAAGGTGGGGGACGCGACTGTCAGATATAAAGGGGGAGGGCTTCTAAGCCACAGCAAGGGGTCAGTCAATCAGGGGTATTTATTGAGCGCTTGCTGTGTGCACAGCACTGGGCTTAGCGCTTGAAAGAGTACAACGTAACGGAGCTGGTAGGCTAGCTCCCTGCCTACGGCGAGCTCAGAGTTTAGCGGGGGAGGCAGAAATTCACATAAATAATATTTATTTTAGTAAATAAAATATTCACTAAATATTTATATAAATACAAATATATTTATAACATACATAAATATATTTGCATAAATATAAATGTATTTATGATATATATAAATATAATATATAGTATGTATAATATATATAAATATATAATTTACTATAATATTTATATATTATTTGTTTATTGCAATATTATGTGCTATAATATTTATATGTTATTTATTTATTATAATATATAATTATAATATATTTATTTACATTTATAAATATAAGTGTATTTTTAATATATATAAATATAATATATAGTATATATAATATAATATATATAAATATAAAATTTACCATAATATTTAGTAGCATTATCACTCAACGCAGCAATGCTTCTCATTGCTTCTCAATGAGAAGCAGCCTGGCTCAGTGGGAAGAGCCCGGGCTTTGGAGTCAGAGGTCATGGGTTCGAATCCCGGCTCCGCCTCATGTCTGCTGTGTGACCTCGGGCAAGTCACTTCACTTCTCTGACCCTCAGGTACCTCATCTGTAAAATGGGGATTAAGACCGTGAGCCCCCCGTGGGACAACCTGATCACTTTGTATCCCCCAAGCGCTTAGAACAGTGCTTCATATATAGTAAGCACTTAACAAATGCCAACATTATTATTATTACTATTATTATTACTCAGAGTACCGGCACTTGTGGTATTTGAGCACTTACTATGTGCCAAGCACTGCTCTAAGCACTCAGGGACAAGTTAATCATGTTGGATGCGGTCCCCGGCCCACACGGGGCCTGCGGTCTGCATCCCTGAGGTCACTGAGGCCCGGAGAAGTGAAGTGACTGGCCCGAGGTCCCTCAGCAGGCCGGTGGCGGAGCCGGGATTAGAACCCGTGACCTTCCGACTCCCGGGCCCTACCCGTTAGGCCATGCTGCTTCTCAGTAAATTAGGGAAAGGGACATAAGAAGTGCCGTGGGGCCGAGGGAAGGGGGGATAAGGATGGGGAAACCGAGGCAGAAGGGAGAGAAGCAGCAGTGGTCGTCGGAGGATCTGGGTTCTAATCCCGGCTCCACCCTTCGTCTGCAGTGTGACCTTGGGCGAGTCCCTCTATTTGTCTGTGCCTCAGTTCCCTCAGCTGTGAAATGGAGATTAACACTGTGAACTTTAGAACAGTGCTTTGCACCTAGTAAGCGCTCAATAAATACGATTGATTGATTGATTGATTATTACTAAGGGAGGGCAGGTCGCTGTTCTCCCAACTTCCCCTTTACTCCGCGGTCCCCGGGGGAGCAGGGGACCCCACTTTCACCGACGGCGAAGCCCCTTTCGGATCGAGTCGTTGCCCACAGTGTAGCCCCGTCTTCCCCTGTAGACGCCCCTTCAACTTAATAATAACAATAATAATAATAATAATAATGTTGGTATTTGTTAAGCGCTTACTATGTGCAAAGCACTGTTCCAAGAGCTGGGGGAGATACAAGGTGATCAGGTTGTCCCACGTGGGGCTCACAGTCTTCATCCCCATTTTACAGATGAGGGAACTGAGGCCTAGAGAAGTGAAGTGACTTGCCCACAGTCGCACACCTAAATAGCAGAGCCGAGATTTGAACCCACGACCTGAGCTCATTCATTACCCGCCCTGCTCCCCGTGCGCTTAGTCCGGTGCCCTGCACGCGGTAAGCGCTCAGTAGATCCGATTGGATGAATGAATGGTGACCTTTGACCTCGGGGGGCCGGGTTGGGGAGATAACTCCGGCCCACCCTGCGGGGGCAGAGCCCCCCAGGGTCAGAGGTCAAAGAAGCGGGCAGAGGGAACGGGTGGGAGAGGAGAGGGGGAGATTCCCTGTTTCCTCCCCCCGGCCTCATAGGAAAGCGGAGCGGCCTAGCGGATTGAGCCCCGTCCTGGGATTCAGGAGGACCTGGGTTCTAATCCCGTTCCCGCCCCTCATCCGCTGTGTGACCTTGAGCCAGTCATTTCTCCGTGCCTCAGTGACCTCATCTGGGAAAGGGGAAGGAAGACCGCGAGCCTTCATATTTATTACTCTATTTATTTGGCTTGTACATATTTATTTTACTTGTACATATCTATTCTATTTATTTTATTTTGTTAATACGTTTGGTTTTGTTCTCTGTCTGTCTTTCTTTTAGACTGTGAGCCCACTGTTGGGTAGGGACCGTCTCTATATGTTACCAGCTTGTACTTCCCAAGCGCTTAGTACAGTGCTCTGTACATAGTAAGCGCTCAATAAATACGATTGATGATGATGATGTCTCCCCGTTCTAGACTGTGAGCCCGCTGTTGGGTAGGGACCGGCTCTAGATTGAGCCAGTCATTTCTCCGTGCCTCAGTGACCTCTTCTGGAAAAAGGGGAGGAAGACCGTGAGCCTTCATATTTATCACTCTATTTATTTATTTATTTTACTTGTACGTATTTATTTATTTTACTTGTACATATTTATTTTACTTGTACATATTTATTTATTTTACTTGTACATATTTATTTATTTTACTTGTCCATATCTATTCTATTTATTTTATTTTGTTAATACGTCCTGTTTTGTTCTCTGTCTCCCCCTTCTAGACTGTGAACCCACTGTTGGGTAGGGACCGGCTCTAGATTGAGCCAGTCATTTCTCCGTGCCTCGGTGACCTCTTCTGGAAAAAGGGGAGGAAGACCGCGAGCCTTCATATTTATTACTCTATTTATTTGGCTTGTACATATTTATTTATTTTACTTGTACATATCTATCCTATTTATTTTATTTTGTTACTATGTTTGGTTTTGTTCTCTGTCTCCCCCTTCTAGACTGTGAGCCCGCTGTTGGGTAGGGACCGTCTCTAGATGTTGCCAACTTGGACTTCCCAAGCGCTTAGTCCAGTGCTCTGCACACAGTAAGTGCTCAATAAATACGATTGATTGATTGATTGATTGATTGGTTTTGTTCTCTGTCTCCCCCTTCTAGACTGTGAGCCCGCTGTTGGGTAGGGACCGGCTCTAGATTGAGCCAGTCATTTCTCCGTGCCTCGGTGACCTCTTCTGGAAAAGGGGGAGGAAGACCGCGAGCCTTCATATTTATTACTCTATTTATTTATTTTGCTTGTACATATTTATTTATTTTACTTGTACATATCTATTCTATTTATTTTGTTAATAAGTTTGGTTTTGTTCTCTGTCTCCCCCTTCTAGACTGTGAGCCCACTGTTGGGTAGGGGCCATCTCTATATTGAGCCAGTCATTTCTTCGTGCCTCGGTGACCTCTTCTGGAAAAAGGGGAGGAAGACTGTGAGCCTTCATATTTATTACTCTATTTATTTATTTACTTGTACATATTTATTTATTTTACTTGTACATATCTATTCTATTTATTTTATTTTGTTACTACGTTTGGTTTTGTTCTCTGTCTCCCCCCTCTAGACTGTGAGCCCACTGTTGGGTTAGGGACCATCTCTAGATGTTGCCAGCTTGTACTTCCCAAGCGCTTAGTCCAGTGCTCTGCACACAGTAAGCGCTCAATAAATACGATTGATTGATTGGTTTTGTTCTCTGTCTCCCCCTTCTAGACTGTGAGCCCACTGTTGGGTAGGGACTGGCTCTAGATATTGCCAACTTGGACTTCCCAAGCGCTTAGTACAGTGCTCTGCACACAGTAAGCACTCAATACGATTGATTGATTGATTGGTTTTGTTCTCTGTCTCCCCCTTCTAGACTGTGAGCCCACTGTTAGGTAGGGACCGTCTCCATATTGAGCCAGTCATTTCTCCGTGCCTCGGTGACCTCTTCTGGAAAAGGGGGAGGAAGACCGCGAGCCTTCATATTTATTACTCTGTTTATTTATTTGGCTTGTACATATTTATTTGTTTTACTTGTCCATATCTATTCTATTAATTTTGTTTTGTTAATACGTTTGGTTTTGTTCTCTGTCTCCCCCTTTTAGACTGTGAGCTCACTGTTGGGTAGGGACCGTCTCTAGATGTTGCCAACTTGTCCTTCCCAAGCGCTTAGTCCAGTGCTCTGCACACAGTAAGCGCTCAATAAATACGATCAATTGGTTGATTGATTGGTTTTGTTCTCTGTCTCCCCCTTCTAGACTGTGAGCCCGCTGTTGGGTAGGGACCGGCTCTAGATTGAGCCAGTCATTTCTCCATGCCTCAGTGACCTCTTCTGGAAAAAGGGGGAGGAAGACCGCGAGCCTTCATATTTATTACTCTATTTATTTATTTTACTTGTACATATTTATTTATTTTACTTGTACATATCTATCCTATTTATTTTATTTTGTTAGTATGTTTGGTTTCATTCTCTGTCTCCCCCTTCTAGACTGTGAGCCCCCTATTGGGTAGGGACCGTCTCTATATGTTGCCAACTTGTACTTCCCAAGTGCTTAGTCCAGTGCTCTGCACACAGTAAGCGCTCAATAAATACGATTGATTGATTGGGTAGGGATTGTCTCTAGATGTTGCCAACTTGGACTTCCCAAGCGCCTAGTCCAGTGCTCCGCACACAGTAAGCGCTCAATAAATACGATTGATTGATTGATTGATTGAGTCCCACGTGGGACGGGGACTACTACATCCAACCTGCTGTAGCTTGAATCTAACCCGGCGCTCCGAACGCTTCTCGGCGCATAGTAAGCGCTTAACGAACACCATCGGCATCTCGCGAGGGTCGTCCCGACCCGTTCCCCTACCTCCGTGCCCCCGGCGGACGCTGTGGACGCGGGGAGGGTGGTCGTTCCCCACGCCGACCCCCGAGGGGGGCCTCCAACCTCTCCCGCCCTTTAGTTTTTCCTCCCACCCTAAACGAGAGTTTCCTGAGGGTCTAGCCTTGCTCCCTCTCGCTGCGACCTCGGCCGCCCTTCCCGCTGCCGGGCCCCGGGCCGGCGTTGACCGGGCCTCCTCGCGGTCCCGCCCGACGTCCTCGGCCCGCCGGCCCGGCCCCTCGGCCCCCCAGCCTGACCTCCCGCCCCTCGGTCTCCTCAGGGCCGCCCAGTACGCCTGCGTCCTCCTGGGCTACTCCCTGCAGAGACATGGGGCGAGCGAGGCCGCGCTCAGACAGATCAAGGAGCTGGAGGGACACTTCGGGGTCGTCCGCAAGCGTAAGTAAGCCCTCGGGCCCCTTGCCGGGGGTTCGATCCGTCAATCAGTCAGATTTAATTCATCCAATCGTATTTATTGAGCGCTTACTGTGTGCAGAGCACTGTACTAAGCGCTTGGGAAGTCCAAGTTGGCAACATCTAGAGCCGGTCCCTACCCAACAGTGGGCTCACGGTCGAGAAGGGCGAGACAGACAACAAAACAAAACATATAAACCAAGTAAAATACATTCGTTCAATCGTATTTATTGAGCGCTTACTGTGTGCAGAGCACTGGACTAAGCGCTTGGGAAGTCCAAGTTGGCAACGTATAGAGCTGGTCCCTACCCAACAGTGGGTTCACAGTCTAGAAGGGGGAGACAGACAACAAAACCAAACATACTAACAAAATAAAATACATTCATTCAATCGTATTTATTGAGCGCTTACTGTGTGCAGAGCACTGAACTAAGCGCTTGGGAAGTCCAAGTTGGCAACATATAGAGACGGTCCCTACCCCAATGGCGGGCTCACAGTCGAGAAGGGGGATTTATCGAGCGCTGACTGTGTGCAGAGCGCTGCATTACGCACTTGGGAGAGGACAACCTGACAGTAAAGAGACATCTTCCCTGCTCGTGACAAGCTGACGGTGTAGAGGGGGAGACAGACGTGATTAGAAATAAATAAACGACAGAGATGGACATAATAATAATAATAATAATGGCATTTATTAAGCGCTTACTATGTGCAAAGCACCGTTCTAAGTGCTGGGGAGGTGACAAGGTGATCGGGTTGTCCCACGGGGGGCTCCCAGTCTTCATCCCCACTTTACAGATGAGGGAACTGAGGCCCAGAGAAGTGAAGTGACTTGCCCAAAGTCACCCAGCTGACAGAGCTGGGATTTGAACCCATGACCTCTGACTCCAAACCCCGGGCTCTTTCCACTGAGCCACGGAGAGGACAACCCGACAGTAGAGAGACGTATTCCCTGCTCGTGACGAGCTGATGGTCTAGAGGGGGAGACAGACACGATTAGAAATAAACGACAGAAATGGACATAATAATAATAATGGTGGCATTTATTAAGCGCTTACTATGTGCAAAGCACCGTTCTAAGCGCTGGGGAGGTTACAAGGTGATCGGGTTGTCCCACGGGGGGCTCACAGTCTTCATCCCCACTTTACAGATGAGGGAACTGAGGCCCAGAGAAGTGAAGTGACTGGCCCACAGTCTGGAGAGTGTCAGAAGTCATGGAGAAGCAGCGTGGCTCAGTGGAAAGAGGCCGGGCTTTGGAGTCAGAGGTCATGGGTTCTAATCCCGGCTCCGCCAATTGTCAGCTGGGTGACTTTGGGCAAGTCACTTCACTTCTCCGGGCCTCAGTTATCTGGAAAATGGGGATGAAGACTGTGAGCCCCCCGTTGGACAAACTGATCACCTTGTAACCTCCCCAGCGCTTAGAACAGTGCTTTGCACATAGTAAGCGCTTAATAAATGCCATCGTTATTATTATTAAGACACGGAGATGCAGAGACGGAAGACGTCGGAGGACATGGAGACGAAGAGACGGGGTGTGGTGTCAGAAGACATGGAGACACAGAGACGGGGGGTTGTCAGAAGTCATGGAGGTGCAGAGACGGGGGGGGGTGGGAGACCCAGAGACTGGGGGTGTCAAGATATGGAGACGCAGAGACGGGCGTGTCAGAAGATATGACTGTGAGCCCACTGTTGGGTAGGGACCTTCTCTAGATGTTACCAACTTGGACTTCCCAAGTGCTTAGTACGGTGCTCTGCCCACAGTAAGTGCTCAATAAATACGATTGAATGAATGACTATGAAGGCACAGAGAGGGGTGGGTGTCAAAAGACATGGAGACGCAGAGACGGAGGATGTCAGAAGACATGGAGATGCAGAGACGGAGGGCGTCGAAAGACATGGAGACGCAGAGATGGGGGGATGTCAAGATATGGAGATGCAGAGACGGGGGTGTCAGAAGACATGGAGATGCAGAGACGGAAGATGTCAGAGGACGTGGAGATGTAGAGACGGGGAGGTGGGAGACCCAGAGACGGGGGGTATCGAGATATGGAGACGCAGTGATTGGGGTGTCAGAAGATATGGAGACGCAGTGATTGGGGTGTCAGAAGATATGGAGAGGCAGAGATGGGGCGAGCGTCAGGAGACATGGTGATGCAGAGACGGGGGTTGTCAGAAGACATGGAGACGCGGAGATGGGGGGGTGTCAGGATATGGAGATGCGGAGACGGGGTGTCAGAAGACATGGAGACGCAGAGACGGAAGATTCAAAAAACATGGAGATGTAGAGATGGGGAGGTGGGAGACCCAGAGACGGCGGGTATCGAGATATGGAGACGCAGAGACGGGTGTCGGAAGATACGGAGACGCAGAGACGCGGGTGTCGGAAGATGCGGAGATGCAGAGACTGGGGGCGTCGGAAGATGTGGAGACGCAGAGACAGGGCAAGTGTCAGAAGACGTGGAGACGCAGAGACGGAAGATGTCAGAAGACATGGAGATGTAGAGACGGGGAGGTGGGAGACCCAGAGACGGGGGGTATCGAGATACGGAGACGCAGCGATTGGGGTGTCAGAAGATGTGGAGACGCAGAGACAGGGCGAGTGTCAGAAGACGTGGAGACGCAGAGACGGAAGATGTCAGAAGACATGGAGACGCAGAGAAGGAAGATGTCAGAAGACATGGAGATGTAGAGACGGGGAGGTGGGAGACCCAGAGACGGGGGGTATCGAGATACAGAGACGCAGAGCCGGGGGTGTCAGAAGATGTGGAGACGCAGAGACGGGGCGAGTGTCAGAAGACGTGGAGACGCAGAGACGGAAGATGTCAGAAGACATGGAGTTGCAGAGACAGGGTTGTCAAGATATGGAGACCCAGAGACGGGGGGGTGTTAGAAGAGATGGAGACACAAAGATGGGGGAGTGTCAGGAGACGCAGAGATGGAAGACGTCAGAAGAGATGGAGCTTCAGAGACAGGGTTGTCAAGATATGGAGACCCAAAGACGGGGGGTGTCGGAAGAGATGGAGACACAAAGATGGGGGAGTGTAAGGAGACGCAGAGATGGAAGACGTCAGAAGAGATGGAGCTGCAGAGACAGGGTTGTCAAGATATGGAGACCCAAAGACGGGGGGGTGTCGGAGGAGAGGGAGACACAAAGATGGGGGGGTGTCAGAAGTCGGGGCACGGTTAAATTGCCTTGGTTCTCATTTTCTCTCCGGGGGTCTCCGTTCCTCTGTGGGCGTGTGTCTCCCCGTCCCCGTCCCCGCCCCCAGTGCTCCGCCTGGGCAACTCGGTGGACGCCCTGGAGTCGGCCAAGCGTGCGGTCCACCTGTCGGACGTGGTCCTGCGCTTCCTCATCACCGTCGGCCACCTCAACCGCGCCATGTACTTGGCCTGCGACAACGTCCTGTGGGCCGGCCGGGCCGGGCTGGCTCCGCATCTCGACCAGGACAAGTGGACTCGACGCTCATTCCGGTCAGGACCCCCGGCCCGTCCCCCCAGCCCGTCCCCCCGGCCCGTCCCCCCGGCCGCCCCCGACACTAATACTAGTGAGAAGAAGCCCGGCTTTAACGGGCGCAGCCCGGGCCTGGGGCTCATCCCACCTCCGCCAAGTGTCCGCCGGGTGACCTTGGGCGAGTCACTGGGCTTCTCGGGGCCTCCGTTCCCTCATCTGGAAAATGGGGATGAGACCGCGAGCCCCACGGGGGACGGGGACCGAGTCCGCCCTGATTAACATTTACCTGCCCCATTGCTTCGAACAGTGCTCGGCACATAGTAAGCGCTTCGCAGCAGCGTGGCTTAGTGGCCAGAGCCCGGGCTTGGGAGTGTAATCCCGCCTCCGCCACTCGTCTGCTGTGTGACCTTGGGCAACCTGCTTAACTTCCCTGTGCCTCAGTGACCTCATCTGTAAAATGGGGATGAAGACTGGGAGCCCCGTGTGGGACAACCTGATCACCTTGTATCCCCCCCAGCGCTTAGAACGGTGCTTGGCACGTAGTAAGCGCTTAACAAACGCCATCATCCTTATTATGATTATTATTACAGACACCATAGTTCATTCAGTCGTATTTATTGAGCGCTTATCACGTGCAGAGCACTGGACGAAGCGCTTGGGAAGTGCAAGTCGGCAACATATAGAGACGGTCCCTACCCAACGGACTCATGGTTATTACTAGTATAATTATTGGTACAGTGCCAGCGCTTAGAACAGTGCTTTGCACATAGTAAGTGCTTAATAAATGCCATCATTATTATTAGTAGCAATCGGGGTATTCACACTGGGGGAGATTCGAGGTCAGCAGGTCGGGCATAGCCCCTGCCCCACTCACTGGCGGAGGACAGGGATCGAATCCCCATTTTACAAGGGAGGACACCGAGGCACAGGGAGGTGAAGGGACTTGCCCAGGGTCACTCGGCAGACAAGTGGCAGAGCCGGGATTATCCAACGGCCTGCACAATTTCCCCTGGACCATTCCGGGAGCCCTTCCTGCTGTGGAACCATCCCCACCCCCTCCCCATTCCTTCATTCATTCATTCAATCGTATTTATTGAGCGCTTACTGTGTGCAGAGCACTGGACTAAGCCCTCCCCAACTCAGTGGACCCCCACCTCCTGACCACCCCTCCACGTATAACAAATGCGACCCCGTTGTTGGGTAGGGACCGTCTCTATATGTTGCCAAAGTGTACTTCCCAAGCGCTTAGTACAGTGCCCTGCACACAGTAAGCGCTCAATGCGATGGAATGAGTGAATGAATTATAGTCTTTGTTAAGCGCTTACTAGGTGCCAAGCACAGTTCTAAGCGCTAGGGCAGATAAAAGGTGATCAGGTTGTCCCACGTTGGGGCTCCCAGTCTTCCTCCCCATTTGACAGATGAGGGAACTGAGGCCCAGAGAAGTGAAGTGGCTTGCCCAAGGTCCCACGGCAGACAAGGGGCGGAGGCGGGATTCGAACCCACGTCCTCTGATTCCCAAGCCCGGGCTCTCGCCACTAGGCCACGCTGCTTCTCTGGGAGTTGGGAGTGTATCGCTCCCAACGCCCCCCAGGAACTCCACGGATCCCACCCGCCCCCGCCGACTCCCGGGACCCTTCCGACGCCCCCCGGGAATAATAATCACGATGGAATTTGTTCCGCGCTTACCGTGTGCCAGGCACTGTACTAAGCGCCGGGGCGGAGCCAGGCAAATCGGGTTGGACACGGTCCCCGTCCCACGTGGGGCTCACGGGGTCCATCCCCGTTTTCCAGACGAGGGGACTGAGGTCCAGAGAAGTGACGTGACTCGCCCAAGGTCACCCAGCAGGCAAGCGACAGAGACGGGATTAGAACGCCTGGCCGTCTTCCGACTCGTAGGCCTGGGCTGTAGCCGATACGCCGTGACGCTTTTTTTTTTTTAATGGCATCTATTAAGCGCTTACTATGCGCAAAGCACTGTTCTAAGCGCTGGGGAGTTTACAAGGTGATCAGGTTGTCCCACGCGGGGCTCCCAGTCTTGATCCCCATTTTACAGATGAGGTCACTGACGCTTCTGTCCATCCATCCATCCATCCATCCATCCGTGGGCCGTACTCCTGCTCCCGGGAATCGCCCCGACGACGGCCCTGCCGGCTGGGGGAGGGAGGGGAGGTGTAGACGGGCCCCGGGGTCCCCCCCAAACTCTGAGACGACCCCCCCGCAGGTACTACCTGTTCGCGCTGATCATGAACCTGAGTCGCGACGCCTACGAGATGGGGCTGCTGATGGAGCAGGAGGCGTCGGGGCGACGGGCCAAGGGGGGCGAGGAGTGGGGGCCGGGGCCGGGGCCGGGGCCGGGGCCGGGCCGGGCTCCCCTGGCCGCCCTGGGGCTGCGGCTGCGGCTGGCCGGCCGGGTCCTGCGCGCCCACCCGCCCCTGCTCCTGGACGTGGTCCGCAACGGCTGCGACCTGGCCATCCCCCTGGACCGCCTCGGCCTGCTGCGCTCCGGGCCCGGGGTCGTGGGCTGCTGCGGCCTCCTCTCCTCCGTCCTCTCCATCCTCGCCCTGCTGCACCCCTGGATGAAGCTCAAGCCCTGAGCCGACCCACGGACGATGGACGGACCCGCCGGTCCCTCCCCAATTCCCGATCCGCGTCTTGCTTCTCCGCCCCGTCCCTCCGGAAGTCCGCTCGATTCACCCCGGGTGAGGCCGGGGACGGGGGGACCCCGAAGTCCTCGTCCATCTCCCCGTCCCCTTCGAGGACAAAGTTGGAACTTTTTCCCCCCTTTTTATAAAAAAAAAAGGAACAAATCCAAGATTCAACGTGTAAGATTCCTCCTGGGAGAAAACCAGAGGCGGGAAGGGTCTTGCTCCCCGTCTCAACTTCCCTTCTTTGGTTTTTGTCCACCGCCTTCCCCCGTGTAAATACTGTACAATTAAACCTTGTAAATACCCGTGCCCGGCGTTAGAACTCCTTGAAGAGCCCGGCCTGGTCCTCATCCCCTCCCAAATGCTCCCTGTCCGGTTCGTCTTTGTCAGCGACGTTATTAATAATAATAATAATAATTGTAGGTATCTGTCATGTGCTTTCTACGGGCCCATCACCCAGGTACGGCGGTCGGATTAGGCCCGGTCCCTCTCCTACCTTGAAGTCTAGGTTGGGGGCAGTGAGAAGTCGTCTTTTTGACTAATAATTACAATTGTGGTATTTGTTAAGCGCTTACTACGTGCCAGGCACTGTTCTAAGCGCTGGGGGGGGGGGATACAGGGTGATCAGGTTGTCCCACACGGGGCTCACGGTCTTCATCCCCATTTTCCAGATGAGGGAACCGAGGCCCAGAGAAGTGAAGGGAAGCAGCGTGGCTCAGTGGAAAGAGCCTGGGCTTGGGAGTCAGAGGTCGTGGGTTCTAATCCCGGCTCCGCCACTTGTCAGCTGGGTGACTTTGGGCAAGTCACTTCACTTCTCTGGGCCTCAGTTACATCATCTGTAAAATGGGGATGGAGACTGTGAGCCCCATGTGGGACAACCTGATCACCTTGGATCACCTTCCCCCTTTTAGACTGTGAGCCCACTGTTGGGTAGGGACTGTCTCTAGATGTTGCCAATTTGTACTTCCCAAGCGCTTAGTACAGTGCTCTGCACACAGTAAGCGCTCAATAAATACAATTGATTGATTGGATCTAACCCAGTGCTTAGAACAGTGCTTGGCACCTAGTAAGTGCTTAACAAATACCATTACTATCATTACAGTGCTCTGCACACAATAAGCACTCAATAAATACGACTGAATGAATTATTATCATTATTATTATTACGTAGACTGTGAGTCCCACGTGGGACAGGGGACCGGGTCCAAACTGATCGTCTTGTATCTACCCCAGTGCTTAAAACAGTGCGGGGCACAGAAGAATAATATCTGTGGTATTGGTTAAGCGCTCACTATGTGCCAAGCCCTGGGGTGGATACAGATAAATCAGGTTGGACCGAGTAAGGGCTTAACCAATTCCATTTTTTAAAAAAGGGACGATACAGTTCACCCGAAAGAGGCTTGAAATTAAAATTGAAATTTTAAAATTGAAGCCTTCTAGAAAAACCCCTTCTAGACTGTGAGCCCGCTGTTGGGTAGGGACCGTCTCTAGATGTTGCCAACTTGGACTTCCCAAGCGCTTAGTACAGTGCTCTGCACACAGTAAGCGCTCAATAAATACAATGGAATGAATGAATGAATGAATGAATATCCATCCCACTTCGGGGGCGCAGGCTGACCCCCAAACCAGGAGGCCAGGGACGGGACCCTCAGACCCCAGTCAAAAGGAAATCAGGCTGCGGGTAAAAGAAGCTGTGGATCTTGAATAGGGGTGGGAGGGGGTGGCACTTGGGTAATAATAATGATGGCATTTATTAAACACTATGTGCAAAGCACTGCTCAGGTTACAAGGTGATCAGGTTGTCCCACGGGGGGGCTCACAGTCTTCATCCCCATTTTACAGATGATGTCACTGAGGCCCAGAGAAGTTATGTGACTTGCCCAAAGTCACACAGCTGATAATTAGCAGAGCGGGGATTTGAACCCACGACCTCCAACTCCAAAGCCTCTTTCCATCGAGCCACGCTGCTTCTCTAACCGTAAAGTAGCACGGCATAGAGGATAGACCACCGGCCTGGGCGTCGGAAGGTTGTGGGTTCTAATCCCGACTCCCCCACTTGTCTGCTGGGCAAGTCACGTCACTTCTCTGGGCCTCAGTTTCCTCATCTGTAAAATGGGGATGGAGACTGTGAGCCACCCCCGGGACAGGGATTGGGTCCAACCCGATTGGCTCGGTGGATACGTAGCCCACAGTGAGGGCTTAACAAATACCAGAATTATTAATATTCTCCCAAGTGCTCAGTACAGTGCTCTGCACATAGTAGTGTGGCTCAGTGGAAAGAGCCCAGGCTTTGGAGTCAGAGGTCATGGGTTCAAATCCCCACTCCGCCAGTTGTCAGCTGGGTGACTTTGGGCAAGTCACTTCACTTCTCTGGGCCTCAGTTCCCTCATCTGTCAAATGGGGATGAAGACTGGGAGCACCCCCGTGGGACAACCTGATCACCTTGTGTCCTCCCCAGCGCTTAGAACAGTGCTTTGAACATACTAAGTGCTTAATAAATGCCATTATTTTTATTATAGAGGTCACTGATTCAAATCCCGGCTCCGCCACTTGTCAGCTGTGTGACTTTGGGCAAGTCGCTTCACTTCTCTGGGCCTCGGTTCCTTCATCCGTCAAATGGGGATGAAGACTGGGAGCCCCACGTGGGACAACCTGATCACCTTGTATCTCCCCCAGTGCTTAGAACAGTGCTTGGAGCATAGTAAGCGCTTAATAAATGCCATCATCATTATTATTATTATAGTAAGCGCTCACTAAACTTGGAGTAGTGCTAATAATAATGGGTGGCAGCACCGTATCTCCTAAGTCTGGGGGTTTCCCGCCGTTGTCGCCCCCGCAGACCCTTGGGTCAGAAGGGGGGCTTTTCGGTGGGAGGGGGGACGATTCCCAAGCGTGGCTCAGTGGAAAGAGCCCGGGCTTTGGAGTCAGAGGTCCTGGGTTCAAATGCTGGCTCCGCCACTTGTCAGCTGGGTGACTTTGGGCGAATCACTTCACTTCTCCGGGCCTCAGCTCATCTGGAAAATGGGGATGAGGACTGGGAGCCCCCCGTGGGACCACCTGATGACCTTGTAACCTCCCCAGCGCTTAGAACAGGGCTTGGCACGTAGTAAGCGCTTAATAAAATGCCATCATCGTGCCACATTTTAGACTGTGAGCCCACTGTTGGGTAGGGACTGTCTCTCGATGTTGCCAATTTGTACTTCCCAAGCGCTTAGTACAGTGCTCAGCACATCTGTATATGTTGCCAATTTGTACTTCCCAAGCGCTTAGTACAGTGCTCTGCACATAGTAAGCGCTCAATAAATACGATTGATGATGATGATGATAGTAAGCGCTCAATAAATACGATTGATGATGATCATCATCGTTGTCGGAGGGAGCAGCCTCGTGGCGACAGGCCGGGCTGCAATTGCGCGGCTCCGCCAGGTGGGGGCGGCGCTGAGTGGGGACTGGGTCGCGGCGCCCTCTGGCGGCCGAGCCGCGACATCGCCCGCCAGGAGCTCCCTCCCCCCCCCCCGCCCCCGGCGCGTCATTCAGTCATTCATTCATCCAATCGTATTTCATTCATTCATTCAATCGTATTTATTGAGCGCTTACTGTGCGCAGAACACTGTACTAAGCGCTTGGGAAGTCCCAGTTGGCAACATATAGAGACGGTGCCTACCCCACAGCGGGCTCACAGTCTAGAAAGATAATAATAACAAGGATGATGGCATGTATTCATTCATTCAATCGTATTTATTATCATCAATCGTATTTATTGAGCGCTTACTGTGTGCAGAGCACTGTACTAAGCGCTTGGGAAGTACAAGTTGGCAACATAGAGAGACGGTGCCTACCCCACAGCGGGCTCACAGTCTAGAAAGATAATAATAACAAGGATGATGGCATGTATTCATTCATTCAATCGTATTTATTATCATCAATCGTATTTATTGAGCGCTTACTGTGCGCAGAGCACTGGACTAAGCGCTTGGGAAGTACAAGTTGGTAACATCTAGAGCCGGTCCCTACCCGACAGCGGGCTCACAGTCTAGAAAGATAATAATAACAAGGATGATGGCATGTATTCATTCATTCAATCGTATTTATTATCATCAATCGTATTTATTGAGCGCTTACTGTGCGCAGAGCACTGGACTAAGCGCTTGGGAAGTCCCAGTTGGCAACATATAGAGACGGTCCCTACCCCACAGCGGGCTCACAGTCTAGAAAGATAATAATAACAAGGATGATGGCATGTATTCATTCATTCAATCGTATTTATTATCATCAATCGTATTTATTGAGCGCTTACTGTGTGCAGAGCACTGGACTAAGCGCTTGGGAAGTACAAGTTGGCAACATCTAGAGCCGGGCCCTACCCCACAGCGGGCTCACAGTCTAGAAAGATAATAATAACAAGGATGGTGGCATGTATTCATTCATTCAATCGTATTTATTATCATCAATCGTATTTATTGAGCGCTTACTGTGTGCAGAGCACTGGACTAAGCGCTTGGGAAGTACAAGTTGGCAACATATAGAGACGGTCCCTACCCCACAGCGGGCTCACAGTCTAGAAAGATAATAATAACAAGGATGATGGCATGTATTCATTCATTCAATCGTATTTATTATCATCAATCGTATTTATTGAGCGCTTACTGTGTGCAGAGCACTGGACTAAGCGCTTGGGAAGTACAAGTTGGTAACATAGAGAGACGGTCCCTACCCAACAGCGGGCTCACAGTCTAGAAAGATAATAATAACAAGGATGATGGCATGTATTCATTCATTCAATCGTATTTATTATCATCAATCGTACTTATTGAGCGCTTACTGTGCGCAGAGCACTGTACTAAGCGCTTGGGAAGTCCAAGTTGGTAACATATAGAGACGGTCCCTACCCCACAGCGGGCTCACATTCTAGAAAGATAATAATAACAAGGATGATGGCATGTATTCATTCATTCAATCGTATTTATTATCATCAATCGTATTTATTGAGCGCTTACTGTGTGCAGAGCACTGTACTAAGCGCTTGGGAAGTACAAGTTGGTAACATAGAGAGACAGTCTCTACCCAACAGTGGGCTCACAGCGCTTACTGTGTGCCGAGCCCTGGGCTAAGCGCTTGGGAAGCCCAAGTTGGCAACGTTTTCCAGATGAGGAAACTGAGGCCCAGAGAAGTGAAGTGACTCGCCCAAGGTCACTCAGCTGACTATAATAATAATGATGGCATTTGTTAAGCGCTTACTCTGTGCCAAGCACCGTTCTAAGCGCTGGGGAGGTTACAAGGCGATCAAGTTGCCCCCCCCCCCGGAGGGCTCCCAGTCTTCATCCCCATTTTCCAGATAAGGGAACTGAGGCTCAGGGAAGTGAAGTAGCTTGACCAAGGTCCCGCAGCAGACAAGTGGCGGAGGCGGGATTCGAACCCACAACCTCCGACTCCCAAGCCCGGGCTGTTGCCACGGAGCCACGCTGCTTCCCAAGCGCTTAGTACGGAGCCGCCCACGGAAGATGATCCGGGACCAGACCCACTGTGTCTCAGTCCTACACACACACACACACACACACACACACACAAACACACAGAACCAGAAGCAGACCCACACTGTGTGTTACTCTTACACACACACAGACAACCGGAAGCAGACCCACACTGTGTGTTACTCTTACACACACACACACAACCAGGAGCAGACCCACGCCGTGTGTTACTCGTACACACACACACACACACACCACCAGAAGCAGACCCACACTGTATTACTCTTACACACACACACAACCAGAAGCAGACCCACACTGTGTGTTACTCTTACACACGCACACACAACCAGGAGCAGACCCACGCTGTGTGTTACTCGTACACACACACACAACACCAGAAGCAGACCCACACTGTATTACTCTTACACACACACAACCAGAAGCAGACCCACATTGTGTGTTACTCTTACACACCTACAACCAGAAGCAGACCCACACTGTGTGTTACTCTTACACACACACACACAACCAGAAGCAGACCCACGCTGTGTGTTACTTTTACATACACACAGAACCAGAAACAGACCCACACTGTGTGTTACTCCCCTCACACACACACACACACACACACAACCAGAAGCAGACTCACTGTGTCTTACTCCTGCACACATACACAGAACCAGAAGCAGACCCACACTGTGTTACTCTTACACACACATACACACAACCAGAAGACCCCCGTGTCTTACTCCTACACACACAGAGAACCAGAAGCAGACCCACACCGTGTGTTACTCCTACACACACACAGAACCAGAAGCAGACCCCCGGTGTGTTACTCTTACACACACACAACCAGAAGCAGACCCCCTGTGTCTTACTCCTACACACACACACACACACACACACACAGAACCAGAAGCAGACCCACACTGTGTTACTCTTACACACACATACACACAACCAGCAGACCCCCTGTGTCTTACTCCTACACACACACACACACACACAGAACCAGAAGCAGACCCACACTGTCTTACTCCTACACACACACACAACCAGAAGCAGACCCACATTGTGTGTTACTCTTACACACCTACAACCAGAAGCAGACCCACACTGTGTTACTCTTACACACACACACACACAACCAGAAGCAGACCCACGCTGTGTGTTACTTTTACATACACACAGAACCAGAAACAGACCCACACTGTGTGTTACTCCCCTCACACACACACACACACACACAACCAGAAGCAGACTCACTGTGTCTTACTCCTGCACACATACACAGAACCAGAAGCAGACCCACACTGTGTTACTCTTACACACACATACACACAACCAGAAGACCCCCGTGTCTTACTCCTACACACACAGAGAACCAGAAGCAGACCCACACCGTGTGTTACTCCTACACACACACAGAACCAGAAGCAGACCCCCGGTGTGTTACTCTTACACACACACAACCAGAAGCAGACCCCCTGTGTCTTACTCCTACACACACACACACACACACACACAGAACCAGAAGCAGACCCACACTGTGTTACTCTTACACACACATACACACAACCAGCAGACCCCCTGTGTCTTACTCCTACACACACACACACACACACAGAACCAGAAGCAGACCCACACTGTCTTACTCCTACACACACACACAACCAGAAGCAGACCCACATTGTGTGTTACTCTTACACACGCACAACCAGAAGCAGACCCACACTGTGTGTTACTCTTACACACACACACACAACCAGAAGCAGACCCACGCTGTGTGTTACTTTTACATACACACAGAACCAGAAACAGACCCACACTGTGTGTTACTCCCCTCACACACACACACACACACACACAACCAGAAGCAGACTCACTGTGTCTTACTCCTGCACACATACACAGAACCAGAAGCAGACCCACACTGTGTTACTCTTACACACACATACACACAACCAGAAGACCCCCGTGTCTTACTCCTACACACACAGAGAACCAGAAGCAGACCCACACTGTGTGTTACTCCTACACACACACAGAACCAGAAGCAGACCCCCGGTGTGTTACTCTTACACACACACAACCAGAAGCAGACCCCCTGTGTCTTACTCCTACACACACACACACACACACACACACACACACAGAACGAGAAGCAGACCCACACTGTGTTACTCTTACACACACATACACACAACCAGCAGACCCCCTGTGTCTTACTTCTACACACACACACACACACACACACACACAGAACCAGAAGCAGACCCACACTGTCTTACTCCTACACACACACACAACCAGAAGCAGACCCACACTGTGTGTTACTCTTACATACACACGAGAAGCAGACCCCTGTGTCTTACTCTTACACACACACACACACACACACAGAACCAGACCCACGCTGTGTGTCACTCTCCCACACACAGACCCAGAAGCAGACCCACACTGTGTGTTACTCTCACATACCCAGAGCCAGAAGCAGACCCACACTGTGTGTTACTCTCACAGACACAGAACCAGAAGCAGACCCACATTGTGTGTTACTCTCCCACACGCACAGAAGCAGAAGCAGACCCACACTGTGTGTTACCCTCACAGACCCACACTGTGTGTTACTCTTACAGACACACGGGAAGCAGACCCCCTGTGTCTTACTCCTACACACCCAGAACCAGAAGCAGACCCACACTGTGTGTTACTCTCCCACACGCACAGACCCAGAAGCAGACCCACACTGTGTGTTACTCCTTACAGACCCAGACCCAGAAGCAGACCCACACTGTGTGTTATTCTCACATACCCAGAACCAGAAGCAGACACACACTGTGTGTTACTCTTAGAGACACACGGGAAGCAGACCCCCTGTGTCTTACTCCTACACACACACACACACACACAGAACCAGAAGCAGTTCCATGCTGTGTGTTACTCTCACATACCCAGAACCAGAAGCAGACCCACACTGTGTGTTACTCTTACATACACACGGGAAGCAGACCCACACTGTGTGTTACTCTCACATACCCAGAACCAGAAGCAGACCCACACTGTGTGTTACTCCTTACAGACACAGAAGCAGAAGGAGACCCACACTGTGTGTTAGGTCCTACAGACACTGAACCAGAAGCAGACCCACACTGTGTGTTACTCTTACATACACACGGGAAGCAGACCCCCTGTGTCTTACTCCTACACACACACACACACACACACACACACACACACACAGAAGCAGAAACAGACCCACGCTATGTGTTACTCTCACATACCCAGAACCAGAAGCAGACCCACACTGTGTGTTACTCTTACATACACACAGGAAACTGACCCCCTGTCTTACTCCTACACACACACACACACACACACACACACACACACACACACACACAGAACCAGAAGCAGATCCACGCTGTGTGTTACTCTCCCACACACAGAAGCAGAAGCAGACCCACACTGTGTGTCACTCTCACAGACCCAGAAGCAGAAGCAGACCCACACTGTGTGTTACTCTCACATACCCAGAACCAGAAGCAGACCCACACTGTGTGTTACTCTTACATACACACAGGAAACAGACCCCCTGTGTCTTACTCCTACACACACACACACACACACACACACACACACACACACACACAGAACCAGAAGCAGACCCAGGCTGTGTGTTACTCCTTACAGACAAAGAAGCAGAAGCAGACCCACAGTGTTACTCCTTACAGACACAGAACCAGAAGCAGACCCACACTGTGTGTTACTCTTACAGACACACGGGAAACAGACCCCCCTGTGTCTCACTCCTACACACACACACACACACACACACACACACAGAACCAGAAGCAGCCCCACACTGTGTGTTACTCTTACACACACAGAAGCAGACCCACACTGTGTGTTACTCTCACAGACCCAGAAGCAGAAGCAGACCCACACTGTGTGTTACTCTTACAGACACACGGGAAACAGACCCCCCTGTGTCTCACTCCTACACACACACACACACACACACACACACACACACACACACACACACACACACACACACACACACAGAACCAGAAGCAGACCCACACTGTGTGTTACTCTTACAGACCCAGAAGCAGACCCACACTGTGTGTTACTCTCACAGACCCAGAAGCAGACCCACACTGTGTGTTACTCTTACAGACACATGGGAAACAGACCCCCCTGTGTCTTACTCCTACATACACACACACACACACACAGAACCAGAAGCAGACCCACGCTGTGTGTTACTCTCCCACACACAGACCCACGCTGTGTGTTACTCTCACACCCAGAACTAGAAGCAGACCCACACTGTGTGTTACTTTTACAGACCCAGAAGCAGAAGCAGACCCACGCTGTGTGTTAGGTCCTACACACCCCACCAGCGGACCCCGAGAGACCCCCCCGGCCCCGGAGAGAGCCCGGAGAGCCAGCGTCCGTCCGTCCGTCCATCCGCCCGTCCGTGGGTCCGTCGGTGGGTCCGTCCGGGCCGGAGGGGCTCCGCCTCCCCCCTGCCCACCCCTTCTCCACAACTCCGGCCAACTTTATTTTTAGCCGCCAACGTGGGCAGGCGGGAAGGGAGGCAGATGAAAGCAAGCAGAGAGGTCGAGGGGCTCCGGGCCAGAGGGTGCCACGGCCCAGGCCGCCATGGACCGGACCCTTCCTCTGCTCCTGCTGGTCCTGCCGGGTGAGGAGGGGGCGGGGGGCGAATCCACCCACCCACCCGATCAATACGATTGATTGATCGATCGGTTGACCATGGGGACGGGTCTGGACGGAGCGTGGGGAGGGTTTAGAGGGGCTGACGCCTGACGGGCTGCGGCCTGAGATGGGAGAGGCGCTGGCTTCTGGAAAGGGGGGATGTCGGGGTCATTCATTCATTCCGTCGTGTTTATTGAGCGCTTACTGTGTGCACGGCACTGGACTAAGCGGTTGGGAAGTCCAAGTCGGCAACGTATGGAGCGGTCCCGACCCAACAGCGGGCTCCTGGGCTCGAAGGGGTGTCCTGGGGTCTCTCCCCTCCCACCCACCCACCTCCGTGTCCCGGGCAGACGTGGCCGGGAGGGAGGGGAGTGGGGGGCCGGGAGAGAGGAGGGGGGGGCCCACCCCGCTGCGGTGGAGAATTGGACGTCGCCTGTATAATCGGCCTTTCCCAAAATAGCGGCCTAGTTTGGGAGTGGGAGAGTCGGGGAGACCTCCCTGGAAGGGCTGGGAAAGGGGGGTCCTGCGGGGTCGGGGGCGGGGGGCTGCGGGGATGATCCAGCCCCTCCCGGGCGACAGGGACCCGCGGGCGCAGACACTGAGGCCTCTGTGGGGGCCAGGCGGGCGGGCGGGCGGCGCGCCTGTCCCGAAACCGGGAGGGCTGGGAGGCCACGGGGAGACAAGGGGGCGGACACGCAGAGACGGAGGCAGATGCAGAGACAGAGAGCTGGAGAAGCAGAGACAGGTGGAGACACAGAGACGGAGGTGGAGATGCAGAGAAAGAGAGGTGGAGACGCAGAGACAGATGCAGAGACAGAGGTGGAGACGCAGAGACGGAGGTGGAGATGCAGAGACAGGTGAAAATGCAGAGGCAGATGAAGATGCAGAGACAGAGAGGTGGAGAAGCAGAGACAGAGAGGTGGAGAAGCAGAGACAGAGAGGTGGAGATGCAGAGAGAGAGGTGGAGAAGCAGAGACAGGTGGAGACACAGAGACGGAAGTGGAGATGCAGAGAAAGAGAGGTGGAGACGCAGAGACAGAGGTGGAGATGCAGAGACAAAGAGGTGGAGACGCAGAGACAGAGGTGGAGATGCAGAGACAGGTGAAAATGCAGAGACAGATGAAGATGCAGAGACAGAGAGGTGGAGAAGCAGAGACAGAGAGGTGGAGATGCAGAGACAGAGAGGTGGAGAAGCAGAGACAGAGAGGTGGAGAAGCAGAGACAGAGGTGGAGATGCAGAGACAGGTGGAGAAGCAGAGACAGAGGTGGAGATGCAGAGACAGAAAGATGGAAAAGCAGAGACAGAGAGGTGGAGAAGCAGAGACAGAGAGGTGGAGAAGCAGAGACAGAGAGGTGGAGATGCAGAGACAGAGAGATGGAGAAGCAGAGACAGAAAGGTGGAGACGCAGAGATAGAGGTGGAGATGCAGAGATAGAGGTGAAGATGCAGAGACAGAGAGATGGAGAAGCAGAGACACAGAGGTGGAGATGCAGAGACACAGAAGTGGAAACGCAGAGACAGAGAGATGAAGGTGCAGAGACAGAGAGGTGGAGAGGCAGAGACACAGAGGTGGAGAAGCAGAGACAGAGAGGTGGAGACGCAGAGACAGAGAGATGAAGATGCAGAGACAGAGGTGGAGAAGCAGAGACACAGAGGTGGAGACGCGGAGACAGAGAGGTAGAGAAGCAGAGAGACAGAAGTGGAGATGCAGAGACACAGAGGTGGAAACGCAGAGACACCAGAGAGGTGGAAACGCAGAGACAGAGAGGTGGAGATGCAGAGACAGAGGTGAAGATGCAGAGACAGAGAGGTGGAGAGGCAGAGACACAGAGGTGGAGAAGCAGAGACAGAGAGGTGGAGACACAGAGACAGAGAGATGAAGACGCAGAGACAGAGGTGGAGAAGCAGAGACACAGAGGTGGAGACGCGGAGACAGAGAGGTAGAGAAGCAGAGAGACAGAAGTGGAGATGCAGAGACACAGAGGTGGAAACGCAGAGACACCAGAGATGTGGAAACGCAGAGACAGAGAGGTGGAGATGCAGAGACAGAGGTGAAGATGCAGAGACAGAGAGGTGGAGAAGCAGAGACAGAGTTGAAAATGGAGATGCAGAGACAGAGAGGAGGAGAAGCAGAGACACAGAGGTGGAGATGCAGAGACAGAGAGGTGGAGATGCAGAGACAGAGGTGGAGATGCAGAGACAGATGGAGACGCAGAGACAGGTGGAGAAGCAGACAGAGGTGGAAACGCAGAGACAGAGAGATGGAGACGCAGAGACAGGTGGAGAAGCAGACAGAGGTGGAAACGCAGAGACAGAGAGATGGAGACGCAGAGACAGGTGGAGAAGCAGACAGAGGTGGAAACGCAGAGACAGAGAGATGGAGACACAGAGACAGGTGGAGAAGCAGACAGAGGTGGAAACGCAGAGACAGAGAGGTGGAGATGCAGAGACAGAGGTGGAGAAGCAGAGGCGACAGAGAGATGGAGATGCAGAGACAGAGGTGGAGACAGAGAGGTGGAGATGCAGAGACAGGTGAAAACGCAGAGACAGAGAGGTGGAGATGCAGAGACAGAGGTGGAGATGCAGAGATAGAGGTGGAAATGCAGAGATAGAGAGGTGGAGATGCAGAGACAGAGGTGGAGACAGAGAGGTGGAGACACAGAGACAGGTGAAAACGTAGAGACAGAGAGGTGGAGATGCAGAGACAGAGAGGTGGAGATGCAGAGACAGAGGTGGAGATGCAGAGATAAAGGTGGAAACGCAGAGATAGAGAGGTGGAAATGCAGAGTTAGAGAGGTGGAAATGCAGAGACAGAGGTGGAGAGGCAGAGACAGAGAGGTGGAGATGCAGAGACTGAGAGGTGGAGATGCAGAGACAGAGGTGGAGATGCAGAGACAGAGAGGTGGAGAAGCAGAGACAGGTGGAGACACAAAGACGGAGGTGGAGATGCAGAGAAAGAGAGGTGGAGACGCAGAGACAGAGGTGGAGACGCAGAGACAGAGGTGGAGATGCAGAGACAGGTGAAAATGCAGAGACAGATGAAGATGCAGAGACAGAGAGGTGGAGAAGCAGAGACAGATGAAGATGCAGAGACAGAGAGGTGGAGAAGCAGAGACAGAGAGGTGGAGATGCAGAGACAGAGATGGAGATGCAGAGACAGGTGGAGATGCAGAGACAGAGAGGTGGAGTTGCAGAGACGGAGACGCAGAGACAGGTGGAGAAGCAGACAGAGGTGGAAACGCACAGACAGAGAGATGGAGACACAGAGACAGAGAGGTGGAGACAGACAGAGGTGGAGAAGCAGAGAAAGAGAGGTGGAGACGCAGAGACAGAGGTGGAGACAGAGAGGTGGAGACGCAGAGACAGGTGAAAACATAGAGACAGAGAGGTGGAGACGCAGAGACAGAGAGGTGGAGACGCAGAGACCGAGAGGTGGAGACACAGAGAGGCCAAGGAGAGACAGACCCAGGGTCAGAGAACCCGAGAGGGGCAGACACAGAGATGCGGAAAGACAGAGAGACGGTGGTGGTCAGAAACAGAGAGAAGCTGAGAAACGGAGAGACACGCAGAGGTTTAAAGAGACGGAAGGATTCATTCACTCAGTCCTATTTATTGAGCGCTCACTGTGCGCAGAGCACTGGACTGAGCGAAGGATGTAGAGAAGCAGAGTGGCACAGTGAGAAGAGCAGGGGGCCGGGAATCAGAGGACCCGGGTTCTCATCCCGACTCCGCCAATTCCTCGCTGTGCGTGTAAGAGTCAAGACACAGTGTCTCGGGTTCATTCATTCATTCACCCGTATTTATTGAGCGCTTACTGTGTGCAGAGCGCTGTACTAAGCGCTTGGGAAAGTGCCACACAGCGATAGAGACAATCCCTCCCCACCACGGGCTTACAATCCGGAGGGACTGCGTGTGTAAGAGTGAGACTCAGTGTGTCCTCTGGTTCTGGTTGGGTGCGAGTGTGAGACCTTGGACAAGTCACTTCACTTCTCTGTGCCTCAGTTTCCTCACCCGTAAAATGGGGGTTCGCTCTTCTACTTCGATTGGGACCGGGGCTGCGTCCAACCTGATGAATTCATTCAATTCAATCGTATTTATTGAGCGCTTACTGCGCGCAGAGCTTGGGAAGTACAAGTCGGTAACACATCTGTCCTTCCCCAGGGCGGAGAGCCCGGGCTTGGGAGTCAGAGGTCATGGGTTCAAATCCTGGCTCTGCCACTCGTCAGCTGGGTGACTTTGGGCGAGTCACTTCACTTCTCTGGGCCTCAGTTCCCTCATCTGGAAAACGGGGATGAAGACTGTGAGCCCCCCGTGGGACAACCTGATCACCTTGTATCCTCCCCAGAGCTTAGAACGGTGCTTTGCACATAGTAAGCGCTTAATAAATGCCATCGTTATTATTATTATTAATAATAAATACCATTAATAATGATGATAGCATTTGTTAAGCGCTTACTATATGCAAGGCAAAAAAAAAAGAGAAAGAGATATAGAGTCTCTGCAAGGCAGAGATAAACACGGAAAGACCAGAGGGGTAAAACTTGCCAACTTGTCCTTCCCAAGCGCTTAGTCCAGTGCTCTGCACACGGTAAGCGCTCAATAAATACGATTGAATGAATGAAGGAATGAATAAAACATTCAGAGGCGGATGAGGGAGACAGAAGATATAGAGTCTCTGCGAGGCAGAGATGAACACAGAAAGACCAGAGGGGTACAACTGGCCAACTTGGCCTTCCCAAGCGCTTAGTCCAGTGCTCTGCACACGGTAAGCGCTCAATAAATACGACTGAATGAATGAAGGAATGAATAAAACATTCAGAGGCGGATAATGAGGGAGACAGAAGATATAGAGTCTCTGCGAGGCAGAGATAAACACGGAAAAGACCAGAGGGATACAACTGGCCAACTTGGCCTTCCCAAGCGCTTAGTCCAGTGCTCTGCACACGGTAAGCGCTCAATAAATACGACTGAATGAATGAAGGAATGAATAAAACATTCAGAGGCGGATAATGAGGGAGACAGAAGATATAGAGTCTCTGCGAGGCAGAGATAAACACGGAAAAGACCAGAGGGATACAACTGGCCAACTTGGCCTTCCCAAGCGCTTAGTCCAGTGCTCTGCACACGGTAAGCGCTCAATAAATACGACTGAATGAATGAAGGAATGAATAAAACATTCAGAGGTGGATAATGAGGGAGACAGAAGATATAGAGTCTCTGCGAGGCAGAGATAAACACGGAAAAGACCGGAGGGGTACAACTGGCCAACTTGGCCTTCCCAAGCGCTTTTAGTCTAGTGCTCTGCACACAGTAAGCGCTCAATAAATACGACTGAATGAATGAAGGAATGAATAAAACATTCAGAGGCGGATAATGAGGGAGACAGAAGATGTAGAGTCTCTGAGAGGCAGAGATAAACATGGAAAAGACCAGAGGGGTACAACTGGCCAACTTGTCCTTCCCAAGCGCTTAGTCCAGTGCTCTGCACACGGTAAGCGCTCAATAAATACGATTGAATGAATGAATGAATGAATGAATAAAACATTCAGAGGCGGATAATGAGGGAGACAGAAGATATAGAGTCTCTGTGAGGCAGAGACAAACACGGAAAAGACCGGAGGGGTACAACTGGCCAACTTGTCCTTTCCAAGCGCTTAGTCCAGTGCTCTGCACACGGTAAGCGCTCAATAAATACGACTGAATGAATGAATGAATGAATAAAACATTCAGAGGCGGATGAGGGAGACAGAAACAGACCCCCTTCATGCATTCATTCATCCAATCGTATTTATTGAGCGCTTACCGTGTGCAGAGCACTGGACTAAGCGCTTGGGAAGTCCAAGTTGGCAACATCTAGAGACGGTCCCTACCCAACAGCGGGCTCCCTTGTTGGGAGCTTGGGCCCCCCATCTTCCCCGATCATCCCACCCTCCTCCTCCTCCTCTCCCCCTCGGACTGGGGGAGAAGGGGGTCCTTCTTGGGGGGCTGGGAGGAGGAGGAGGAGGAGGAGTGTGTGCCTGGTTTTGGTTGTGTGTGTGTGTGTGTGTGTGTGTGTGTAAGAGTAAGACAGTGTGGGTGGTTCTGGTTGTGTGTGTGAATAAGAGGAAGACATAGTGTGGGTGAAGGAAGATGGCCTGGCTGTGGGAGGGTAATATGAACCCCTCTGGGGGGGATGATCTGCAAAGGAGATTTTGAGGGTGGAAAAGATTAGAACATGGAAACACACGTGTGTTTCTGTGTGTGTGTGTGTATAAGAGTAAGACAGTGTGTCTGCTTTTGGTTGTGTGTGTGTGTGTGTTTGGTGGTCTGGGTGGTTTTGGTTCACTCATTCACTCAATCATATTTACTGAGCACTTCCTGTGTGCAGAGCACTGGACTAAGCCCTCGGGAAGTACGAGAGTGTGGGTCTGGTTGCGGGTGTGTATAAGAGTAAAAGACACGGTGTCTGGTCCTGGTTGTGAGTGTGTCTAAGTGGAAGGCTGGTTGTGCGTGTCTAGAAGGGTAAGACGCGGTGTCTGGTTCTGGTTGGGAGCGTGTGTGTGTGTGAGTGTAAGGCACGGGGAGGGGGGCTCTGGTTGTGTGTGGATAGAAGGGTAAGGCGCTGCGCTTGGCTTGGGTTGTGTGTGTGTGTGTAAGAGTAAGACACTCTGGTTGTGTGTGTGTGGAAGAGTAAGACAGTGGGGGGGGTTCTGGTTGTGTGTGTGAATAAGAGGAAGACATAGTGTGGGTCTGGTTCTGGGTGTGTGTAAGAGTAAGACACAGTGTGGGTGTAAGAGTAAGACACGGTGTGTCTGCTTCCGGTTGTGTGAGTGTAAGAATAATATGCAGTGTGGGTCTTGTTCTGGTTGTGTGTGTGTGTGTGTGTGTGTGCAAGAGTAACACACAAAATGTCCGGTGTTGTGTGTAAGAGTAAGACACAGTGTGGGTGGCTCTGGTTGTGTGTGTGTGTGTAAGAGTAAGACACGGTGTGTGTCTGCTTCCCGTTGTGTGAGTGTAAGAATAATATCCAGTGTGGGTCTTGTTCTGGTTGTGTGTGTGTGTGTGTGTGTGTGTGTGTGTGTGTGTGTGTGTGTGTGCGCAAGAGTAATACACGTGTCTGGTTATGTGTGTGCGTGTGTGTGTGTGTAAGAGTAAGACACCGTGTGAGTGGCTCTGGTTTGTGTGTGTGTGTAAGAGTAAGACACGGTGTGCCTGCTTCCGGTTGTGTGACTGTAAGAATAATATGCAGTGTGGGTCTTGTTCTGGTTGTGTGTGTGTGCAAGAGTAACACACAATGTGTCTGGTTTTGTGTGTGTGTGTGCATGTGTAAGAGTAAGACACAGTGTGCGTGGTTCTGATTGTGTTTGTGAGCGTGTACTTGAGAGTATGTGTGGGAGACTGATTGCCTGGGGGTATGTGGGTTTTGCTTGTGTGGCTGTCGGCCTCCTCCTCCTCCTCTAGACTGTGAGCTCATTTTGGGAAGGAAAGTCCCCCTTTGTTGTTGTCCAGTCCACTCCCAAGCGCTTAGTCCAGCGCTTGGCCCACAGTGACGGCTTCATAAATACCAGCCAATGACTCACCGACTGCATGAGAGTCTCTGTGTGTGTGTGTGTGTGCAAGCGTGTGTGTGTGTGTGTGTGTGTGTGTGTGGAGTCTGGAGTGTCCCCAAATCATTCATTCATTCATTCAATCATATTTATTGAGCGCTTCCTGTGGGCAGAGCACTGGACTGAGCGTTTGGGAAGGACAAGTGGGCAACATCTAGAGACGGTCCCTGCCCGACAGCAGGCTCACAGTCTAGGAGGGGAAGAAAGGACAAGACAGAACATATTAACAAAATACAATCAATAGAATAAATATGTACAAATGAAATAAATAGAGCAATAAATCTGTACCAACATAGATGCATCTATCCAGGTGGTGTGGGGAGGGGAAGGAGGTAAGGTGGGGGGGATGGGGAAGGGGAGGAGGGGGAGAGGAAGGAGGGGGCTCAGTCTGGGAATCAATCGTATTTATTGAGCGCTTACTGTGTGCAGAGCACTGGACTAAGCGCTTGGGAAAGGACAAGGAGCAGCGTGGCTCAGTGGAAAGAGCCCGGGCTTTGGAGTCAGAGGTCGTGGGTTCGAATCCCGGCTCCGCCACATGTCTGCTGGGTGACCTTGGGCAAGTCGCTTCACTTCTCTGGGCCTCAGTGACCTCATCTGTCAAGTGGGGATGAAAACTGGGAGCCCCACGAGGGACATCCTGATCACTTTGTAGCCCCCCCCCCCGCCGGCGCTTAGAACGGTGCTTCGCACATAGTAAGCGCTTAACAAATGCCATTATTATCATTATTATTATTATTATTATTATTATCTCCGCTCCCCCGGTGCCGGCGTTCCGGTTGCCCCAGGCCTCTGCGACGCGTTCAACCTGGACGAGCGTCGACCGAGGATCTTCCGGGGCCCGCGGGAGGCCCAGTTCGGCTACAAGGTCCTGCAGCACGTGGCCGGAGGGCGGCGCTGGTGAGCGTGCGGGGGGCACCGGGCCCGAAGGGGGCGGGGCCGGAGACCGGAAGGGGGCGGGGCCTGACTCAGGGGGCGGGGCCTGACCCAGGAGGGGGCGGTCTTGAGCAGGGAGGGGCCTGCTTCAGGGGGTGGAGCCTGAGCCAGGAGGGAGGGGCTTGAGCTGGAATGGGCGTGGTTTGAGTCGGAAAGGGGCGGAGCCTCACCCCCAGATAGGCGGAGTCTGTCTAAGGGGAGGAGCCTGAGCCAGGAGGGGGCGGTCTTGAGCCAGAAGGGGCGGGTCTTGAACAGGAAGGGGCGGAGCCTGACCCCCAGATAGGCGGGGGTCTCTCTCGGGGGGAGGAGCCTGAGCCGGGGGGGGGCGGGCTTGAGCCGGAAGGGGCGGAGCCTGACCCCAGATGGGCGGGGCCGGTCTCAGGGGGCGGAGCCTGAGCCAGGAGGGGGCGGGCTTGAGCGGGAAGGGGCAGGGTTTGAACCGGAGGGGGCGGTGTTTATCCCAGGGGGCGGAGCCTGAGTCTGGAGGGACGGGCTTGGGCAGGAAGGGGTGGCCTTGAGCCGGAAGGGGGCGGAGCCTGACCCCCAGATGGGCGGGGCCGGTCTCAGGGGGCGGACTTGAACCGGAAGAGGCGGGGCCTGACCTCCAGATGGGCGGGGCCGGCCTCAGGGGGCGAGCCTGAGCCAGTTGGGGGCGGGGCTCCCCGCATCCCACGTGCCTTGGGAATTTGGGGAGGGGGGGCCCCCGCTGGTAGCCCCCTGTCCCCTCCCCACCCGTCAGTCAATCGTATTTATTGAGCGCTTACTATGTGCAGAGCACTGGGCTAAGCGCTTGGAAAGTCCAATTCGGCAACAGATAGAGACAATCCCTGCCCAACAACGGGCTCACAGTCTAGAAGGGGGAGACTTATTGAGCGCTTACTGTGTGCAGAGCACTGGCCTAAGCGCTTGGACAGGCGTTAATATAATAACTGGGGCCCAGCAGGCCAGGGGCATCATTCATTCATTCAGTCGTATTTATTGAGCTCTTACTGTGTGCAGAACACTGGACTAAGCGCTTGGGTCTCCCCACAGGATCCTGGCCAGTGCTCCCTGGGCCGGGCCGGCGGGTGACCGCAGGGGAGACGTTTATCGCTGCCCCGTGGGAGGGGGTGCCAACGCTACCTGTGTCAAGGGTCACCTGGGTAAGGACACCCCCCTTTCCTCTTCTCCCATCCCCTCTGCGCCCCCCCTGATTTGCTCCCTTTTCTTCATCCCTCCCACCCCCAGCCCCACAGCACTTCATTGTCAGCTGTGTGACTTTCAGCAAGTCACTTAACTTCTCTGGGCCTCAGGTACCTCATCTGCAAAATGGGGGTTAAGGCCGTGAGCCCCCAGTGGGACAACCTGATCACCTTGTAATCTCCTCAGCGCTTAGAACGGCGCTTGGCACATAGTAAGCGCTTAATGAATGCTGTTATTATTACTAATATTAGAGAAGCAGCATGGCCTAGTGGAAAGAGCTTGGGCCTGGGAGACAGAAGGTCGTGGGTTCAACTCCCGACTCAGCCACTTGTCTGCTGGGTGACCGGGGGCAAGTCACTTGACTTCTCTGGGCCTCAGTTCCCTCATCTGGAAAATGGGGATGGAGACTGGGAGCCCCACATGGGACAATGACCTGATCTGCTTGTCTCCACCCCAGCACTTAGTTTTCAGTGCCTGGCACAGAGTAGGCGCTTAATGAATACCACTATTATTATTATTATTATTATTATAAGCAGAATGACCCCCCTCCATCTGGCCCCGCTCATTGGCTGCTGGCCCCGCCCATTGGCTGCTGGCCCCCCCTTTCCCTTCAGGCCCTGCCCCTTCCCTCCTGGCCCCGCCCCATTGGCCGCCACCCCGCCCCTCCCCTGGCCCCGCCCCTTCTCTCCTGACCCCGCCTCATTGGCTGCTGGCCCCGCCCCTCCCCTGGCCCCGCCCCTTCTCTCCTGACCCCGCTTCATTGGCTGCACCCTGACCCCCCTCCATGCCCCGCCCCTTTCCTTCTGGCCCCGCCCCTTTACCTCCTCACCCCGCCTCCTTGGCTGCCGACCACGCCCCTTTCCCCGCCCCGCCCCTTCAGGCCCCGCCCCCTTTCCTCCTGGCCCCACCCCATTGGCTGCCCACCCCGCCCCAGCCCCGCCCCTTCTCTCCTGACCCCGCCTCATTGGCTGCTGGGCCCTCCCCTCCCCTGGCCCCACCCCTTCCCTCCTGACCCCGCCTCATTGTCTGCTGACCGCACCCTGACCCTTCCCTCCGTGCCCCGCCCCTTTCCTTCTGGCCCCGCCCCTTCCCTCCTCACCCTGCCTCATTGGCTGCCGACCACGCCCCTTTCCTGCCCCTCCCTGTCCCTTCAGGCCCCGCCCCTTCTCCTCCTGGCCCCGCCCCATTGGCTGCCGACCCCGCCCCTCCCCTGGCCCCGCCCCTTCTCTCCTGACCCCGCCTCATTGGCTGCTGACCACGCCTCATTCCCCTGACCCCGCCTCATTGGCTGCTGGCCCCGCCCCTCCTCTGGCCCCGCCCCTTCTCTCCTGACCCTGCCTCATTGGCGGCTGACCGCACCCTGACCCCTCCCTCCATGCCCCGCCCCTTTCCTTCTGGCCCCGCCCCCTTCCCGCCTCACCCTGCCTCATTGGCTGCCGACCCCGCCCCTTTCCTGCCCCGCCCTGTCCCTTCAGGCCCCGCCCCTTTCCCTCCTGACCCCGCCCCATTGGCTGCTGACCCCGCCCCTCCCTCCTGGCCCCGCCCCATTGGCTGCTGAGCACTCTCCTTCCCTCCTGGCCCCGCCCCCTAGGCCTCTGGCCCCACCCCATTGGCCAATGACCCCCCGCCCCCCTCGCAGGTGATTGGACGCTGGGAAACGCGTCGCGTCCCGCCAAAAACGTGCACCTGGGCATGTCGCTGCTGCAGCCCGAGGCCTCGGAAGCGGCGGGATTCATGGTGAGGAGAGGCCCGGGCGGCCCACAAGCCTAACCAGTCGGTCAGTCAGTCAGTCACTCAATCATTTATTGGGCGCTTACTGTGTGCGCAGCACTGGACTGAGCGGCTGGGAGGGTCCAATACAGAGTAACAATCCCTGCCCACAACGAACTCACAGTCCCGGGGGGGCGGGAGGGGGCGGTCCTACCCCAGAGGTGCCTCATAGCCCTGTCTTGATCGCATTTATTGAGCGCTGTGTGCAAAGCATTGTACTAAGCGCTGGGGAGAGTGCAATACAACAATTCCCAGACACATTCCCTGCCCACAACGAGCTTACCTGATTTGCTTCGATCCACTCCAGCACTGGTAAAGTGCCTGGCACGTGGTAAGCCATTAGCACATACCATAATAATAATAATAATAATTATTATTATTATTACAGTCTAGGGGGTTGAGGGTGTGCCTCCCTTCATTCATTCAGTCGTATTTATTGAGTGCTTACTGTATGCAGAGCAATGCACTAAGCGCTTGGGAGGGGACAACAGACACGCACTAATGTCCATATGTCATTTATTTATATCTATTAACATGTGTCTCCCCCTCTAGACTGTCAGCTCGTTGTGGGCAGGAATTTGTGTCCGTTGTATTGTGTGGGAAGCAGTGCGGCTCAGTGGCAAGAGCCCGGGCTATGGAGTCAGAGGTCATGGGTTCAAATCCTGACTCCACCACTTGTCTGCTGTGTGACTTTGGGCAAGTCACTTCACTTCTCTGGGCCTCAGTGACCTCATCTGTAAAATGGGGATGAAGACTTTGAGCCCCCTGTGGGATGACCTGATGACCTTGTATCCCCCCCCCCCCCCGGCACCTGGAACAGTGCTTGGCACATAGTAAGCGCTTAAAATATGCTATTATTATTATTATTATTATTATTATTATTATTATTTTCCCAAGTGCAGTACTCAGTGCTCGGTAAATAGAATTGAGTGACCTGTGTGCCCGTCCTGTTGTGCTCCACCAGGCCTGCGCCCCGCTCTGGTCCCGGGCCTGCGGCTCATCCGTGTTCAGCTCCGGGGTGTGCACCCGTGTGGACGAGGCATTCCAGCTCCGGGAGACCCTGGCGCCCACCGCCCAGCGTAGGAGAAGCAGCTTGGCTCAGTGAATAGAGCCCGGGCTTGGGAGTTAGAGGTCCTGGGTTCGAATCCAGGCTCTGCCACTTGTCATCTGGGTGGCTTTGGGCGACTCACTTCCCTTCCCTGGGCCTCAGTTCCCTCATCTGTCAAATGGGGATGAAGACTGGGAGCCCCACGGGGAACAACCTGATCACCTTGTATCCCCCCCCCAGCGCTTAGAACAGTGCTTGGCACATTAGTAAGCGCTTAAACTCCATCATTATTATTATTATTCTCTGGGCCTCAGTTCCCTCATCTGTCAAATGGGGATAAAGACTGGGAGCCCCACGGGGGACAACCTGATGACCTTGTATTCCCCCCCCCCCCCCCCCGGCGCTTAGAACAGTGGTTGGCACAGAGTGAGCGCTTAACAAATGCCACGATGACTAGTCGAGGGGGCACGGATCCAGGACCAGCCTAGAGGGAAGACCCCCCCCAGGGGTCGGGGCGGGTTCCCGGGGTCCCCCGGTTCTTCGGTGACCCCCCGCCCCCCGTCCGTCCGTAGGCTGCCCCACGTACATGGACATCGTGATGGTGCTGGACGGCTCCAACAGCATCTACCCCTGGGCAGACGTGCAGACCTTTCTGCGCAGGCTCCTCGCCAAGCTCTTCATCGACCCCGAACAGATCCAGGTGGGCGGGCGCGGCCGGCAGGGGGCGGGCTCGGAAGGGGGGGGGGGAACCATCGCATGACGTCACCCCGAGCAGATCCAGGGGGGCGGGCGCGGCCGGCAGGGGGCGGGGCCATCACATTACGTCACCATGAACAGACCTAGGTGGGCGGGGCCATCGCGTGACGTGGTAAGGGGCGGGGCCAGAGAGCCGGCTCTTCAGCGCCCCCCACAGATCACTATGAGCACTGACACTGTCCAACCTTGGATTCATTCATTCGTTCGTTCATTCATTCATTCAACCATATTTATTGAGCACTTCCTGTGTGCAGAGCACTGGACTAAGCGCTTGGGAAGTCCAAGTCGGCAACAGATAGAAACGGTCCCTACCCCACAACGGGTTCTGAATCTCCCCTAGCGCTTAGAACAGTGCTTGGCACACGGGCTTGGGAGTCAGAGGTCCTGGGTTCTAATCCCGGCTCCCCCAATTCATTCATTCATTCATTCAATCGTATTTATTGAGCGCTGACTGTGTGCAGAGCACTGGACTAAGCGCTTAGCGCTGTACTAGAGAAGCAGCGTGGCTCAGCGGAAAGAGCCCGGGCTTTGGAGTCAGAGGTCATGGGTTCAAATTCCGACTCCACCAATTGTCAGCTGGGTGAGTCACTTCACTTCTCTGGGCCTCAGTTCCCTCATCTGTAAAATGGGGATGAAGACTGAGCCCCCCGTGGGACAACCTGATCACCTTGTAACCTCCCCAGCACTTAGAACAGTGCTTGGCACATAGTAAGCGCTTAATAAATGCCATCATCATCATTATTATTATTACTAAGCGCTTGTCAGCTGGGTAACTTTGGGCCAGTCACTTTGCTTCTCCGGGCCTCAGTTACCTCACCTGTAAAATGGGGATGAAGACTGGGAGCCCCATGGGGGACAACCTGATCACCTTGTGTCCTCCCCAGTGCTTAGAACAGTGCTTGGCACATAGTAAGCGCTTAACAAATGCCATCATCATTATTATTATAGTAAGCACTTGAGCTGCATGGCTCAGTGGCAAGAGCCCGGGCTTCGGACTTAGAAGGTCCTGGGTTTTAATCCCGCCTCTGCCACTTGTCAGCTGCGTGACTTTGGGCAAGTCACTTCACTTCTCTGGGCCTCAGTTCCCTCATCTGGAAAATGGGGGCGAAGACTGTGAGCCCCACGTGGGACAACCCAATCACCTTGTATCCCCCCAGCGCTTAGAGCAGTGCTTGGCACATAGTAAGTGCTTAACAAATGCCATCATTATTATTATTACCATTATTCATTCATTCAGTCATATTTATTGAGCACTCAGTGTGGGCAGCGCACTGGAAGTAGCACTTAATCCCACAAACAATTCCTCTCCCTCCCTTCATTCATTCAGTCAGTCGTATTTATTGAGCACTTACTGTGGCCAGAGCACTGGGCTAAGCGCTTGGGAAGTCCAATTCAGCAACAGAGACGGTCTCTACCCAACAATATTATTCTTAAGAGCAAAGGGAGTGAGTCAGGGGGATGCGGAAGGGAGGGGGAGATGAGGAAAAGGGGGGGCTTAGTCTGGGAAGGCCTCTGGGAGGAGGTGGGCCTACGGTATGGCTTTAAGTCGCCCCCCTTCTAGACAGTGAACCTGTTGTTGGGTAGGGATTGTCTCCATCTGTGGCCAAATTGGACTTTCCAAGCGCTTAGTCCAGTGCTCTGCACACAGTAAGCGCTCAATAAATACGATTGAATGAAAGAAGGGAGGGAGAGGAATTGTCTGTGGGATTAAGTGTTTAGTTCAGTGCTCTGCACACAGTAAGCACTCAATAAATACAGTTGAATGAATGAATGAATGAATGAAGGGAGGGAGAGGAATTGTCTGTGGGATTAAGCGTTTAGTCCAGTGCTGTGAACACAGTAAGCGCTCAATAAATACAATTGAATGAATGAATGAGTGAAGGGAGAGGAATTGTCTGTGGGATTCAGCTTAGTCCGGTGCTCTGCACACAGTAAGTGCTCAATAAATAAAATTGAATGAATGAATAAATAAAGGGAGGGAGAGGGATTATCTGTAGGATTAAGTGCTTAGTCTAGTGCTCTGCACACAGTAAGCGCTCAATAAATAAAATTGAATGATGAATGAATGAATGAATGAAGGGAGGGAGAGGAATTGTCTGTAGGATTAAGTGCTTAGACTGTGCTCTGCATACAGTAAGTGCTCAATGAATAAAATTGAATGATGAATGAATGAATGGAGGGAGAGGAATTGTCTGTAGGATTAAGTGCTTAGTCCAGTGCTGTGCACACAGGAAGTGCTCAATAAATAAAATTGACTGATGAATGAATGAGTGAAGGGAGGGAGAGGAATTGTCTGTAGGATTAAGTGCTTAGTCCAGTGCTGTGCACACAGTAAGCGCTCAATAAATACGAATGAGTGAATGAATGAATTAGAGGAGGGAGGGCATGCCAGGCCAGAGGCAGGACAGGGGACAGGGGTCGGTGGCAAGATGGGCGAGATGGAGGCCCAGGGAGAAGGTTGGCACTGGGGAGCAAAGTGTGCGGGATGGGATTTTCTTTCATTCATTCATTCATTCACTCATTCATTCATCCATTCATTCATTCAGTTGTATTCATTGAGCGCTTACTGTGTGCAGAGCACTGGACTAAGCACTTAGAAAGTCCAATCTGGCCACAGATACAGTCTCTACCCAACCACAGGCTCACAGGCTAGAAGGGGGGAGGTAGACAACAAAACAAGCAGACAGGGATCAATCAATCAATCGTATTTATTGAGCGCTTACTGTGTGCAGAGCACTGTACTAAGCGCTTGGGAAGTCCAAGTTGGCAATATATAGAGACAGTCCCTACCCAACAGTGGGCTCGCAGTCTAGGAGGGGGAGACTGGGAACAAAACCAAACATATTAACAAAATAAATAGAATAGATATGTACAAGTAAAATAAATAGAGTAATAAATATGTACAACCATATATACAGGGATGGAGGAGGGAAGCGAAGTGAGGTCCCTGAGGGTCTCCTCCTTGGTTCTCGCCCCCGATCCCCCGTCCCCAGGTGGGCCTGGTCCAGTACGGGGAGCGGCCCGTGCACGAATGGAGCCTGGGGGATTTCCGCACCAAGAACGAGGTGGTGCGGGCGGCGCGGAGCCTGAAGCGGCGGGAAGGCCGGGAGACTCGGACGGCGCAGGCCATCCACAGCGCCTGGTTGGTGAGGGGGGACACCGCGGGGGGCTCGGACGCTGGGCGGGGGTAACCTCCAATGGCTACCAATCAATCTGCGCATCAGGCAGAAACTCCTCACCCTGGGCTTCAAGGCTGTCCATCCCCTCGCCCCCTCCTACCTCACCTCCAGCCCAGCCCGCACCCTCCGCTCCTCCACCGCTAATCTCCTCACTGTACCTCGTTCTCGCCCGTCCCGCCATCGACCCCCGGCCCACGTCCTCCCCCGGGCCTGGAATGCCCCCAATCCCTCTGCCCATCCGCCAAGCTCGCTCTCTTCCTCCCTTCAAGGCCCTGCTGAGGGCTCACCTCCTCCAGGAGGCCTTCCCACACTCAGCCCCTTCCTTCCTCTCCCCCTCGTCCCCCTCTCCATCCCCCCATCTTACCTCCTTCCCTTCCCCACAGCACCTGTACATATGTATATATGGTTGTATATATTTATTACTCTATTTATTTATTTTACTTGTACATTTCTATCCTATTTATTTTATTTTGTTGGTATGTTTGGTTTTGTTCTCGGTCTCCCCCTTTTAGACTGTGAGCCAACTGTTGGGTAGGGACTGTCTCTATGGGTTGCCAATTTGTACTTCCCAAGCGCTTAGTACAGTGCTCTGCACATAGTAAGCGCTCAATAAATACGATTGATTGATTGATTGATTGAGCGCGGACGCTCCGGGCCTGCCAGTCGGAAGGATCTGGATTCTCATCCCGGCTCCGCCAGCTGTCCGCTGGGTGACCTCGGGCGAGTCACTTCTCTGGGCCTCAGTGACCCCATCTGGAAAATGGGGGTGAAGAGTGGGAGCCCCCCGTGGGACAACCTGATTAGCTTGTATCTCCCCCAGCGCTTAGAACAGTGCTAGGCACAAAGTAAGCACTTAACAAATACCATTATTACTATTAGAACAGTGCTTGGCACAAAGTAAGCGCTTAACAGATACCATTATTTTTATTATTATTACTATTAGAATAGTGCTTGGCACATAGTAAGCACTTAACAAATACCATTATTACTATTAGAACGGTGCTTGGCACAAAGTAAGTGCTTAACAGATACCATTATTATTATTATTATTATTATTACTATTAGAATAGTGCTTGGCACATAGTAAGCACTTAACAAATACCATAATAATTTATATTGTTATTACCCCCACTCCGCCATCTGTCTGCTGGGAGACCTTGGGCTAGACCTGGGTGCCAGGCAGTGTGCTAAGCACTGGGGTGGAGAAGCAGTGTGGCTCAGTGGAAAGAGCATGGGCTTTGGAGTCAGAGGTCATGAGTTCAAATCCCGGCTCCGCCAATTGTCAGCTGGGCGACTTTGGGCCTCAGTTCCCTCAGCTGACTTCGGGCAAGTCACTTCCCTTCTCTGGGCCTCAGTTCCCTCATCTGTAAAGTGGGCATGAAGACTGAGCCCCCTGAGCTGATCACCTTGTAACCTCCCCAGCGCTTAGAACAGTGCTTTGCACATAGTAAGTGCTTAATAAATGCCATTATTATTATTATTATTATTATTATTATTATTATTATTATACAAGCGGATCAGGTCGGACCCAATCCCCATCCCACATCATCATCATCATCATCAATCGTATTTATTGAGCGCTTACTGTGTGCAGAGCACTGTACTAAGCGCTTGGGAAGTCCAAGTTGGCAACATATAGAGACGGTCCCTACCCAACAGTGGGCTCACTGTCTAAAAGGGGCTCCCACATGGGGCTCCCGGTCTCAATCCCCATTTTCCAGATGAGGTCACTGAGGCCCGGAGATGTGAAGTGACTTGCCCAAGGTCACCCAGCAGACAAGGGGCAGAGCCGGGATGGGAACCCATGACCTTCCGACTCCAGGCCCGGGCTGTAGTCACTAGGCCATGCCAGGGCCTGGAGGGGAGAGGGGCCATTCTGGGGTTCACTGTGCCCCTGCTTCCCCCCCCTCCCCCCTCCCGCCCTCCCAGCACAGAGGGGTTCAGTCCGAGCAGGGGGGGTCGCCCCGAGGCCACTCGGCTACTGGTGGTGGTGACAGACGGGGAGTCCCACGACGGGGAGGACCTGCCGGGGGCTCTGCGGGCCTGCGAGACGCTCAACGTGACGCGATACGGCATAGCGGTGAGAACCCAGGCGGCGGGAGAAATAAGGGTCCGGCCTCTGTGTGTGTGTGTGTGTGTGTGTGTGTGTGTGTGTGTGTTTGTGTGTGATGGGGAGGGGGGCTCTCTTTTCTGGACGCCCACCTTCCCCTCCCGTCCCGTCCAGGTCCTGGGCCATTACCTCCGCCGCCAGCGGGATCCCGCCTCCTTCCTCCGCGAAATCCGCGCTATCGCCAGCGACCCGGACGACAAGTTTTTCTTCAACGTGACCGACGAGGCGGCCCTCACCGACATCGTGGACGCCTTGGGAGACCGGATCTTCGGCCTCGAGGGTGGGCGGGCGCCGGGCCTGGACCGGGGACGGGGGGCACTGGGTCTCTCCCTCCGTCCCCGGTCGCCCTGAATCCCCCCGCATCCTTCGCCCCCCTCCGGCTCCAGGCTCCCACGAGGAGAACGAGAGCTCCTTCGGCCTGGAAATGTCCCAGATCGGCTTCTCCGTCCATGCGCAGCCAGTGAGTCCGGCGTGAAAGGCAGAACCCCCCCGCCCCCGTACAAGTTCTCCTCAGCCTCTTCTCCTGCCCCCCATGTTCTCCTCGGCCTCTCCTCCGTCAGCTCAGGCCAAGGCCTCCGCCCTCCTCCTCCTCCTTCTCCCCTAGCTCTGCTGCACCTCTTAGTGCCCCGTCCCTTGACCTCTTCCCCCCTCATCCCTCCTGTCCCCTTGGAGACGTCTCCAGGCGCCCTAGGCGACCCCCTCAGCCCCCTTGACTCCCCGTGACCCCTCCACGACCCCTCGACGACCCCCTCAGCCCCTTCGATTCCTCGTGACCTCCCCGTGACCCCCTCGCTGTCCTTCTCCCACCCTTCTCCCCCCTCCAGGACGGGATCCTGTTCGGCATGGTGGGCGCCTATGACTGGGGGGGGTCGGTGCTCTGGCTGTCGGGGGGCCGTCGCCTCTTCCCTCCCCGGGCCGCCCTGGAAGCCGAATTCCCCCCCGCGCTTCAGAACCACGCGGCCTACCTGGGTGAGGGCCAGGGGCGAGGCGGAGGCCGGGGTGGGGCCGGGGTCTCCCCGGGACGCCCCCCCAACCACCCCCTCCCCGGTCTCGATGGCGTCCCACGAGGCCCCCGGCCCCCCGCTCTCCCGCCGCCCCCAGGTTACTCCGTGTCCTCTCTGGTCCTCCCCGGGGGTCGCCGGCTGCTGCTGTCCGGGGCCCCGCGGTTCCAGCACCGGGGGAAGGTGGTCGCCTTCGAGCTCGGAGAGGACGGGACCGTGAGGGTCGCTCGCCGCCTCCTCGGGGAGCAGGTGGGCAGGGGGACGGGGAAGGGGGGCTGGGGCTCGGACGGTGGGAGGAGAAGAGCCCCCCCACTCACCCCGCGGCTTCTATCTACCCCACCGATCAGTACAGTGCCCTCCCTCTGCCCATCCGCCAAGCTCGCTCTCTTCCTCCCTTCAAGGCCCTGCTGAGAGCTCACCTCCTCCAGGAGGTCCAGGGACCATCCCTGTATGTTGCCGACTTGTACCTCCCAAGCGCTTAGTCCAGTGCTCTGCACACAGAAAGCGCTCAATAAATCCGACTGAATGAGTGAAGCAGCGTGGCTCAGTGGCCAGAGCCCGGGTTTGGGAGTCAGAGGTCGTGGGTTCTAATTCCAGCTCCGCCGCTTGTCAGCTGGGTGACTTTGGGCAAGTCACTTCTCTGGGCCTCAGTTCCCTCATCTGGAAAATGGGGATGAAGACCGGGAGCCTCACGCGGGACAACGTGATGACCTTGTATCTCCCCCGGCGCTTGGAAAAGTGCTCGGCACGTAGTAAGCGCTTAACAAATACCGTCGTTATCATCCCCCAGATCGGATCCTACTTTGGCAGTGAGCTCTGTCCCGTGGACGTGGACGGGGACGGGGTGACCGACGTCCTGCTGGTGGCCGCCCCCATGTTCCTGGGCCCCCAGAACCGAGAGACTGGACGGGTGTACATGTACAGCGTGGGCCAGGTGAGCCTCGTTCATTCCATTCGGTCGTATTTATTCATTCCTATTTATTGAGCGCTTACCGTGGGCAGAGCCCTGGGCTGAGAGCTTGGGCGAGGACAGTACAACAATAAACAGATCATGATTATTCTCAGATTATTATATATGTATTATATATAATATGTATCCATATAATGTGTATCCAGATTATTATTCATAAATATGTATTATCATCATCATCATCAATCGTATTTGTTGAGCGCTTACTATGTGCAGAGCACTGTACTAAGCGCTTATTATCACATATGTTATGTATCATAATATAAGATGTGATTATTAAAAGATGATTGTAAGGCTAAGGGAGGGCTCAGTGGGGGAAGGCCTCCTGAGGGCGGGGGGTAGATTATGATTATTCTCAGATTAATATATATATTATATATAATATGTATCCATATAATGTGTATTGTAATATAAGATGTGATTATTACAAGATGATTCCAAGGGTCAGGGAGGGCTCAGTAGGGGAAGGCCTCCTGAGGGCGGGGGGCAGATTATGATTATTCTCAGATTAATATATATATTATATATAATATGTATCCATATAATGTGTATTGTAATATAAGATGTGTTTATTAAAAGATGATTCCAAGGGTTAGGGAGGGCTCAGTGGGGGAAGGCCTCCTGAGGGTGGGGGGCAGATTATGATGATTATTCTCAGATTATTATTTATAAATATATATATATTATCCTATATGCTATGTATCATAATATAAGATGTGATTATTAAAAGATGATTCCAATGGTCAGGGAGGGCTCAGTGGGGGAAGGCCTCCTGAGGGCAGGGGGCAGATTATGATTATTCTCAGGTTATTATATATATATATATATATATAATATATATCCATATAATGTGTATCCAGATTATCATTTACAAATATATATATTATCCTATATGCTATGTATCATAATATAAGATGTGATTATTAAAAGATGATTGTAAGGGGTCAGGGAGGGCTCAGTGGGGGAAGGCCTCCTGAGGGTGTGGGGCAGATTATGATGATTATTCTCAGATTATTATATATTACATATTTATATATATATGTGTATATATATATAATATGTATCCATATAATGTGTATCGTAATATAAGATGTGATTATTAAAAGATGACTGTAAGGGTCAGGGAGGGCTCAGTAGGGGAAGGCCTCCTGAGGGTGGGGGGCAGATTATGATGATTATTCTCAGATTATTATATATATTACATATATATATATAATATGTATCCATATGATGTGTATCATAATATAAGATGTGATTATTAAAAGATGATTGTAAGGGTCAGGGAGGGCTCAGTGGGGGAAGGCCTCCTGAGGGCGGGGGGCAGATTATGATGATTATTCTCAGATTATTATATATATATATATATATATAATATATATAATATGTATCCATATGATGTGTATCGTAATATAAGATGTGATTATTAAAAGATGATTGTAAGGGTCAGGGAGGGCTCAGTGGGGGAAGGCCTCCTGAGGGCGGGGGGCAGATTATGATGATCATTCTCAGATTATTATATATATATATATATATATAATATATATAACATGTATCCATATGATGTGTATCGTAATATAAGATGTGATTATTAAAAGATGATTGTAAGGGTCAGGGAGGGCTCAGAGGGGGAAGGCCTCCTGAGGGCGGGGGGCAGATTATGATTATTCTCAGATTATTATATATATATATATATTCTATATAATATGTATCCATATAATGTGTATCGTAATATAAGGTGTGATTATTAAAAGATGATTGTAAGGGTCAGGGAAGGCCTGGAGCCTCTCCTGAGGTTGGGGGCCCGCCTGGGGTGTGGGGGCAGAGGCCTGAGCCTCGTCCTCCCGCCCCCCGTGTCCGTGTACCCCGTGTCCCCCGTGTCCCCCCCCCCCCGTGTCGGTGTCCCCCCCCCCGTCCCCCCAGGGCTCGCTGAGAGGGTCCGGCGTGCTGCGGGTGTGTCCGTGGCGGTGGGATTCCTCCCCTCAGGACGCGCGTCTGGGCTGGGCGCTGGCCGTGGTCAGGGACGTGAACGCGGACGGCCTGGCCGACGTGGCGGTGGGCGCGCCGCTGGAGGACGGACACCGGGGGGCGCTCTACCTCTTCCACGGCGCCCGCCCCGACCGCCTCAGCCCCACCCCCAAGCAGGTCGGCCGGGCGGGCGGGGCGGGCGCCGACGCCAGGGGGCGCTCCCGGGCCCGGGGGAGGGAGGGAGGGGGGCCGCCAGGGGGCGCTCCCGGACGGCGGAGGGAGGGAGGGAGGCAGTGTTGGGGGGGGGGGGGCAGGGGGCGCTCCCGGTCGGAGGGGGGGCAGTGTTGGGGTGGGGGGCCTGCAGGGGGCGCTCCCGGTCGGAGGGGGGGTAGTGTTGGGGTGGGGGGCCACCAGGGGGCGCTCCCAGTTGGGGGGGGTGGCCCCTGGGGGAGAAGAGGAGGCCAAGGGGGCGGGGTTTCATTCATTCATCCATCCATCCATCCATCTAAACATTCATCCATCCATCCATCCATCCATCCATCCATCCATTCATTCATCCATCCATCCATTCATGCATTCATTCATCCATCCATCCATCCATCCATCCATCCATCCATCCATCCATCCATTCATCAATCCATCCATCCATCCATCCATCCATCCATCCAATCATAATTCATTCATTCATTCATTTAATCGTATTTATTGAGCGCTTACTGTGTGCAGAGCACTGTACTAAGCACTTGGAAAGTACAAGTTGGCAACATATAGAGACGGTCCCTACCCAACAGCAGGCTCACATTCTAGAAGGGGGAGACAGACCCATCAATTTGTCCATCCATCCATCATCATCAATTGTATTTATAGAGCGCTTACTATGTGCAGAGCACTGTACTAAGCGCTTGGGAAGTACAAATTGGCAACATATAGAGACAGTCCCTACCCAACAGTGGGCTAACAGTCTAAAAGGGGGAGACAGACCCATCAATTTGTCCATCCATCCATCCATCCATCCATCCATCCATCCATCCATCCATCCATTCATCTATCCATCCATCCATCCATTCATCCATCCATCCATTCATCCATCCATCCATTCAATCATATCTATCGAGCACTTACTGTGTGCAGAGCATTCATTCATTCATTCAATTGTATTTATTGAGCGCTTACTGTGTGCAGAGCACTGTACTAAGCACTTGGGAAAGGACCAATCGGCAACATATAGAGACGGTCCCTACCCAACAGCAGGCTCACATTCTAGAGGGGGGAGACAGACAGTAGAACAAAACATTCATTCATTCATCCATCCATTCATTCACTCGTCTTTATTGAGCGATTACTGTGTGCAGAGCCCTGGACTAAGCGCTTGGGAAGTATACTTCGGCCACAGGTAGAGACAGTCCCTACCCAACAACGGGCTCACAGCCTAGAAGAAGGGAGACAGACAACAGAAGAAAACATTCATTCATCCATTCAGTCAATCGTATGTATTGAGCGCTTACTGTGTGCAGAGCCCTGGACTGAGCGCTTGGAAAGTACAATTAGGCAACGGAGAGAGACGGTCCCTACCCAAGGAAGTCCAAGTTGGCAACATCTAGAGACGGCCCCCACCCAACAACAGGCTCCCAGTCTAGAAGGGGGAGACAGCGAAACAGAACAAGTGGACAGGTGGCAATACCATCAGAATAAATAGAATTAGAGCTCCATACACATCATTAGTCAAATAAATAATGGAGTAATACAAATAGTACAAATATACACTATTTGTATAGTGTATATAGTGTATAGCTGAGGGGAGGTGGGTGGAGGCTGGCGGGTCCTCACGGCCCCCCGCTTCTCGTGGGCAGCGGGTGGCGGCAGCCTCGCTGGCACAAGGCCTCAGTTACTTTGGACGGAGCGTGGACGGCCGCCTGGACATGGACGGGGACCAGCTGGTGGACGTCGTCGTCGGGGCTCAGGGGGCAGCCGTCCTGCTCAGGTGCCAGGGCGAGGACGGGCCGGGCACGGGCCGGGCACGGGGCGGGCCGGGGGAGAGGGAGGAGGAGGGGAGAAAGAGAGGAGTCTCTTTTCCTTCCCTTTCGTGATGGTATTTGCTAAGCACTTACTATGTGCCAAGCATTCACTCAATCATATTTATTAATAATAATAATAGTAATAATTGTGGTATCTGTTAAGCACTGACTCTGTGCCAAGCACTGTTGTAGATACAAGGTCATCAGTTGGTCCCACATGGGGCTCATTCTTTTAATCCCCATTTTCCAGGGGAGAGGGAGAGGGACAAAAGGAGGAGGAGGAGGGGAGAAGGGGAGGAGTTGCTTTTCCTTTTCTTTCATGATGGTATTTGTTAAGCACTTACTATGTGCCAAGCATTCACTCAGTCATATTTATTAATGATAATAATAGTAATAATTGTGGTATTTGTTAAGCACTGACTCTGTGCCATGCACTGTTGTAGATACAAGGTCATCAGGTGGTCCCACATGGGGCTCATTCTTTTAATCCCCATTTTCCAGGGGAGAGGGAGAGGGGCAAAAGGAGGAGGAGGAGGGGAGAAGGGGAGGAGTTGCTTTTCCTTTTCTTTCATGATGGTATTTGTTAAGCACTTACTATGTGCCAAGCATTCACTCACTCATATTTATTATTAATAATAATAGTAATAATTGTGGTATTTGTTAAGCACTGACTCTGTGCCATGCACTGTTGTAGATACAAGGTCATCAGGTGGTCCCACATGGGGCTCATTCTTTTAATCCCCATTTTCCAGGGGAGAGGGAGAGGGACAAGAGGAGGAGGAGGAGGGGAGAAGGGAAGGAGTCGCTTTTCCTTTTCTTTCATGATGGTATTTGTTGAGCACTTACTATGTGCCAAGCATTCACTCAATCATATTTATTATTAATAATAATAGTAATAATTGTGGTATTTGTTAAGCCCTGACTCTGTGCCAAGCACTGTTGTAGATGCAAGGTCATCAGGTGGTCCCACATGGGGCTCATTCTTTTAATCCCCATTTTCCAGGGGAGAGGGAGGAGGGACAAGAGGAGGAGGAGGAGGGGAGAAGGGGAGGAGTCGCTTTTCCTTTTCTTTCCTGATGGTATTTGTTAAGCACTTACTATGTGCCAAGCATTCACTCAGTCATATTTATTAATGATAATAATAGTAATAATTGTGGTATTTGTTAAGCACTGACTCTGTGCCATGCACTGTTGTAGATACAAGGTCATCAGGTGGTCCCACATGGGGCTCATTCTTTTAATCCCCATTTTCCAGGGGAGAGGGAGGAGGGACAAGAGGAGGAGGAGGAGGGGAGAAGGGGAGGAGTCTCTTTTCCTTTTCTTTCGTGATGGTATTTGCTAAGCACTTACTATGTGCCAAGCATTCACTCACTCATATTTATTAATGATAATAATAGTAATAATTATGGTTTTTGTTAAGCACTTACTCTGGATCAAGCACTGTTGTAGATACAAGGTCATCGGGTGGTACCACTTGGGGCTCCCAGTCTTCATTCCCGTTTTCCAGATGAGGTCACTGAGGCCCAGAGAAGTGAAGGGGCTTACCCAGGGTCACACAGCGGACAAGTGGCAGAGCCGGGATTAGAACCCACGTCCTCTGACTCCCAAGCCCGGGCTCTCGCCACTGAGCCTCAAGAACAAGAGTTAACACGTTCCCTGCCCTTCAAGGAGCTTGCAGACTAGAGGAGAGAGTCGCACTGTCTGCTGTGTGACCTTGGGCAAGTGACATCACTTCTCTGGGCCTCAGTTCCCTCATCTGGAAAATGGGGATGGAGACTGGGAGCCCCCCGGGGGACAACCTGGTCACCTTGTAACCTCCCCAGTGCTTAGAATAGAGCTTAGCACATAGTAAGCACTTAACAAATACCATCATTATTATTATCCACCCCAGCGCTTAGTCCAAGCCCTGGCACAAAGTAAGCGCCTAACAAATGCCATATTTATTATTATAAATTAGTGTCTAGACCGTCAGCTGGTTGTGGACAGGGACTGTGTCTGTTTATTGTCTTATTGGACTCCTCCAAGTGCTTAGTACAGTGCTGTGCACACAGTCACGGCTCATGTGGCTCAGTGGAAAGAGCCTGGGCTTGGGAGCCAGAGGTCATGGGTTCTAATCCCGGCTCCGCCACTTGTCTGCTGGGTGACTTTGGGCAAGTCGCTTCACTTCTCTGGGCCTCAGTTACCTCATCTGTAAAATGGGGATTAATAATAATAATAATAATGGCATTTATTAAGCGCTTACTATGTGCAAACCACTGTTCTAAGCGCTGGGGAGGTTACAAGGTGATCAGGTTGTCCCATGGGGGCTCATTCATTCATTCATTCAATCGTATTTATTGAGCGCTTACTGTGCGCAGAGCACTGCACTAAGCGCTTGGGAAGTACACGTTGGCAACATATAGAGCCGGCCCCTAGCCAGCAGCGGGCTCACAGTCTAGAAGGGGGAGACAGGCAACAAAACAAAACTTATTAACAAAATAAAATAAATAGTAAAATCCATAGTCTTCATCCCCATTCACTCCAAAGCCCGGGCTTCTTCCACAGAGCCATGCTGCTGGTCACAACCTGATGGCTGTGTATCCCCCCTCAGCGCTTAGAACAGTGCTTTGCACATATTCAGAGCTTAACAAATGCCATCATTATTATTATTAAAGACGCTGGAATGAGTGAATGAATTATGGGTAGGTGATGGGTGGGGGTTCCCCTCGTCTCTCCCCCACCCGCTTTTCGCCGGTCCCCCCCCGGACTCGTCCTTGTCCCCGGCGGCTCCCACAGCTCCCGGCCCATCGTCCACCTGTCCCCGTCGCTGTCGGTGACCCCCGCCGCCATCAGCCTGCTGCGCCCAGACTGTCGCCGGCGCGGCCAGGCCGCGGCCTGCCTCACCGCCCGCCTCTGCTTCCGGCCTTCCTCGCGCTCCCCGGGCCGCTGGGACCCTCGCCTCCGTGAGCAGACTCGGCCCCAGCCCCCCGGGCCCCCAAACCCAGCCCCGTGGCCCCCGTCCCGCGGAGCCCTGAACCCCCTCCCCTGTCCTCGGCGTGTCCCCGCAGAGGTGCGCGTGTGGGCCGCGTTGGACGAGGCGGCGGCCGGGGCCCGGGCGGGCTTCGACGGGTCGGGCCCGCGCCTGGCCCCCAGGACCCTCCGGCTCTCGGTGGGAAACGTCACGTGCCACCCGCTCCACTTCCACGTGCTGGTGAGCGTGGGGGGGGACCGGGGTGGGGGGCCGCCCCCGGGGAAGGGGCCGGACCCCCTGAGTCCGGCCTTCCCGCAGGACACAACGGACTACCTGCGGCCCCTCGCCCTCGTGGTCAGCTTCGCCCTGGACCCCAGCCCCAGGCCGGAGCCCGTGCTGGACGAGGACTCTCCCTCCTCCCTGCGAAAGATGGTCCGTCCCCCCGCCCGGACCCCCGGGGTGGAAAGGGGGTCCCTCCCGTGACTCCCGACCCGAGGCGACTCTCGGCTTTTCCCCCGGCAGATCCCGTTCTTCAAGGACTGCGGCTCCGACGACCAGTGTGTCACCGACCTGGCGCTGCGGGCCCAGCTGGACGTCCACGGATCCCGGTGGGGGGCGGCCGGGGGGATTCGGTTGGGGGGACGGCCGGGAAGGCAGCGAGGCCTAGCGGGGCTGGGAGTCAGAGGGCCTGGGTTCGAATCCCGGCCCTGCCACCCGTCCGCCGGGTCGGCCTCGGGAGAGTCTCTGGGCCTCAGTCGCCCCATCTGGAAAATGGGGAGCCCCACGCGGGACAGGGACTGGGTCCAACCCGGTTAGCTTGGCTCTTTCCCAGGGCTCAGAACGGTGCTTGGTACGTAGTAAGCGCTAAACAAATAACTCAATTTGTTATTATTATTTTATTGCTACCTGATGGGGAGGGCCAGGCTGGGGGAGGGCTCAGGAATCCCCGCCCCCCACGGCCTCCAGCGGCCCCCCTTGACCTCCCCCTCCCCTCACGCCCACCCCCCGGCCTCTCGCCCCCCAGGCAGACCCCGTTCGTGGTGCGGGGCGGCGGGCGGCAGAAGGCAGCGGTGTCCGTGACGCTGGAGAATCGGAAGGAAAATGCCTACAATGCCAGTCTGGACCTCAGTTTCTCCCGCAACCTCCACCTGGCCAGCCTCACCCTCCAGGTGCCTCCTCAAGGCCCAGCGGGCCCGGGCACCCCAGGGAGGAGAAGAAGAATAATAATGATGGTATTTGTTAAGCGCTTACTATGTGCCAAGCACTGTTCTAAGCGCTGGAGAGGTTACAAGGTGATCAGGTTGTCCCACGTGGGGCTCCCAGTCTTCATCCCCATTTTACAGCGGAGGGAACTGAGGCACGGAGAAGAGACTTGTACAAGGTCCCGCAGCAGACAGGTGGCAGAGCCGGGATTAGAACCCAGGTCCTCTAACTCCCAAGCCTAGGCTCTGGCCACTAAACCGTGCTGAGAACACGGGGGTCGGAGGGAGGGGGGCCCGACAAGCAGCATGGCCTAGTGGTCAGAGCATGGACTTGGGGGGCAGAAGGTCATGGGTTCTAATCCAGGCTCCGCCACTTGTCTGCTGTGGGACCCTGGGCAAGTCACTTCACTTCTCCGGGCCTCAGTTCCCTCATCTGTCAAATGGGGATGGAGACTGGGAGCCCCACGGGGGACAGGGACTGCATCCAACCCAATTATCTTGTATCTGCCCCAGCGCGTAGAACAGTGCCTGGCACATAATAGTAGACGCTCAACAAATACCATAATTATAACGGGGAGAAGAACATGAAGATAGGAGCATGGGAGGGTTGGAAGGAGGGGGATCCGGGGACTGGAAGAAGAAGTGGCGTGGGAAGTTTGGAAGGGAGTGGCTATTGACCAGAGAGGTGGTGGGTTCTAATCCCGGCTCCGCCACTTGTCTGCTGTGTGACCTTGGGCAAGTCGCTTCACTTCTCTGGGCCTCAGTTCCCTCATCTGGAAAATGGGGATTAAGACCGTGAGCCCCACGTGGGGCAACATGATTGCCTTGTATGTACCCCAGCGCGTAGAACGGTGCTTGGCACCTAGTAAGCGCTCACCAGATACCATCATCATTCATCATCATCATCAATCGTATTTATTGAGCGCTTACTGTGTGCAGAGCACTGGACTAAGCGCTTGGGAAGTACAAATTGGCAACATTGTTATAATGATGATGATTTATTATCGACCCTTTTCCCCCCCCACCGTCCTCCGCAGAGAGACGCCCCCGTGAAGGTGGAGTGCACGGCCCGCTCCGCCCACGCCCGCTCCTGCAGCGTGGGCCACCCGGTCTTCCAAGCAGGTGCCGAGGTGAAGCCCAGGAATGGGGGACGGAAGGGGCAACTCCCTCTTGTCTTCCTCATCTTCCCCCTTCCTTCCCTCCCGTCTTCCTCATTCTTCCCCCTTCCTTCCCCCATCCTCATTCTTCCCCTCCCGTCTCGTCCTCGTTCTTCCCCCCATCCTCCTTCTTCCCTTCCCGTCTCGTCCTCGTTCTTCCCTCCATCCTCATCCTTCCCCTCCCGTCTCTTCCTCGTTCTTCCCTCCATCTTCATCCTTCCCCTCCCGCCTCTTCCTCTTTCTTCCCTCCGTCGACCTCCGCCCAGGTAACCTTCCTCCTGGAATTTGAGTTCAGCTGTACCACCCTCCAGAGCCGGGCCCTGGTGACGTTGACGGCCGGCAGGTGAGGGCCGGATTCCCCCCATCCCTGCCCGCTCTGGGGGTCTTGGAGGGGGTGGGGGGAATCCCACCTCGACCGTGAGCCCCACGCCGGACAGTGACCGTGCCCAAACTGATAACTTTGTACCTACCCCGGCGCTTAGAACATAGTCGGTGCTTAACGGTTATTATTATCGTTATTATCACCAGCCCAGGATGGGGGCCGGGAGGGTGGGGGCCCAGACCTTGCTAGAAGAAAATCGGATTGAACCCCCTTTACCAGTGACAGCTTGGAGGCCAACGCCACCCTCCGGGATAACACCGTCCAGTTGGAGGTCTTCGTCCGGTACGAGCCGGACCTCGTGGTCTCCAGGTACGAGACCCCCTTCCCCGAATCCCCTGGTCCCCGATGGAGGAGAGGAGCTCCCCGGGTCCGCCCCACGCCCGCTCCCCCTCACGGGATCCCCCGCATCTCCCCGTAGCGAGACGACCCTCCACCGCTACGAGGTCCACCCTCACGGGATCCTCCCCGCCGGGCCGGGCCCCGAGTTCAAAACCACGTTCAGGGTGAGAAATGGGGGGCGGGGGGGCGGAGGGTGAGCGGAGGGCTTGACCTGTGGACTGTCAGCTAGTCGTGGACGGGGACTGGGTCTGTTTATTGTCGTATTGGGCTCTCCGGTGCCCCGCACTCAGTAAGCGCTCGGTAAATACGACCGGGTGAGTGAATGAACTGGGCAAGGCGGGACTGGGTGAGGGTTCTGACGACTTGACACCCGTCCGCATGTTTTGTTTTGTCGTCCGTCTCCCCCTTCTAGCCTGTGAGCCCGTTGTTGGGTAGGGACCGGCTCTAGTTGTTGCCCACTTGGACTTCCCAAGCGCTTAGTCCAGTGCTCCGCACACAGGAAGCGCTCAATAAATACGATTGAATGAATGAGTGAATGAAAAGAGAGAGAGTTTTGCCCCTCAACCACCCCCTTGGGGGCTTCTTCCCCCGCCCCCCGACCCAGGTGCAGAACTTGGGCTGCTTCCCGGTCGACGGCCTCCGGTTGTCCGCCCTCCTGCCGGCCGAGCTGCCCGGGGGCGGCCGCTTCCTGTCCGTGACCAGGGTCCTGGTGGACAACGTGAGTCCGGAGACCCCTCCCCACCCGCCCCCGGCTCCTTCCCTCGCCCCCCGCCGCTCTCCCCGGGGGTGGGGAGACGCGGGTGTCGAGGTCAGAGCCCCCGCGGCCCGTATCCACCCCTAAGCAGGCGAGCTGCGTCGTGGAGGACCTGCCGGAGCCCCCTCCCCGGGCCCCTCCGGCCGCTGCCCGGCCGCAGCGCTGGAACTGCAGCTGGACCCGCTGCCAAGCCGTGCGGTGCCACCTGGGCCGGCTGGCGAAGGGGGCCCAGGCCTCGGTGGGGTTGCTGCGGGCGGCCTACGACCACTTCTTCCGCAAGGTGAGCGTTTAGGGGGCTCCCCTCTCCTCCTTCATTCATTCACTGAGCGCTTACTGTGTGCAGAGCACTGGACTGAGCGCTCGGGAAGCACAAGTTGGCTCTCTTCCTCCCTTCAAGGCCCTGCTGAGAGCTCACCTCCTCCAGGAGGCCTTCCCGGACTGAGCCCCTTCCTTCCTCTCCCCCTCGTCCCCCTCTCCATCCCCCCATCTTACCTCCTTCCCTTCCCCACAGCACCTGTATATATGTATATATGTTTGTACAGATTTATTACTCTATTTATTTTACTTGTACATATCTATTCTATTTATTTTATTTTGTTAGTATGTTTGGTTTTGTCCTCTGTCTCCCCCTTTTAGACTGTGAGCCCACTGTTGGGTAGGGACTGTCTCTATATGTTGCCAATTTGTACTTCCCAAGCGCTTAGTACAGTGCTCTGCACATAGTAAGCGCTCAATAAATACGATTGATTGATGATGATGATGATAATAATAATAATAATAATAATTTTGCCCCTCTCCCCCTTGGCTTGCTCCACCCACCCCCACACCCCTTGGCTCCTCTCCAGGCCCAGGTGAAGACGGTCACAGTGGTGAGCAGCTTCGAGCTGGGGACGGACAACGAATTGCTGACCCTGCCCGAGGCCGCGCGGCGGAGAGAGGTGTGGGGGCGGGCCCGGCGAAACCCCCTTCCCCTCCCTGGAGGGTTCGAATATCACCAATGTACCCCCCTCTGCCTCAGTTTCCCCCTCCTCCTCGCTCAGGGGGAGGTGGGGAGGGGCTGGGGGAGCAGGGCCCCGGAACGACCCCCCCCATCCAACCCCCACAGGAGCAGGGTGGCCCAGTGGAAAGACCCCGGGACGGTCGTGGGTTCTCATCCCGGGTCAGCTGTGTGACCTTGGGCCAGTCATTTCACTTCTCTGGGCCTCAGTTCCCGAAAACGGGGATGGAGACGGTGAACCCCACGTGGGGCAGGGACTGGGTCCAACCCGATTTGCTTGGAGCCACCCCAGCGCTTAGTCCAGTGCCTGGCACATAGTAAGCACTCAATAAATACGATCGAATGAATGAAGGGCACATAGTAAGCGCTTAACAGATGCCGTTATCATTAGTCTCTGGACCTCAATTTCCTCATCTGTAAAATGGGGATTAAGAGTGTGAGCCCTATATTCAATCATATTTAATGGGCGCTTACTGTGTGCAGAGCACTGTACTAAGCGCTTGGGAAGTACAATTTGGTAACATATAGAGACGGTCCCTACCCAACAGCAGGCTCACAGTCTAGACAGGGACTGTGTTCAACCTAACTCCTATCTACCCCAGCACTTAGTCCAGTGCCTGGCACATAGTAAGCACTCAATAAATACGATTGAATGAATGAATGGCACATAGTAAGCACTTAACAAATACCATTATCATTAGTCTATGGACCTCAATTCCCTCATCTGTAAAATGGGGATTAAGAGTGTGAGCCCTATATGAGACAGGGACTGTGTCCAACCTAACTCCTATCTACCCCAGCGCTCAGCACAGTGCCTGGCACATAGTAAGCGCTCAATAAATACGATTGAATGAATGAATGAATGAATGGCACATAGTAAGCGCTTAACAAATACCATTATCATTAGTCTCTGGACCTCAGTTCCCTCATCTGTAAAATGGGGATTAAGAGTGTGAGCCCTATATGGGACAGGGACTGTGTCCAATCTAACTCCTATCTACCCCAGCGCTTAGTACAGTGCCTGGCACATAGTAAGCGCCCAATAAATACGATTGAATGAATGAATGAATGAATGAATGGCACATAGTAAGCACTTAACAAAGACCATTATCATTAGTCTCTGGACCTCAATTCCCTCATCTGTAAAATGGGGATTAAGAGTGTGAGCCCTATATGAGACAGGGACTGTGTCCAACCTAACTCCTATCTACCCCAGCGCTCAGTACAGTGCCTGGCACATAGTAAGCGCATAACGAATACCATTATCATTACTCTCTGGACCTCAATTACCTCATCTGTAAACTGGGGATTCAGAGTGGGAGCCCCGTGTGGGACAGGGACTGTGTTCAACCTAACTTGTATCTTCCCCGGCGCTTAGTAATAATAATCATAATATTAATAATGGCATTTGTTAAGCACTTACTATGTGCCAAGCACTGTTCTAAGCGCTGGGGAGGTTACAAGCTGATCAGGTTGTCCCATGGGGGGGGCTCACAGTTTTAATCCCCATTTTCCAGATGAGGGAACTGAGGCCCAGAGGAGTGAAGTGACTGGCCCAAAGTCACCCAGCTGACAGGTGGCGGAGCCGGGATTTGAACCCATTTATTTATTTTGATGGTATTTATTAAGCGCTTACTATGCACAAAGCACTGTTCTAAGCGCTGGGGGGATACAAGGTAATCAGGTTGTGCCACAGGGGGGTCACAGTCTTAATCCCCATTTTACAGATGAGGTCACTGAGGCCCAGAGGAGTGAAGTGACTGGCCCAAAGTCACCCAGCTGACAGTTGGCAGAACCGGGATTTGAACCCATGACCTCTGCCTCCAAAGCCCGGGCTCTTCCCACTGAGCCAGGCTACAACGCCTGGCACATAGTAAGCGCTCAACAAGTGGCATAATGATTCATTCCTCTTCTGATTATCCACCCACAGAGCCTGCTAGAGGTGTTCCAGATTCGACAGGTCCCCGTCTCGCTGTGGATCTTTCTCGGCAGCGTTGTCGGGGGGCTGCTGCTTCTTGCCCTCATCGTCTTCTGCCTCTGGAAGGTAGGAGGGGCCGCGGGCCGGGCCTGGACGCTTCTGTCTGGCCTTTTTTAAAAAATAGTATTTGCTAAACGCTTACTCTGTGCCAGGCACTGTACTAAGCGCGGCGGTAGACATGAGCGTAACGGGTTGGGCGCAGTTCCCGTCCCACGTGGGGCTCGCCGTCTTCATCCCGTCTTCATGAGAAGCAGCGTGGCTCGGTGGAAAGAGCCCGGGCTTGGGAGTCAGAGGTCGCGGGTTCTAATCCCGGCTCTGCCGCTTGTCTGCTGGGTGACTTTGGGTGAGTCACTTGACTTCTCTGTGCCTCAGTTCCCTCATCTGTCAAATGGGGATGAAGACTGTGAGCCCCACGTGGGACAACCTAATCACCTTGTATCCACCCCCCACCCGGCGCATTGAACGGTGCTTTGCATATAATAATAACGGCATTTATTAAGCACTTAACTATGTGCAAAGCACTGTTCTAAGCGCTGGGGAGTTTACAAGGTGATCAGGTTGTCCCACGGGGGGCTCACAGTCTTCATCCCCATTTTACAGATGAGGGAACCGAGGCCCAGAGAAGTGACCTTGGGCGAGTCACTTTGCTTCTCTGGGCCTCGGTGACCTCTGCAAAATGGAGACTGACTGGGAGCCCCACGCGGGACAACCTGCTGACCTTGTATCTAGCCCAGCGCTTAGGACGGCGCTTGGCACATAGTAAGCGCTTAACAAACGCCACTATTATTTTTAGTATTATCCACTAGGGCTGGTTTTGGTGGTCAGGGGGTTGGGATGGGTCCGTGGCCTTCCTCGTGGTTTTCCCCCTCTTCTGCAGCTCGGGTTCTTCTCCCGCAAGAAAGTCCCTGAGGGAGAGGAGGAGACGGAGAGGCCGGAGCAGTGAACGGGACCCCCCCCCCCGGGGACCCCACACCCTCGTTCCATGCGCCTGCAGTCCCCTGACCCCCGGGGATAGGGGACGGAGGTGTATGGGGGTGGGGGACGCCACCAGGCCTGGACCTGAGGAGGAGGAGGAGGAGGAGGAGGAGGAAGGGGACAGATCAGCACCGAGAGACCCCCCCCCCCTTGCCCCCCACTTCTGGCTCCGGCATCCGCTGGATGGGAACCAGGCCTGGACCGGTCCAGCTGGACCCAAGGAAGAGGAGGATGGGGAAGGGTCAGCACGGAGACACCCCCCCTTTTGCCCCCCACCTCGACCCCCAGCCCTCATTCAGTCATTCCATCGTATTTATTGAGCGCTTCCTGTGTGCAGAGCACTGTACTAAGCGCTCGGGAAGCACAAGTCGACAACCTCTAGAGACGGTCCCTACCCAACGACGGGCTCACAGGCTGGAAGGGGGAGACGGACGACAAAACAAAACATGGAGACAGGTGTCAAAATCTTCAGAACAAGTAGAAGTAGAGCTTTGTGCACATTCATTCATTCAATTGTATTTATTGAGCGCTTCCTGCGTGCAGAGCACTGGACTAAGCGCTTGGGAAGTACAAACCGGCAACATCTAGAGAGGGTCCCGCAGTCCAGAAACTGTGAGAAACATCATTAACAAAATAAATAGAATAGTAGGCATGTACAAGGAACGGCTCGATCAGTGCTTGGCACATAGTAAGCGCTTAACAAATACCATCCTTATTATTATTATCATTACTTGACTTTCGGCGAGTCGCAACTTCTCTGTGCCTCAGTGACCTCATCTGTAAAATGGGGATGAAGACTGTGAGCCCCCCGTGGGACAACCTGATCGCATTGCAACCTCCCCATAGCTTAGAACAGTGCTTTGCACATAGTAAGCGCTTAATAAATGCCGTCATTATTATTATTATTATTATTATTATTATTACTATTATCATCACCAACCGGGTTCACATCTCCGCCCCGCCCCCTGCCGGGTGGGAGTGACGCGGCATCCCCGCCGCAAGGGAGGTGCGCATGCGTGCTTTCTTGAGGCGCGCGCAAGCGTGCTCGCCTGGGGTGCGCGCATGCGCACCTCGCCGCGTGCTCCCCCCCAGCTCGCAGCGGCGAGCTCCTGGAAGCGCGAGGCGCATGCGCGCGCCCATCCCCTTCTTCCCCCTCGTCCCCCTCGCCCCGAGAGCGGCCAAAGTCAACACCGGCCGCTTCCCTGGGGTGTCTGGTGATTCAGGGAACGCCCGGCGAGAGTCAACAGGAAAAAGAAAAAAAAAAGAAAAAGCCACAAGAGACATTCTGTCCTCCTCCGGGGCGGGGAAGGAAAGTCAAACATAGAGTCCTCGGTGGCGGGGGAGGGGAGGCTGGGGCCCCGCTGAAACCTGAACCCGCAGCCGCCCACCCTCCCGGTGCCCGGGGGCGGGAAGGGCGCCCCCCACCGGCTCCGCGGGAAGCCACGCCCCTTTGAGCCCTGGCGCGCCCCCGTGCGGCCGCGTGGGAGAGCTGCAGGCGCAGGTCGCGGCAGAGCGCCCTCTGCAGGAGACAGGGCGGCCACTTTGAGCCCTGGAGCGCCCCCGTGCGGCCGCGTGGGAGAACTGCAGGCGCAGGTCAAGCAGAGTGCCCTCTGTGGCCACTTTGAGCCCTGGAGCGTCCCCGTGCGGCCTCGTGGGAGAACTGCAGGCGCAGGTCGCGGCAGAGCGCCCTCTGTGGCCACTTTGAGCCCTGGAGCGTCCCCGTGCGGCCGCGTGGGAGAACTGCAGGCGCAGGTCAAGCAGAGTGCCCTCTGTGGCCACTTTGAGCCCTGGAGCGCCCCCGTGCGGCCCCGTGGGAGAACTGCAGGCGCAGGTCGCGGCAGAGCGCCCTCTGTGGCCACTTTGCGTCCTGGAGCGCCCCCGTACGGCCGCGTGGGAGAACTGCAGGCGCAGGTCGCGGCAGAGCGCCCTCTGCCGGAGACAGGGCGGCCAGTTTGAGCCCTGGAGCTCCCCCGTGCGGCCGCTCGGGAGAACTGCAGGCGCAGGTCGCGGCAGAGCGCCCTCAGTGGCCACTTTGAGCCCTGGAGCGTCCCAGTGCGGCCGCGTGGGAGAACTGCAGGCGCAGGTCGCGGCAGAGCGCCCTCTGCAGGAGAAAGGGTGGCCACTTTGAGCCCTGGAGCGTCCCCGTGCGGCCGCGCGGGAGAACTGCAGGCGCAGGTCAAGCAGAGTGCCCTCTGTGGCCACTTTGAGCCCTGGAGCGTCCCCGTGCGGCCGCGCGGTAGAACTGCAGGCGCAGGTCGCGGCAGAGCGCCCTCTGCAGGAGACAGGGCGGCCTCTTTGGGCCCTGGAGCGTCCCCGTGCGGTCGCGTGGGAGACCTGCAGGCGCAGGTCGCGGCAGAGCGCCCTCTGTGGCCACTTTGAGTCCTGGAGCGCCCCCGTGCGGTCGCGTGGGAGAACTGCGGGCGCAAGCCGAGGGCAGAGCGCCCTCTGCCGGAGACAAGGCGGTAGGACGAGGCCGGGGCTCCAGTGGGTTTGAGTCGCCACAGGGGGGCGAGGGACACCATTCATTCATTATTATTATTAACATTTATGTATCATTATTATTAACATTTATTTATTATTATATAATAATATATCATATACAGTAATTATTATTATATTAATAATTATTTATCATTAATGTGATAATAACAATGGTATTTGTTAAGCGCTTACTATGCGCTTAACTACTAGAGAAGCAGCGTGGCTCGGTGGCAAGAACCCGGACTGGGGAGTCAGAGGTCGTGGGTTCAAATCCCGGCTCCGCCGGTTGTCAGCTGGGTGACTCTGGGCAAGTCACTTCACTTCTCTGAGCCTCAGTTACCTCATCTGGAAAATAATAATAATAATAATAAAAATAATAATAATGGCATTTATTAAGCGCTTACTATGTGCAAAGCACTGTTCTAAGCGCTGGGGAGGTTACAAGGTGATCAGGTTGTCCCACGTGGGGCTCACAGTCTTCATTCCCATTTGACAGATGAGGTAAATGGGGGTGGAGACTGTGAGCCCCACGTGGGACAACCTTGGTTGTCTTGTATTACCCCCCCAGCGCTTAGAACAGTGCTTGGCACATAGTAAGCGCTTAACAAATACCATAATTATTATTATTAGTTTTGTTCATTCATTCAATCGTATTTATTGAGCGCTTACTGTGTGCAGAGCGCTGGACTAAGCGCTTGGGAAGTCCAAGTTGGCAACATCTAGAGACGGCGCTTACTGTGTGCCAAGCACAACTTGTACTTCCCAAGCGCTTAGTCCAGTGCTCTGCACACAGTAAGCGCTCAATAAATACGATTGATTGATTGATGGGGGGGATACAAGGTGATCAGGTTGCCCCACTTGGGGCTCCCAGTCTTCATCCGCATTTGACAGATGAGGTCACTGAGGCCCAGAGAATAGTAATAATAATAATGATGGCATTTGTTAAGCGCTTACTATGTGCAAAGCACTGTTCTAAGCGCTGGGGAGGATATATGGTGATCAGGTTGTCCCACGTGGGGCTCACGGTCTTCATCCCCATTTGACAGATGAGGGAACTGAGGCATAGAGAAGTGAAGTGACCTGCCCAAAGTCACACAGCTGACAAGTGGCAGAGGCGGGATCAATCAATCAATCGATCGTGTTTATCGAGCGCTTACTGTGTGCAGAGCGCTGGACTAAGCGCTCGGGAAGTCCAAGTTGGCAACATCTAGAGACGGCCCCGACCCAACAGTGGGCTCACAGGCTAGATATTTACTTGTATATATTTACTTGTACATATTTACTTAGTCAGTCATTCATTCATTCAATCCTATTTATTGAGCGCTTACTGTGTGCACAGCACTGGACTAAGCGCTTGGGAAGTCCAAGTTGGCAACATCTAGAGACGGTCCCTACCCAACAGTGGGCTCCCAGTCTAAAAGAGTGAGTCTAAACAAACCCCTGCCTAAGTGGCCACTGCCCGGCCTTGGGAGTCCGAGGCCCTGGGTTCTAATCCCGACTCTGCCAGTTATCAGTTGGGTGACCCTGGATGAATCACTTCACTTCTCCGTGCCTCGGTTCCCTCCTCTGTCAAGTGGGGGTGCAGACCGTGATCCCCCCCCACCGGGGGACCGCCTGATGACCTTGGATCTCCCCCAGCGCTTAGCACATAGGAAGCGCTCAAGAAATCTTCGGATGATGATGATGATGATGATGATGCTGGTGATGCTGCTGCTGATCCGCCCTCGGGTGGGGCAGTGGGGTGGGGTTGCAGGAGGAGTTGGAGGGAGGGCAGGGGAGGGAGGGGAGGGTCCTGGCCTCCGACTCCTGCCAGCTGGCCTTGGTCGCCGGTGTGTGTGTGTGTCCGTGTGTGTCCGTGTGTGTCCCCGTGTGAGGTTGTGGGGTCGCAGGCCCCGTCGCCCCCCTGGCCATGAGGAGGATCTTCTCCTGCTCCAGCTCGCAGGTGGCGGTAAGGCCGGGACGCGGGGGAGGGGGGGGGGGCCTGCCCCTCTCTTTCATTCATTCATTCAATCGTACTTATTGAGCGCTCACTATGTGCAGAGCACTGGACTAAGCGCTTGGGAAGGCCAAGTTGGCAACACAGAGAGGCGGGCCCTACACAACCTTCTTGGCACCCCCCCCCTTCCCTCCCCTCTGTGTGGCAGGGCAGGGCAGGGCCTGCCTTAGTGTCAGCTGTGGGCCAACTTCTCCCCCCCAACGCACACACACACACACACACACACACACACACACACACACACACACACAGCTCTCCCCCAACACACAAACGCAGACACACAATTCTCCCCCAACACACACACACACACACACAATTTTCCCCCAACGCATATGCACACACACACACACACATACAGAGTTCTCCCCATCACACTCACATATACATACACAACTCTCCCCAACACACAAACGCAGACACACAATTCTCCCCCAACGCATACGCACACACACAGTTCTCTACCCAACGCACACGCACACACACACACAGAGTTCTCCCCATCACACACACATACACACACACAACTCTCCCCTAACACACAAACGCAGACACACAATTCTCCCCAACACACTCACACAATTTTCCCCCAACGCATATGCACACACACACAGTTCTCTCCCCAACGCACACGCACGCGCACACACACACACGCACAGAGTTCTCCCCATCACGCACACATATACACACACAACTCTCCCCCAACACACAAACGCAGACACCCAATTCTCCCCCAAAACACACACACACACAATTTTTCCCCAACTCATGCACGCACGCACGCACAATTCTCTCCCCAACACATACACACACAGTTCTCCCCAACACACACACACGCAGACACACAGAGTTCTCCTCATCACACACACATATATACACACACACAACTCTCCCCAACACACAAACGCAGACACACAGTTCTCCCCCAACACACACACACAATTTTTCCCCAACACACACGCACACACACAATTCTCTCCTCAACACATACACACACAATTCTCCCCCAGCACGCACACACACACACACGCATACATAATCCTTCCCCAACACACACACACATACATAATTCTTCCCCAACACACACGCTTCTGTCCATATGTGTAATTTCTTTATTTCTATTAATGTCTGTCTCTCCCCTCTGGACTGTAAGCTCCTTGGGGGCAGGGAATGTTTCCTTTTATTGTTGCATCTTCCTCTCCCGAGTGCTTAGTAGAGTGCTTTGCACACAGTAAGCGCTCAAATAAGATTGAATGGACACACACTACACACACACACACACACACACACACTCACTCTCTCTCTCGCCCCCTCCCTCCCATAAACATGTCCCTCCACCGGTTGATCCAGTTGTGTGTTGCGTGTTTGTGGGTGTCCCCATGGTAGCCTCCCTCTTCCCTCTCTCCCTCCAATCTTGGGGAGGCCAGCTTTAAAAGTGGGTATTTGTGAGGCGCTTACTACGTGCCGGGCATTGGACTAAGCGCCGGGGGAGGGACAAGCAAATCGGTCTCAATCCCCATTGTACAGACGGGGGGAACTGAGGGACAGAGAATAATAATAATGATGGCGTTTAGTAAGCGCTTACTATGTGCCAAGCACTGTTCTAAGCGCTGGGGAGGTAACAAGGTGATCCGGTTGTCCCACGGGGGGGCTCACGGTCTTCATCCCCATTTTACAGATGGGATAACTGAGGGACAGTGAATAATAATAATATTGATGACATTTTTTAAACGCTTACTATGTGCAAAACACTGTTCTAAGCGCTGGGGAGGCAACAAGGTGATCCGGTTGTCCCACGGGGGGCTCACAGTCTTCATCCCCGTTTTACAGATGGGGTAACTGAGGGACAGAGAATAATAATAATATTGATGACATTTATTAAACGCTTACTCTGTGCAAAGCACTGTTCTAAGCGCTGGGGAGGTTACAAGGTGATCAGGTTGTCCCACGGGGGGGCTCACAGTCTTCATCCCCGTTTTACAGATGAGGGAACTGAGGCCCAGAGAATAATAATAATAATAATGATGATGATGGCATTTATTAAGCACTTACTATGTGCCAAGCACTGTTCTAAGCACTGGGGAAGTAACAAGATGATCAGGTTGTCCCACGGGGGGCTCACAGTCTTCATCCCCATTTTACAGATGAGGGAACTGAGGCCCAGAGAATAATAATAATAATAATAATATTGATGGCATTTATTAAGCGCTTACTATGTGCAAAGCACTGTTCTAAGCACTGGGGAGGTTACAGGGTGATCAGGTTGTCCCGTGGGGGGCTCACGATCGTCATCCCCATTTTCCAGATGAGGTCACTGAGGCCCAGAGAAGTGAAGTGACTTGCCCAAAGTCACCCAGCTGACAATTGGTGGAGCCAGGATTAGAATCCATGGACCTCTGACTCCAAAGCCCGGGCTCTTTCCACTGAGCCACGCTGCTTCTCTGAGGGAACTGAGGCCCAGAGAAGTGAAGTGACTTGCTCAAGGTCACACAGCAGACGAGTGGCGGAGCCGGGATTAGAACCCAGGACCTTCTGACCCCCCCGGGCCCGGGCTCTGGCCACACTGTAAAGGATTTGGGGTCCCCTGGGAGAGGTGAAAGACAGTGACGGGGGCTGGGGGAGGTAGTTTGGAGCCCCTGTCCCAGGGGACATGGGGAGAGCAACTTTTTGAGTGCTTACTATGTACAGAGCACTGTAATAATAATAATAATAATAATAATAATAATGGTATTTGTTAAGCGCTTACTATGTGCCAAGCACTGTTCTAAGCGCTGGAGGGGGATACAAGGTGATGAGGTTGTCCCCTGGGGGGCTCATAGTCTTCATCCCCATTTGACAGATGAGGGAACTGAGGCCCAGAGAAGCAAAGTGACTTGCCCCAAGCCACACAGCTAAGAAGCGGTGGAGCCGGGATTAGAACCCATGACTATTTATTTATTTATTTTACTTGTACATATAATAATAATAATAATGATGGTATTTGTTAAGCGCTTACTATGTGCCAAGCACTGTTCTAAGCGCTGGAGGGGGATACAAGGTGATGAGGTTGTCCCCCGGGGGGCTCCCAGTCTTCATCCCCATTTGACAGATGAGGGAACTGAGGCCCAGAGAAGCAAAGTGACTTGCCCCAAGCCACACAGCTAAGAGGCGGCGGAGCCGGGATTAGAACCCATGACTTTATTTATTTATTTTGCTTGTACATATAATAATAATAATAATAATGATGGCATTTGTTAAGCACTTACTATGTGCAAAGCACTGTTCTAAGCGCTGGGGGGCTATAACGTGATCAGGTTGTCCCACGTGGGGCTCACAGTCAATCCCCATTTTACAGATGAGGTAACTGAGGCTCAGAGACGTTAAGCGACTTGCCCAAGGTCACACAGCAGACATGTCGCAGAGCCGGGATTCGAACCCATGACCTCTGACTCCAAAGCCCAGGCTCTTTCCACTGAGCCGTGCTGCATACATATCTATTCTATTTATTTTATTTTGTTAATCTGTTTTTTGTTCTCTGTCTCCCCCTTCTAGACTGTGAGTCCGCTGTTGGGTAGGGACCGTCTCTAGATGTGGACAACTTGGACTTCCCAAGCGCTTAGTACAGTGCTCTGCACACAGGAAGCGCTCAATAAATACGATTGATCGATTGACTAATTGATTGATTGACCTCTGACTCCCAAGGCCGGGCTCCTTCCACTGAGCCACGCTGCTTCTCAACGCTCTCTTACTTGCCCAAGAGTAATCCGCTCCGCAGGGTTTTAATGATAATTAAAATCAAAATGATAATGATAATGATAATTACGGCTTACTGGCTCCCTCCGGCTCCTCGCTGGGCCGGAGGGACGGGTAGTTAATAATTATGGTGCTTATTAAGCGCTTACTATGTGCCAAACGCTATTCTTAGCACTGCGGTAGGTACAGGTTTAATCAGGTTGGGCGCAGCCCCCGTCCCACGTGGGGCTCACAGTCTTAATCCCCATTTTACAGATGAGGGAACTGAGGCACGGAGAGGTGAAGTGATTTGCCGTAGGTCACACAGCAGGTATGGGGCAGAGCCGGAATTAGAACCCAGCTCCTTCTTACTCCCAGGCCCGCCTGGGCTCTATCCACTAAGCCACGCTGCTTCATTCATTCATTCATTTGGTCATGGGTTCGAATCTCGGCTCCGCCACTCCTCAGCTGTGTGACTCTGGGCGAGTCACTTCACTTCTCTGGGCCTCAGTTCCCTCATCTGGAAAATGGGGATGAAGACTGTGAGCCCCCCGTGGGACAACCTGATTACCTTGTACCCTCCCCAGTGCTTAGAACAGTGCTTTGCATATAGTAAGTGCTTAATAAATACCATTATTATTATTCGGTCGTATTTATCGAGCGCTTAACTGTGTGCAGAGCACTGTACTAAGCGCTGCCCTCCCCACAGTGAGCCCACTTCTAGTGGTGGTCCCCGCCAACCCCCGGGGCGGCGTGAAGCGGGGTTTGGGCCCTCGTGGACTCGGGTGTGGAAGCAGTGTGGCCTAGCGGGTAGAGCCCGGGACCTGAGTTCTAATCCCGACACCATCACTCCTCTGCTGTGGGACCTCGGGCGAGTCGCTTGACTTCTCTGGGCCTCCGTTCCCTCGTCCGGAAAATGGAGACTGAGACCGTGAGCCCCACGTGGGACGGGGACCGTGTCCGACCCGATCTGCTTGGCTCCACGCCGGCGCTTAGTACGGTGCTTGGCACGTAGTAAGCGCTTTAGAAATATCACAATTATTTTATTATTATCATCAGGGGGTCCAGGGGTAGGAGACCCCGGCCCCTCGGCTCCTCCCGTCAAACGACGTCGACGCTTCTGCCTGTTGTGTAGAGAAGCAGCGTGGCTCAGTGGAAAGAGCCCGGGCTTTGGAGTCAGAGGTCGTGGGTTCAAATCCCGGCTCCGCCGATTGTCAGCTGGGTGACTTTGGCCAAGTCGCTTCGCTTCTCCGGGCCTCGGTTACCCCATCTGTAAAATGGGGGTGAAGACTGGGAGCCCCACGTGGGACAACCTGATCATCTTGTCTCTACCCCAGCGCTTAGAACAGTGCTTGGCACATAGTGAGCGCTTAACAAATACCAACATCATTATTATTATTGTGTGCGGAGGTGGACGGTGGGAGAGAGGGAGGAGGAGGCCGGGAACCTGAAACTCTGGGGTTCCCCTCCCTGCGCTGGGGTTCGGGTGCCAGATGATTAGAAACCGGGGAGGGGACGGGAAGGGGAGAGGAAGCGGGGGAGAAGAGAGTGGCCCTGGGGTGGGAGAAATAATAATAATTAATAATAATAATAATAATAATAATGACATTTATTAAACGCTTACTATGTGCGAAGCACTGTTCTAAGCGTTGGGGAGGTTACAAGGTGATCAGGTTGCCCCATGGGGGGCTCCCAGTCTTCATCCCCATTTTCCAGATGAGGGAACTGAGGCCCAGAGAAGTGAAGTGACTTGCCCAAAGTCACCCAGCTGACAAGTGGCGGAAGCCGGGATTTGAACCCATGACCTCTGACTCCAAAGCCCGGGCTCTTTCCACTGAGCCACGCTGCGGGACTCCTGGGTCCGGCTCCCAGCCCCTCCTCAGGGCGGAGGATGTTTTCTCAAGGCGGGAGGGAGGGCCCTGCGGTGCCTCAGTTTATCCTCTTGGGCTGAGGCGGTGGTGGAGGAGGAGAGGAAACTTGGGAGGCGGGCAGGGACCCAGACCTAAACCTGGCTCCACCCGTCATTTCCCGTCGCTGGGAGCAAGATGGAGCCGGGAGTCCCAGGAGCCGCCGTCCCGCCAACGACACGCAAATCTTCTTTAAGAAAACAAATAATCAGTGAAATAAAGAGATTATGTAATAACAATAATAACGATGGTACTTGCTAAGCACTTACTGTGATCCATGCGCTGCTCTAGGCGCTCGGCTAGATACAAGGTGATCAGGTTGGACACGGTTCAATCAATCAATCGTATTTATTGAGCCCTTACTGTGTGCAGAGCACTGTACTAAGCGCTTGGGAAGTCCAAGTTGGCAACATCTAGAGACGGTCCCTACCCAACGGTGGGCTCAAGTTCCCGCCCCGCATGGGGCTCATAGCCTTAATCTCCATTTTGCAGATGAGGTAACCCAGGCCCAGAGAAGTTAAGTCATCATCATCATCATCAATCGTATTTATTGAGCGCTTACTATGTGCAGAGCACTGGACTAAGCGCTTGGGAAGTACAAATTGGCAACATCTAGAGACGGTCCCTACCCGACAGTGGGCTCACAGTCTAAAAGGGGGAGACAGAGAACAAAACCAAACATACTAACAAAATCAAATAAATAGGATGTGATTTGCCCCAGGTCACACAGCAGGCATGTCGCGGTGGCCGGGATTAGAACCCAGGTCCTTCGGACTCCCGGGCCCCCGCTCTATCCTCTAAGCCGTGCTGCTTCTCTGTACGTGACTGCTAAAGTACTTGAAGGGATAGTACGACCAGGAAAGCGAGGGGTTATTCTAAACTGTAAGCTCACTGTGGGCAGGGAATATGTCTGTTTATTGTTGTATTGTACTGTCTCAAGCGCTTAGTACAATGCCCAGCTACCTCATCTGTAAAATGAGGATTAAGACTGGGAGCCCCATGTGGGATAAAATCATCCTTATATCTATTCTATCAATTTTATTTTGTTAGTATGTTTGGTTTTGTTCTCTGTCTCCCCCTTTTAGACTGTGAGCCCACTGCTGGGTAGGGACCGTCTCTCTATGTTGCCGACTTGGACTTCCCAAGCGCTTAGTACCGTGCTCTGCACACAGTAAGCGCTCAATAAATACGATTGATTGATTGATTGATTGATTGATTTAGGGCAAGTTACTTAACTTCTCTGTGCCTCAGTTCTCTCATCTGTAAAATGGGGATTGAGACTGTGAGCCCCATGTGGGACACCTTGTATCTACCCCAGCGCTTAGAACAGTGCTTTGCACATACTAAGCACTTAACAAATACCATTATTATTATTATTAAATCCCACGTGGGGCCTTGGCTCTAGAATCTCCGTTATCCCCTATCGAGGCAGCGGGGCCTAGTGGGTAGAGCCCTGGCTAGGATTCAGAAGGACCTGGGTTCTAATTCTGGCACCGCCACTTGTCCACTGTGTGACCTTGGGCCAGTCACTTCGCTTCTCTGGGCCTCAGTTCCCTCGTCTGGAAAATGGGGGTGAAGACTGCGAACCCCATGGGGGGACAGGGACTGGGTCCAACCTGATTAGTGTGTATCGACCCCAGTGCTTAGAACGGTGCTTGATATGTAGGAAGCGCTTAACAAATACCACTATTCTTATTAATAATAATAATAATAATAATAATAATGGCATTTATTAAGCGCTTACTATGTGAAAGCACCGTTCTAAGCACTGGGGAGGTTACGAGGTGATCGGGTTGTCCCACGGGGGGCTCATGGTCTTCATCCCCATTTTACAGATGAAGGAACTGAGGCCCAGAGAAGTGAAGTGACTTGCCCAAAGTCACCCAGCTGGCAATTGGAGGAGTCGGGATTTGAACCCACGACCTCTGACTCCAAAGCCCGGGCTCTTTCCACCGAGTTACGCTGCTTCTCTGCTTCTCTTATTACGTGGTCCTTCTGTGGGCAAAGGGCTGTAGAGTGGAAGGAAAAGATGCGGTCCTCGTTCCCGAGAGCCCACGGTCTAGTGGAGGAGTCCAGTGCTGGGATTCAATCAATCGTATTTATTGAGCGCCTACTGTGTGCAGAGCACTGTACTAAGCACTTAGGAGAGTCCACTATAACAGAGTTGGCAGATGTGTCCCCTGCCCACAGCGAGCTCACGATCTAGAGGGGGAAGCAACTTGGCCTAATAACAATAATAATAATAAAAATAATAATAATAATAATGGCATTTGTTAAGCGCTTATTATGTGCCAAGCACTGTTCTAAGCACTGGGGTGGATACAAGATCATCAGGTTGTCCCCCGTGGGGCTCCCAGTCTTCATTCCCACTTTACAGGTGAGGTCACTGAGGCCCAAAGAAGTGAAGTGACTTGCCCAAGGTCACCCAGAAGACAAGGGGTGGAGCTGGAATTTGAACCCACATCCTCTGGCTCCCAAGCCCAGGATCTTTCCACTGAGCCACGCTGAATGAATGAACGTGGGATTGGAACTGGGTCTGACCTATTTAGTATCCACCCCAGAGCTTAGTGCATAGTAAACGTTTAATAGATTCCACAATTATTATTATTATTTGGGAGCTTCTATTTGCTCCAGGGAGCTGCCCCTTATAATAATAATAATAATAATAATAATAATGGCATTTATTAAGTGCTTACTATATGCAAAGGACCGTTCTAAGCGTGGGGAGGTTACAAGGTGATCAGGTTGTCCCACGGAGGGGCTCCCAGTCTTCATCCCCATTTGACAGATGAGGTCACTGAGGCCCAGAGAAGTGAAGTGACTTGCCCAAAGTCACACAGCTGAAAATTGGCAGAGCAGGGTTTTGAACCCACAACCCCTGACTCCAAAGCCCGGGCTTTTTCCACTGAGCCGCGCTGCTTGGATAGAGCCCAGGCTCGGGAGTCAGAGGTTGTGGGTTCTAATGGCTCTGCCACTTATCAGCTGTGGGCAGGTCACCTCACTTCTCCAGGCCTCAATTCCCTCATCTGGAAAGTGGGGGTGAAGACTGGGAGCCCCACGGGGGGACAACCTGATCACCATGTATCTCCCCCAGCACTTAGAACAGTGCTTTGGCACGTAGTAGGCGCTTCCCAAATACCAACATCATTATTATTGTTATTAATAGAATGATAAACGGGCACATTCCCTGCCCACAGTGAGTTTACGGCCTAGAGGGGGAGAACGGGGCGTCCACTGGGCCCGGCTGCGTGTCTGTGGTGGCCTGACCGCGGCCCCGTCCCCAATTCCTTCTGGGGTGCTCCCCCCTCCTCATCCTCTCCAGCGCTTAGAACAGTGCTTTGCACCTAGTAAGCGCTTAATAAATGCCATCATCATCATCATCATCCTCCTCATCCTTGGCTTGGCCCCCAGTTGGAGCGATGGAACCGACAGGACCAGAAGCTTCTGGAAGCAGTTCGGCGGGGGGACGTGGGGCGGGTGGCCGCCCTGGCCTCCCGGAAGACGGCCCGGCCCACCAAACTGGACGTCCACGGCCAGTCCCCGTACGTAACGCCTCCCGCGCCCCCCTCCACCCTCCCCGCCACCTCCGGCGGGGGTTACAATCATGGTGTCTGTTGGGCGCCGTACTGAGCGCCCGCGGTGGCCGCAAGCAAACGGGGTTGGAAGCGGTCCCCGTCCCCCGTGGGGCTCCCGGCCTCCATCCTCGCCCGTGAGCCCGTTGTTGGGTAGGGACGTCTCTCTCTCATAAACTTCCCAAGCGCTTAGTCCAGTGCTCTGCACACAGTGAGCGCTCAATAAGTACGATTGATGATGATGATGATAATGGTATTTGTTAAGCGCTTACCCCGGGCTTTGGAGTCAGAGGTCATCGGTTCGAATCCCGCCTCCATCAGCTGTGTGACCTGGGGCAAGTCACTTCACTTCTCTGAGCCTCAGTTCCCTCATCTGTAAAAATGGGGATTAAGACTGTGAGCCCTGCGTGGGACAACTTGATCACCTTGTATCCCCCCCAGTGCTTTGCACAAAGTAAGCACTTAACAAATGCCATCATTATTATTATTATTGCGCTTAGAACAGTGCTTTGCACATAGTGAGCGCTTAATAAATGCCATCATTATTATTATTATTATGTGCAAAGCACTGTTCTAAGCGCTGGGGAGGTCACAAGGTGATCAGGTTGTCCCACGGGGGGCTCCCAGTTTAAATCCCCATTTTCCAGATGAGGGAACTGAGGCACAGAGAAGTGAAGTGACTTGCCCAAAGTCACCCGGCTGACAAGTGGCGGAGCCGGGATTTGAACCCATGACCTCTGACTCCAAAGCCCAGGCTTTTTCCATTGAGCCATGCTGCTTCTCACGTCCATGCTTCTCATGCTTCTATATGTTGCCGACTTGTCCTTCCCAAGCTCTCAGTCCAGTGCTGTGCACACAGTAAGCGCTCAATAAATACAATTAAATGAATCCCCATTTTCCAGATGAGGGAACTGAGGCCCAGAGAATAATAATAATAATAATGATGGCATTTGTTAAGCGCTTACTATGTGCCAAGCACTGTTCTAAGCACTGGAGGGGAAACAAGGTCACCGGGTTGTCCCACGGGGGGCTCCCAGTCTTCATCCCCATTTTCCAGATGAGGGAACTGAGGCTCAGAGAAGTGAAGTGACTTGCCCAAGGTCACCCAGCAGACAAGTGGCGGAGCCGGGATTAGAACCCGTGACCTGCTGACGCCTACGGCTCCGCTACTTCCCTGAGGATGGAGGGGCGGGTGGGTGTTAGTGGGGGGAGGGAGGAATGAACAACGGGCTCACAGTCTAGAAGGGGGAGACGGACAACGAAACAAAACATGTAGATGCCTTGCACGTAGTAAGCGCTTAATAAATGCCATCGTTATCATTATTATTGTTACTGATATCCCCCCCCAGCTGACAAGTGAGCCCCACATGGGACAACCTGATGACCTTGTCTCTACCCCAGCGCTTAGAACAGTGCTTTGCACATAGTAAGCGCTTAACAAACACCAACATTATTATTATAGTAGGTGCATAACAAATGCCATCATTATTATTATTATTAATTATTACTATTAAGTCACTTCACCTGAGCTCACTGTGGGCAGGAATGTGTCTGTTTGTTGTTATACTGTCCTCTCCCAAGCGTTTAGTACAGTGCTTTGCACACAGTCAGCGCTCAGTAAATACGATTGAATGAATGAATGAATTCACTGCTCCGGGCCTCAGTTCCCTCATCTGTCAAATGGGGATGAAGACTGGGAGCCCCATGGGGGACAGGAACCGGGTCCGACCCTACTCACCTGGATCTACCCCAGTGCCTAGAAGAGTGCAGTAGTACACTGCTAAGCGCTTAGTACAGTGCCTTGACACCTGTCTACATGTTTTGTTTTGTTGTCTGTCTTCCCCTTCTAGCCTGTGAGCCCACTGTTGGGTAGGGACCGTCTCTATATGTTGCCAACTTGTACTTCCCTAGCGCTTAGTCCAGTGCTCTGCACACAGTAAGCGCTCAATAAATACGATTGGTTGAATGAATGAATGCATACAGTGCTCTGCATGCACTAAGCGCTCAATAAATACGATTGAATAATAATAATAATAATAATGGCATTTATTAAGCACTTACTATGTACAAAGCACTGTTCTAAGCGCTGGGCGGATAGAAGGTGATCAGGTTGTCCCACGGGGGGCTCACAGTCTTCATCCCCATTTTCCAGATGAGGTCACTGAGGCCCAAAGAAGTGAAGTGACTTGCCCCAAGTCACCCAGCTGACAAGTGGCGGAGCGGGGATTTGAACCCATGACCTCTGACTCCAAAGCCCGGGCTCTTTTCTACTGAGCCACCCTTGAATGAACAGTGTCGATCCAAAAGAGCAAATAATAATAATGATGATGGCATTTGTGAAGCACTTACTATGTGCCAAGCACTGTCCTAAGCACTGGGGGAGATACCAGGTGATCAGGTGGTCCCCCGTGGGGCTCCCAGTCTTCATCCCCATTTTCCAGATGAGGAAGCTGAGGCTCAGAGAAGTGAAGTGACTTACCCAAAGTCACCCAGCTGACAAGTGGCGGAGCGGGGATTAGAGCCCATGACCTCATTTGTGAAGCGCATATTATGTGCCAAGCACTGTTCTAAGCGCTGGGGGAGATACAGAGTGATCAGGTGGTCCTCCGTGGGGCTCCCAGTCTTCATCCCCATTTTCCAGATGAGGAAGCTGAGGCTCAGGGAAGTGAAGTGACTTACCCAAAGTCACCCAGCTGACAAGTGGCGGAGCGAGGATTAGAGCCCACGACCTCATTTGTGAAGCACATATTATGTGCCAAGCACTGGGGGAGATACAAGGTGATCAGATGGTCCCCCGGTGGGCTCCTAGTCTTCACCCCCATTTTCCAGATGAGGAAGCTGAGGCTCAGAGAAGTGACTTGCCCAGAGTCACCCAGCTGACAAGTGGCGGAGCGGAGCGGGGATTAGAACCCACGACCTCATTTGTGAAGCGCATATTATGTGCCAAACCCTGGGGGAGATACAAGGTGATCAGATGGTCCCCCGGGGGGCTCCCGGTCTTCATCCCCATTTTCCAGATGAGGAAGCTGAGGCTCAGAGAAGTGAAGTGACTGACCCAAAGTCACCCAGCTGACAAGTGGCGGAGCCGGGATCCGAACCCGCGACCTCTGACCCCAAAGGCCGGGCTCTGGCCACCGAAGCCACTCAGACGGGGAAGGGGAGGGTGGGAGGGTGGGGAGCGGCCCGGCCGGGGCGTCCCTCCACCCCGGGGTCCGTCTCCCGGCGCGGCCGGTCCCCTGGGCCGCCCCCTTTTCCCGCTCCAGGTTCCACGTGGCGGCGTCCAAAGGCCTGACGGAATGCCTGACCGTCCTCCTGGCCAACGGGGCCGAAATCAACACCAAGAACGAGGACGGTGAGTCCGGGCCGGGGCACGTGGCAATCCCACAATCCCCCCCCATTCATTCCGTCCTATCTATTGAGCGCCTGCTGCCTGCAGAGCACTGGGCTAAGCGCTTGGGAGAGGCCGACAATCATAATAATGACCAGCGTTTGGTAAGCGCTTACTATAATAAGAATAATAATGGCATTTATTAAGCGCTTACTATGTGCAAAGCACCGTTCTAAGCGCTGGGGGGATACAAGGTGATCAGGTTGTCCCACGGAGGGGGCTCACAGTCTTAATCCCCATTTTACAGATGAGGTAACAGAGGCCCAGAGAAGTGAAGTGACTTGCCCAAGGTCACACAGCTGACAATTGGCAGAGCCGGGATTTGAACCCACGACCACTGACTCTAAAGCCCGGGCTCTTTCCACTGAGCCACGCTGCTTCTATGGGCCGAGCACTATTCCAAGTGCTGGGGGGGATATCAATAGCGTTATTTATTTATTTATTTTACCTGTACCTATCTATTCTATTTATTTTATTTTGTTCGTATGTTTGGTTTTGTTCTCTGTCTCCCCCTTTTAGACTGTGAGCCCAATGTTGAGTAGGGACCGTCTCTAGATGTTGCCAATTTGTACTTCCCAAGCGCTTAGTCCAGTGCTCTGCACATAGTAAGCGCTCAATAAATACAATTGATGATGATGATGAATAGCGTGGCTCAGTGGAAAGAGCCCGGGCTTTGGAGTCAGAGGTCGTGGGTTCAAATCCCGGCTCCACCAACTGTCAGCTGGGTGACTTTGGGCAAGTCACTTCACTTCTCTGGGCCTCAGTTCCCTCATCTGTAAAATGGGGATAAAGACTGGGAGCCCTCTGTGGGACAACCTGATCACCTTGTAACCTCCCCAGTGCTTAGAACAGTGCTTTGCACATAGTAAGCACTTAATAAATGCCATTATTATTATTATCAATAAAAATAATAATGATAACGATGGCATTAAGTGCTGACTATGTGCCAAGCGCTGGGGGGGATATCAATAAAAATAATAATGATAACGATGGCATTTATTGAGCGCTTACTATGTGCCAAGCACTGTTCCAAGCTCTGGGGGGGATATCAATAACAATAATAATGATAACGATGGCATTTATTAAGCGCTTACTATGTGCCAAGCACTGTTCCAAGCGCTGGGGGGGATATCAATAACAATAATAATGATAACGATGGCATTTATTAAGCGCTTACTATGTGCAAAGCACCTACTTGTTTTGTTTTGTTGTCCGACTCCCCCTTCTAGACTGTGAGCCCGTTGTTGGGTAGGGACCGTCTCCAGATGTTGCCGACTAGGACTAACCAAGCGCTCAGTCCAGTGCTCTGCACACAGTAAGTGCTCAATAAATACGATTGGATGAATGAATGAATGAATGCCTACAGTGCTCTGCATGCAGTAAGCACCCAATAAATACGATTGAATAATAATAATAATAACGATGGCATTTATTAAGCGCTTACTATGTGCCGAGCACCGTTCTAAGCGCTGGGGAGGTTACAAGGTGATCAGGTGGTCCCACGGGGGGCTCACAGTCTTCATCCCCATTTGACAGACGAGGGAACTGAGGCCCAGGGAAGTGAAGTGACTTGCCCAACGTCACACAAGTGGCGGGGCTGGGATTTGAACCCATGACCTCTGACTCCAGAGCCCGGGCTCTTGACAAGCCGACGCGTTCCCTGCCCACAGTGCGCTGGCAATCTAGAGATCCCACCGGGCGTCCCTCCCTACAAGTGACACACGCCCACACAACATACAACCCATCACGCCACACGTACACACCCCTGCGGGGACCCCCGGCCCAGGGACTCAGGCGTGACCCCCGTCACCCTACATACAACACACCACATTCATTCATTCACTCAATCGTATTTATTGGGCGCTTACTGTGTGCAGAGCGCCGTACACACACAAACACATGCGTGCACACACCTCTGAGGCATCCCTGCTGGGATCCCTGGCCTGGGGGGCGTTGGGATACCCATCCACACACAAGCACACGCATTTATAATAATAATAATAATGTTGGTATTTGTTAAGCGCTTACTATGTGCAAAGCACTGTTCTAAGCGCTGGGGTAGAGACAAGATGATCAGGTTGTCCCACGAGGGGCTCCCAGGCTTCATCCCCATTTTCCAGATGAGGGAACTGAGGCCCGGAGAAGTGACGTGCCTTGCCCAAAGTCACCCAGCTGACAAGTGGCGGGGCCGGGATTTGAACCCACGGCCTCTGGCTCCAAAGCCCGGGCTCTTCCCACTGAGCCATATTGTATCGACGTCTGCCTCCCCCTCCTAGACTGTCCGCTCGTTGTGGGCAGGGAATGTCACCGCTTCTTGTTGTGTTGCACCTTCCCCAGCGCTTAGTCCAGTGCTCTGCACACAGTAAGCGCTCAATAAATACGATTGGATGAACAAGTGAATGAACACACACAAACACACACCCACACACAACCCCCTCTGGCAGGGCCACGCACACCCACACCCACTCACACACACACAAACATCCCCACCCACTCTGGCAGGGCCACACGTACACACACACACGTGTAGAGAAGCAGCGTGGCTCAGCGGAAAGAGCCCAGGCTTGGGAGTCCGAGGTCGTGGGTTCAAATCCCAGCCCTGCCTATTGCCAGCTGGGTGACCTTGGGCCAGTCACTTCACTTCTCTGGGTTCCCTCATCTGGAAAATGGGGGTGAAGACTGGGAGCCCCCCGGGGGACCACCTGATCACCTTGCATCCTCTCCAGCGCTCAGAGCAGTGCTTGGCACACAGTAAGCGCTTAACAAATAGCCACCATTATTATTATTATTATAATACACATGACACACTTACACACACCCCAGCAGGGCCACACACAGGCACGCAAACACACACACACCCTCTGGCAGGGACAGGCACAATCACTCTGCGCCCGGACCCGTCCCGGGCTGTGGCAGGGCCCGGCTACCCAACGGAACAATCAATCAATCAATCAATCAATCGTATTTATTGAGCGCTTACTGTGTGCAGAGCACTGGACTAAGCGCTTGGGAAGTACAAGCTGGCAACACATAGAGACGGTCCCTACACAACAGTGGGCTCACAGTCTAAAAGGGGGAGACAGAGAACAAAACTGAACATACTAACAAAATGAAATAAATAGAATAGCTATGTACAAGTAAAATAAATAAATAGAGTAATAAATATGTACAAACATATATACAGGTGCTGAGGGGAAGGGAAGGAGGTAAGGCGGGGAGGATGGAGAGGGGGACAGGAAGGATGGGGGCTCAGTCTGGGAATCAATCAATCAATCAATCAATCATTTGTATTTATTGAGCGCTTACTGTGTGCGGAGCACTGTACTAAGCGCTTGGGAAGTACAAGTTGGCAACATATAGAGACGGTCCCTACTCAACAGTGGGCTCACAGTCTAGAAGGGGGAGACAGAGAACAAAACCAAACATACTAACAAAATGAAATAAATAGAATAGATATGTACAAGTAAAATAAATAAATAGAGTAATAAATCTGTACAAACATATATACAGGTGCTGAGGGGAAGGGAAGGAGGTAAGGCGGGGAGGATGGAGAGGGGGACAGGAAGGAGGGGGGCTCAGTCTGGGAATCAATCAATTGTATTTATTGAGCGCTTACTGTGTGCAGAGTACTGTACTAAGCGCTTGGGAAGTACAAGCTGGCAACATATAGAGACCATCCCTAATGATGGTGTTTATTAAGCGCTTACTGTCCCTACCCAACAGTGGGTTCACATTCTAGAAGGGGGAGACAGAGAACAAAACCAAACATACTCACAAAATAAAATAAATAGAATAGATATCCAGCACGCTACACTGGGGCGTTCACACAACCCACACAACACACAGAGCCAACCCTGCGGTCCCCTCCCTTCCCAAATCCAGGCAGGCCTGGACCATCCGGAGGAACAGGACTATCCGGGCCGGGCGTGGGCCGGGCACAGGCCCGGCCGACCCACCCGGCCTAATCTCCCGCCCGCCCTGTGAGTCATCACCATCATCATCATCAATCGTATTTATTGAGCGCTTACTGTGTGCTGAGCACTGGACTAAGCGCTTGGGAAGGACAAGTTGGCAACATCTAGAGACGGTCCCTACCCAAGTGGGCTCACAGTCTAAAAGGGGGAGACAGACAACAAAACCAAACATAGAGTCACTCATTCATTCATTCAACTGTATTTATTGAGCGCTTACTGTGTGCAGAGCACTGGACTAAGCGCTTGGGAAGACCAAGTTGGCAACATATAGAGACGGTCCCTACCCAAGTGGGCTCACAGTCTAAAAGGGGGAGACAGAGAACAAAACCATAGTCACTCATTCATTCATTCAATCGTATTTATTGAGCGCTTACTGTTTGCAGAGCACTGGACTAAGCGCTTGGGAAGTCCAAGTTGGCAACATCTAGAGAACAAAACATAGAGTCACTCATTCATTCAATCGTATTTATTGAGCGCTTACTGTGTGCAGAGCACTGGACTAAGCGCTTGGGAAGACCAAGTTGGCAACATCTAGAGACGGTCCCTACCCCACAGGGGGCTCACAGTCTAAAAGGGGGAGACAGAGAACAAAACCAAACATAGAGTCACTCATTCATTCATTTAATTGTATTTATTGAGCGCTTACTGTGTGCAGAGCACTGGACTAAGCGCTTGGGAAGTCCAAGTTGGCAGCATCTAGAGAACAAAACATAGAGTCACTCATTCATTCATTCAATCGTATTTATTGAGCGCTTACTGTGTGCAGAGCAATGTACTAAGCGCTTGGGAAGTAGAAGTTGGCAACATCTAGAGACGGTCCCTACCCAGGTGGGCTCACAGTCTAAAAGGGGGAGACAGAGAACAAAACCAAACATAGAGTCACTCATTCATTCATTCATTCATTCATTCAATCGTATTTATTGAGCGCTTACTGTGTGCAGAGCACTGGACTAAGCACTTGGGAAGTCCAAGTTGGCAACATCTAGAGACGGTCCCTACCCCACAGTGGGCTCACAGTCTAAAAGGGGGAGACAGAGGACAAAACCAAACATAGAGTCACTCATTCATTCATTCAATTGTATTTATTGAGCGCTTACTGTGTGCAGAGCACTGGACTAAGCGCTTGGGGGTGGTGGGCTCGGTCCCCCCTGCCCTCGCCCGCGCCCCCCACATCGTCCACGACGTCCCCCTCTCCCCTCGACCCCCAGGGAGCACGGCCCTGCATCTGGCTACCATCTCCTGCCAGCCCCAGTGCGTCAAAGTCCTCCTCCAGGTAGGACTCCGGGATTGGGCGGTGGCGGGGGGACGCGGACAGGACGCCAAGGGGAAGCCCTCTGTGGGCAGGGATTGTCTCTCTATATTGCTATGTTGGACTTTTCCAGGCGCTCAGTCCAGTGCCCTGTAAGCGCTCAATAGAGAAGCAGCGGGGCTCGGTGGCAAGAGCCCCGGCTTCGGAGTCGGAGGTCATGGGTTCTAATCCCGGCTCCGCCAATTGTCCGCTGGGTGACTTTGGGCGAGTCGCTTCACTTCTCTGGGCCTCAGTGACCTCATCTGTCAAATGGGGTTGAAGACTGGGAGCGCTCCGGGGGACAACCTGATCACCTTGTAACCTCCCCAGCGCTTAGAACAGTGCTTGGCACATAGTAAGCGCTTAACAAATGCCATCATTATTATTATGACTTAACTTCTCTGTGCCTCAGTTACCTCATCTGTCAAATGGGGTTGAAGACTGGGAGCCCCCCGGGGGACAACCTGATCACCTTGTCACCTCCCCAGCGCTTAGAACAGTGCTTGGCACATAGTGAGTGCTTAACAAATGCCATCATTATTATTATTACTTAACTTCTCTGTGCCTCAGTTACCTTATCTGTAAAATGGGGATGAAGACTGTGAGCCCCCCGGGGGACAACCTGATCACCTTGTCACCTCCCCAGCGCTTAGAACAGTGCTTGGCACATAGTAAGCGCTTAACAAATGCCATCATTATTATTATTACTTAACTTCTCTGTGCCTCCGTTCCCTCATCTGTAAAATGGGGATGAAGACTGTGAGCCCCCCAGGGGACAACCTGATCACCTTGTCACATCCCCAGCGCTTAGAACAGTGCTTTGCACATAGTTACATGCTTAATAAATACCATTATTAGTATTTATTATTAATAATTATTATTTATAAATATTGTTTTTAATAATCATTATTATTTATAAATGTTATTATTAATAATAATAATAAATATGATTGAATGGATGAATAAAGGGGCAACTGGGCAGGGAGTCAGGGAGGGAGGGGGCATAAGGGCCAAGGAAAAGGGCAAATCATAATTATGGCATTTGTTAAGCGCATACTATGTGCTGAGCACTGGTCAAGCCCCGGCTTGGGAGTCCGAAGGAACTGGGTTCTCATCCCCTTTCTGCTGGGCGACCTTGGACAAGTCACTTCACTTCTCCAGGCCTCAGTTCCCTCATCTGTAAAGTGGGGACGAATAATAATAATAATAATAATGATGGCATTTATTAAGCGCTTACTATGTGCAGAGCACTGTTCTAAGCGCTGGGGAGGTTACAAGGTGATTAAGGTGTCCCATGGGGGGCTCACAGTCTGCATCCCCATTTTACAGATAAGTCACTTCACTTCTCCAGGCCTCAGTTCCCTCATCTGTAAAATGGGGATGAATAATAATAATAATAATGATGGCATTTATTAAGCACTTACTATGTGCAAAGCACTGTTCTAAGCGCTGGGGAGGTTACAAGGTGATTAAGGTGTCCCATGAGGGGGCTCACAGTCTCCATCCCCATTTTACAGATAAGTCACTTCACTTCTCCAGGCCTCAGTTCCCTCATCTGTAAAGTGGGGACGAATAATAATAATAATAATAATAATGGCATTTATTAAGCACTTACTATGTGCAAAGCGCTGTTCTAAGCGCTGGAGAGGTTACAAGGTGATTAAGTTGTCCCACGGGGGGCTCACAGTCTTCATCCCCATTTTACAGATAAATCACTTCACTTCTCCAGGCCTCAGTTCCCTCATCTGTAAAGTGGGGACGAATAATAATAATAATCATAATGATGGCATTTATTAAGCACTTACTATGTGCAAAGCACTGTTCTAAGCACTGGGGAGGTTACAAGGTGATTAAGTTGTCCCACGGGGGGCTCCCAGTCTTCATCCCCATTTTCCAGATGAGGTCACTGAGGCCCAGAGAAGTCAAGTGACTTGCCCAAAGTCCCCCAGCTGACAATCGGCGGAGCCGGGATTTGAACCCATGACCTCTGACTCCAAAGCTCGGGCTCTTTCCACCGAGCCACGCTGCTTCTCCGTATACTGTGAGCCCCCCAGGGGATGGGGACTGAGTCCCACCCGATTAGCTTGGATCTACTCCAGCGCTTAGTACAGTGCCCGGTACATAGTAAGCGCTTAGCAAATACCACGATTAGTGTTATTATTATCATCATCTCCCCTTCCCTTCCTGCATCTGAGCATTTGCCTAATCCAGCTGTCCTTCCTCCTTATATAAAGGATCATCATCATCATCAATCGTATTTATTGAGCGCTTACTATGTGCAGAGCACTGTACTAAGCGCTTGGGAAGTACAAATTGGCAACACAATTGGATCAGAGAAGCAGCCTGGCCTCGTGGGTAGAGCCCGGGCCTGGGAACCAGCAGGTCATGGGTTCTAATCCCGGCTCGTCTGCCCCGTGACCTTGGGCCGGTCACTTCACTTCTCCGGGCCTCAGTTCCCTCATCCGCCAAATGGGGATTGACACTGCCGGCCCCACGTGGGACGGCCCCCATTTGCTCCCAGCGCTTAGTACAGGGCCTGGTACGTAGTGAGCGCTTCACAAATACCGTGATTAATTAATTCATCCATTCAATCGTATTTATTGAGCGCTTACTGTGTGCAGAGCACTGGACTAATAATATTATTATTATTTCCCCACCACTTCGAGCCATCCGTTCGCCTCCGTTTCTTTTCTGTGTCCCCCGGCAACCCCCGAGGACCCTGCTTTGGTTTGGGGGGCGGAGAGACCCCACTGTCTGAGACAGCCCCTGCCCGCTGGGAGGGGAGACGGGGGTGAGGACAGGTGGGTGGGTGGGGGTCCCAGCCCCCCGTCCGCTCACGGACCCTCGGCCCTTCCCAGCACGGTGCCAATGAGGACGCAGTGGACGGAGAAAACCGGAGCCCCCTTCACTGGGCGGGTGAGAACTGGGGGTCGGGGGTCATCTGGGGTAGGGGGTCTTCCAAGTTGGGGGTGGGCTTGGTCGGATTAGAACCAGTAGAAGCAGTGTGGTCCAGTGGGTAGAGGCCGGGCTTCGGACTCAGAAGGACCCGGCTCGGTGGAAAGAACCCGGGCTTTGGAGTCAGGGGTCATGGGTTCAAATTCCGGCTCCGCTAATTGTCAGCCGGGTGACTTTGGGCAAGTCGCTTCACTTCTCCGGGCCTCCGACCCCTCACCTGTCAAATGGGGATGAAGACCGTGAGCCCCCCGTGGGACAATCTGATTTCCTTGTAACCTCCCAAGTGCTTAGAACAGTGCTTGGCACGTAGTAAGCGCTTAATAAATGCCATTATTATTATTATTATTATTATTATTATTATTATTATTAATTCTGGCTCCCCAATGTGTCTGCCTCGTGACCTTGGCCAAGTCGCTTCACTTCTCTGGGCCTCTGTCCCCTCACCTGTCAAAATGGGGATGAAGACCGTGAGCCCCCCGTGGGACAACCTGATCTCCTTGTAACCTCCCCAGCGCTTAGAACAGTGCTTGGCACGTAGTAAGCGCTTAATAAATGCCATCATTATTATTATTATTATTAATTCCGGCTCCCCCACGTGTCCGCCGCGAGACCTTGGCCAAGTTGCTTCACTTCTCCGGGCCTCCGTCCCCTCACCTGTCAAAATGGGGATGAAGACCGTGAGCCCCCCGTGGGACAATCTGATCTCCTTGTAACCTCCCCAGCGCTTAGAACAGTGCTTGGCACGTAGTGAGCGCTTAATAAATTCCATTATTATTATTATTATTATTATTATTAATTCCGGCTCCCCCACGTGTCCGCCTCGTGACCTTGGCCAGGTCGCTTCACTTCTTCTTTTTAGACTGTGAGCCCACTGTTGGGTAGGGACTGTCTCTATATGTTGCCAACTTGTACTTCCCAAGCGCTTAGTACAGTGCTCTGCACACAGTAAGCGCTCAATAAATATGATTGATTGATTGATTGATTCCCTGGGCACTCCGTCCCCTCACCTGTCAAAATGGGGATGAAGACCGTGAGCCCCCCGTGGGACAATCTGATCTCCTTGTAACCTCCCCGGCGCTTAGAACAGTGCTTGGCACGTAGTAAGCGCTTAATAAATGCCATCATTATTATTATTATTATTAATTCCGGCTCCCCCACGTGTCCGCCGCGTGACCTTGGCCAAGTCGCTTCACTTCTCTGGGCCTCTGTCCCCTCACCTGTCAAAATGGGGATGAAGACTGTGAGCCCCGTGTGGGACAGGGACTGGATCCGACCCAACTACCTTACATAATAATAATAATAATAATAATAATAATAATAATAATAATGGTATTTGTTAAGCGCTTACTATGTGCAAAGCACTGTTCTAAGCGCTGGGGGGGGGATACCAGGTGATGAGGTTGTCCCATGTGGGGCTCACAGTCTTAATCAATCGTATTTATTGAGCGCTTACTGTGTGCAGAGCACTGTGCTAAGCGCTTGGGAAGTACAAGTTGGCAACATAACTTAACCCCCCTTTTCCAGATGAGGTAACTGAGGCTCAGAGAAGTGAAGTGACTTGCCCAAGGCCACACGGCAGACATGTGGCGGAGCTGGGATTCGAACCCATGACCTCTGACTCCAAAGCCCGGGCTCTTCCCACTGAGCCACGCTGCTTCCCCGGCGCTTAGTACTGCGCCTGGCACATAGTAAGCGCTTCGCAAATAGCGCAGTTGTGATTAGAGGGGCGGGAGGGGGCACGGAATTTGAGGTGCGGACGTCGAGGGGGGGACCAGCTGCGGAGGCTGATGTGACTCCGGGGGTCCCGGTCACCCCCCAAAACCCGCCCGGCCCTCAGCCTCCTCAGGCTGCGCCTCCAGCGTGTTGTTGCTGTGTGACCACGAGGCCTTCCTGGACGTCCTGGACAACGTAAGAGCCGGCCGGGGTCCGGGACGGGAGAGGGGCCGGGGCAGTTTCTTCCTTTCGGGCCTACTTATTGAGCGCTTTCCGTGTGCAGAGCACTTGGGAGGCTATTACAACAGATGGGCCCGGGAGGTGGGGAGGGCCGGGGCGTGGGGGCGGCCCAGACAGAGCCCCTTCCCCTCGACTTCGGGAAGATGGGCCTCCTCCAAACGTGGCCCGCCTCCCCCGCAGGACGGACGGACCCCCCTGATGATCGCCTCCCTGGGCGGACACTCGGCCATCTGCTCCCAGCTCCTGCAGAGGGGGGCTCGGGTCAACGTCACGGACAAGGAAGACAAGTGAGCCCCTTCCCTCATTCGTTCATTCATTTTCAGCCGTATTTATTGAGCGCCTACTGGGTGCAGAGCACTGGACTGAGCGCTTGGGAAGTACAAATCGGCCCTCTCGGTCCGTTGTCGGGGTGAGGGCCCGCTCACCTGGAATCAGGGCTGGGCTACTGGAGCCAATATCCTTGATAATAATCAATCAATCGTCTTTATTGAGCGCTTACTGTGTGCAGAGCACTGTACTAAGCGCTTGGGAAGTCCAAGTTGGCAACACATAGAGACAGTCCCTACCCAACAGTCGGCTCACAGTCGAAAAGGGGGAGACAGAGAACCAAACCAAACATACTAACAAAATAAAATAAATAGAATAGATATGTACAAGTAAAATAAATAGATAAATAAATAAATAATAATAATCCAGGGAGTGAGCCCGAATTGGTTATCTTGTATCTATCCCTAGTGTTTAGTACAGTGCTTGGCATAAAATAAGTGATTAGCAAATATAATAATAATAATATTAAGCCAGGGAGTGAGCCTGAATTGGTTAGCTTGTATCTTGTATCTATCCCTAGCACTTAGTACAGTGCTTGGCACGGAATAAGTGCTTAGCAAATATAATAATAACAATGATAATAATAATAATAACCATAATAATCCAGGGAGTGAGCCTGAATTGGTTAGCTTGTATCTATCCCTAGTACTTAGTACAGTGCTTGGCACAGAATAAGTGCTTAGCAAATATAATAATAATAATAATAATAATAATAATAATGATAATATTAAGCCAGGGAGTTAGCCTGAATTGGTTAGCTTGTATCTTGTATCCATCCCTAGCACTTAGTACAGTGCTTGGCACGGAATAAGTTCTTAAGAAATAATAATAATAATATTTGTTAAGCACTTACTATGTGCCAAGCACTGTTCTAAGCACTGGGGAGGATATAAGGTGATCAGGTTGTCCCACGTGGGGCTCCAGTCTTCATCCCCATTTTCCGGATGAGGGAACTGAGGCCCAGAGAAGCGAAGCGGTTTGCCCAAAGTCGCACAGCTGACAAATGGCAGCGCCGGGAACCCGTGACCTCTGACTCCCAAGCCCGGGATCTTTCCACTAAGCCATGCTGCTTCATATTATTAGCAAATAATAATTATATCATTATATATTACCTATATATTCTACCACTAATAATAACACTGATAATAGTAGTGGGCCACACTGTATTTTCCCAGACCACAACCCCCTCTGGTGTAAGGGCAGGAAGTCCAGCTTACCCCCGGGCAAATGTCCAGCTCCCTGTGGGCAGCCTGGTCCTGCCAGGAGCCCCCTGCCCCCAGTCCCCCCAACATGTTGCTTCTTATTAGTAGCAAATAATAATAATAATTATATCATTATATACAGTCGTGGGCCACACTGTATTTTCCCAGACCACAACCTCCTCTGGTGTAAGGGAAGGAAGTCCAGCTTACTCCCGGGCAAACGTCCAGCTCCCTGTGGGCAGCCTGGTCCTGCCAGGAGCCTCCTGCCCCCAGTCCCCCCAACATGTTGCTTCTTATTAGTAGCAAATAATAATATCATTGTATATTATTATACTACTGCTAATAACAGTGATAACAGTAGTGGGCCACACTGTATTTTCCCAGACCACAACCTCCTCTGGTGTAAGGGAAGGAAGTCCAGCATACCCCCGGGCCAATGTCCAGCTCCCTGTGGGCAGCCTGTTCCTGCCAAGAGCCCCCTGCCCCCAGTCCCCCCAACATGTTGCTTCTTATTAGTAGCAAATAATAATAATAATTATTATATCATTATATATAGTCGTGGGCCACACTGTATTTTCCCAGACCACAACCTCCTCTGGTGTAAGGGCAGGAAGTCCAGCTTACCCCCGGGGCAAACGTCCAGCTCCCTGTGGGCAGCCCGGTCCTGCCAGGAGCCCCCTGCCCCCAGTCCCCCCAACATGTTGCTTCTTATTATTAGCAAATAATAATAATATCATTATATATTACCTATTTATTATACTACTATTAATAACAGTGATAACAGCCATGGGCCACACTGTATTTTCCCAGACCACAACCCCCTCTGGTGTAAGGGCAGGAAGTCCAGCTTACCCCCGGGCAAACGTCCAGCTCCCTGTGGGCAGCCCGGTCCTGCCAGGAGCCCCCTGCCCCCAGCACCCCCAACATCTTGCTTCTTATTAGTAGCAAATAATAATAATAATTATATCATTATATATTATTATACTACTGCTAATAACAGTGATAACAGTCGTGGGCCACACTGTATTTTCCCAGACCACAACCTCCTCTGGCGTAAGGGCAGGAAGTCCAGCTTAGCCCCGGGCAAACGTCCAGCTCCCTGTGGGCAGCCTGGTCCTTCCAGGAGCCCCCTACCCCCAGTCCCCCCAACACATTGCATCTTATTATTAGCAAATAATAATAATAATTATATCATTATATGTTATTATACTACTGCATTTTCCCAGACCACAACCTCCTCTGGTGTAAGGGCAGAAAGTCCAGCTTACCCGCGGGCAAACGTCCAGCTCCCTGTGGTCAGCCTGGTCCTGCCAGGAGCCCCTGCCCCCAGTACCCCCAACATGTTGCTTCTTATTAGTAGCAAATAATAATAATAATAATATCATTATATATTATTATACTACTGCTAATAACAGTGATAACAGTCGTGGGCCACACTGTATTTTCCCAGACCACAACCTCCTCTGGTGTAAGGGCAGGAAGCCCAGCTTACCCGCGGGCAAACATCCAGCTCCCTTTGGGCAGCCTGGTCCTGCCAAGAGCCCCCTGCCCCCAGTCCCCCCAACGTGTTGCTTCTTATTAGTAGCAAATAATAATAATAATTATATCATTATATATTATTATACTACTGCTAATAACAGTGATAACAGTCGTGGGCCACACTGTATTTTCCCAGACCACAACCTCCTCTGGTGTAAGGGCAGGAAGTCCAGCTTACCCCCGGGCCAACGTCCAGCTCCCTGTGCGCAGCCTGGTCCTGCCAGGAGCCCCCTGCCCCCAGTCCCCCCAACATGTTCCTTCTTATTAGTAGCAAATAATAGTATTAATTATATCATTATATAATAATTACCCCCGGGCAAACGTCCAGCTCCCTGTGGGCAGCCCCCCAGCCCGGCGCCCCGGTGCCCGGCCCACCAAGGCAGCGGTGCCCAGGCCTCGGCTGTGGTCCGCCCGCAGGTCCGCCCTGATCCTGGCCTGCGAGAAGGGCAGCGCGGAGGTGGCAGAGCTGCTCCTCAGCCACGGGGCGGACGTGGGCGCCGTGGACCGCCTGGGCCGCAACGCTCTGCATTACGCTCTGCACACCGACGACAAGGCCCTGCAGCGGCTGTTGAGGCAGGCCCTGAATCGACGCCGCCGGGGAGGTGAGACCCCCTCGCCGCCCCCACCCCATCCCACCCTCCGCCCCCGCCCGTCGGCGAATACATTTATTTATTTATTTATTTTATTTGTACATGTCTATTCTATTTGTTTTATTTTGTTAGTATGTTTGGTTTGTTCTCTGTCTCCCCCTTTTAGACTGTGAGCCCGCTGTTGGGTGGGGACTGTCTCTAGATGTTGCCAATTTGTACTTCCCAAGCGCTTGGTACAGTGCTCTGCACATAGTAAGCGCTCAATAAATACGATTGATGATGATGATGATGATGATACATCTGTTTATCACGCTATCGTCCTCTCCCTGGCGCTTAGGCCAGTGCTCGGCACGCAGTAAGCGCTCAATAAATACAATCGGAGGAACGGATTGTGTGAAGGAATACCGTCAAACGACCGCTGCCTTTGAGTCAGACTGGGTTCTGGGGGAGGGCGTCTGTTCGTTCATTCGGTCGTATTTAATAATAATAATGTTGGCATTTGCAAAACACTATCTGCCGAGCACCGTTCCAAGCGCCAGAGGAGCGATACAAGGTCATCAAGGTTGTCCCCCGTGGGGCTCACGGTCTTCATCCCCATTTGACAGATGAGGGAACTGAGGCACCAAGAATAATAATAATAATGGTATTTGTTAAGCACTTACTATGTGCAAAGCACTGCTCTGAGCGCTGGGGAGGTTACAAGGTGATCAGGTTGTCCCACGGGGGGCTCACAGTTTTAATCCCAGCTCTGCCAACTGTCAGCTGTGTGACTTTGGGCAAGTCACTTCACTTCTCTGGGCCTCAGTTCCCTCATCTGTAAAATGGGGATGAAGACTGTGAGCCCCCCCGTGGGACAACCTGATCTCCTTGTAACCTCCCCAGCGCTTAGAACAGTGCTTTGCACATAGTAAGCGCTTAACAAATGCCATCATTATTAATATTATTATTATTAATCCCCATTTGACAGATGAGGTAACTGAGGCCCAGAGAAGTGAAGTGACTCGCCCAAAGTCACCCAGCTGACAGTTGGCGGAGCGGGATTCGAACCCATGACCTCTGACTCCAAAGCCCGGGCTCTTCCCGCTGAACCACGCTGCTTCTCAAGTGAAGTGACTCGCCCAGAGTCACCCAGCTGACAAGTGGCGGAGCCGGGATTATCCAATCCGCCAATTGTCAGCTGTGTGACTTTGGGCGAGTCACTTCACTTCTCTGGGCCTCAGTTCCCTCATCTGTCAAATGGGGATTAAGACTGTGAGCCCCCCCGTGGGTCAACCTGATCACCTTGTAACCTCCCCAGCGCTAAGAACAGTGCTTGGCACATCGTAAGCGCTTAATAAATGCTATCGTTATGTTATTATTATTATGACGATGATGATTAGAACCCACGACCTCTGACTCCCAAGCCCAGGCTTTCCACTGAGTCACGCTGCTTCTCAATTTAGTGAGCGCTTACCGTGGGCAGAGCATCGTACTGAGCGCTCGGGGAAATGCAATACGGCCATAAAGAGAGACAATCCCTGCCCACAACGGGCTTAGAGTCTAGAGGGGAGCTCTGCGCTCGTAGGTGGGTGGGATTGTGCCCCCCGACACACGCGCCCCTTTGCAAAGCTGCACCCTGAGATCCCGTCTCCCCTTTTGCAGGCCAGCTGCTGGTTAAACATTCAGACATGGTGGTCCAGGTAAGACCGCCCTGCCCATCTCGGCCCCCTGCCCATCCCAAGGAGCGTTGAGGGGCCGGGCAGCGGGTGCCAGGCCCCATGCGCCCGGATTGAATCCCGGGGTGGCGGCGGTGGGGTCCCCTCCAGGCCTCTGTGACCGAGCCCCAGGTCGGACCCCAAATCCAGAGCCCGGGGAGGGCGGAAGAGGAGGAGGAAGAGGACGAGGAGGAGGAGGAGGAGGAGGAGGAAGAGGCGGCACGTGTGGAGGGCTGGCGGCAGAAGTTCGAGGCGGAGCGGAAGAAAGTGTGCCAGCTGGAAGGGGAGCTGGCACGGGCGGCGGAGGAGTGCGCGACCCAGGTGGCCGGGGCGGGCCGGGATCTGGAGGAGAGGATCCGGGAACAAGCGCGGGCCCTGGAGCTCCTGCTGCCCGCGGCGTCCGGAGGAGGGCCCGGCCCCGGCCCCCGGCCCGGTGGGGATGGCATGGAGGAGGGCTGCGCTCTGGACCTGCTGGCCCAGAGGGTGCTGGAGCTGAAGAGGAGGCAGGAACTGTTGTCTTTCCGGGGGCCTCCGCAGAACCCGCCCCAGAGTCCGGCCGAGGGGGGACCCCAGGCTCCCCGGGAGCGGGGACCCCAGAGCCCGGCCCTAAGGGATGCCCTGAGTCCGGCTGAGCGGGGAATCCAGATTCTCACCGAGCAGGGACCCAGGAGTCCCCAGATTCTGCCCAGTTGGGTACCGGGGAGCCCGGCTGAGAAAGAACACCAGAGCGCATCTGGCCTGGCGCCCAGGAGTCCGGCTCAAGGGGCTCTCTGGGGTGCCCAGAATCCCGCCCAAGGAGTCTCCTGGAGTTCACCTGAGCGGGGACCCCAGAGTCCGGGCCGAAAGGGTCCTCGCAGCCCAATCGAGTGGGGAGCAGAGGCCCCAGCCGAGCAAGAACCTCAGAGCCCACCTGAGTTGGGACCCAGGAGTCCTGCCCAAGGGGGGCCCCGGAGTCCAGCTGAGGAGGGACCCCGGAATCTAGCCCCAGGGACTCTCCAGAACCTGCTCGAGGGGGAACAGAGGGGTCCGTCTGGGTTGGGACCCGGGAGTGCTGCCCAGGAGGGACCCCAGAGTCCCGCCCAAGGGGGCCCCCAGAGTCCAGCTGAGCAGGGACCCCAGAGTCCCGCCCAAGGGGGTCCCCAGAGTCCAGCTGAGCAGGGACCCCAGAGTCCCGCCCAAGGGGGTCCCCAGATTCCAGCTGAGCAGGGACCCCAGAGTCCCACCCAAGGGGGTCCCCAGAGTCCAGCTGAGCAGGGACCCCAGAGTCCCGCTCAAAGGGGCCCCCAGGGTCCAGCTGAGCAGGGACCCCAGAGCCCGGCTGAGGACGCCCCTCCGAGCCCGGCCACCCGGGAGGAGCTGAAGCCGCTCCCGGCCCAGGCCCCTGAAGCCCGGTCGTCGCCCGCCGCCGAGGACCCGTCCCGGGACCGGCCCGAGGCCCAGGCGGCCGCCCCCGGGGCCCCCGGGGCCGAGCCCGCCGGCATGGCCGCCCTCAGCCAGCTCCTGCTGCAGCTGAGGGAGGAGCTGGGGGCCGTGTGGAGGGAGAAGGAGGCCGCCCGCGGGGCCCTGGACCGGCCGGGGCCGGAGGCCGGGAGGGACGGCCGGGAGGTCCGGGCGGAGGCCGCGGCCGCCGCGTGGGAGAAGATGGAGGCCCGTCTGGAGCGGGTCCTGGCCCGGCTGGACCGGGCCAAGGCCGGGCTGCAGAGGGAGGCCGGCCCGGGGCCGGGGGGCCCGGGGTCGGAGGTCCCCGGGGCCGAGGCCCGGGGCCTGCTGGAGCGGGAGGTGTCGGCCCTGCGGCAGAGCAACAGCAGCCTCCTGGACGAGCTGGGGGCTCTGGGAGGGGAGCGACGACGGCTGCGGGAAGAGCTGCAGGCCCTGCGACGGCGGCTGCAGCGGGAGTTTGTGCCCCGGCCGGAGGCCCAGGGCCAGCTGCGCCAGCTGCGGCTCAGCGTGGACCTGCTGGCCGAAGAGCTGGCCGCCGAGAAGGAGGCCACGGACCGGCTCCGTCGCCGGCTGGCCGCCCAGAGCAGCGGCCTGCGGGGGCTGCGGGACCACTTGCCCCCGGACCTGGTGGCCGGGCCCGACGCCGGGCCGGACGGCGAGCCCGTGGAGGAGCTGCGGAGGGGCCTGGCGGCCCTGGCCGGCCGCCACCGAGAGGCCCGGGCCCAGCTGGCCCGGCTGCAGGAGGAGAACCGCGGGCTGCGGGCCGGGCGGGGGCCGGACCCCGCCGCCCCCCGCCGCCCCCGCCGCCCCCGCCGCCCCCGAGGTGGCCGCCCTGGAGCGGGACCTGGGCCAGCTGGAGGGGGAGCTGCGGGCCGTCCAGGCCACCCTCGGGGGCAAGGGCCAGGAGATCGGCAGGCTGAAGCGGCTGCTGTGCCAGGCCACCGAGGAGGTGGCCGAGCTGCGGGCCCGCGAGGAGGCCGGCCGCGGGCGGCACGAGCGGGCCCGGGCCGCCCTGGCCGCCCAGGCCCAGGCCCGGGGCCGGGAGCTGGAGGCCCTGCTGGCCAAGTACCGGGCCGCCTGCCGCGACGGCGGCCGGCTGCGGGCCCAGGTGGCCGAGGAGCGGAGGCGCGCCGGGGAGCTGGAGGCCCGCGAGGCCCGGCGCCGCGGGGAGGCCGCCCAGCTGAGAGCCCGCTCCGACCAGTTGGAGAAGGCGGCCGGGGAGCTGAGGGCCCGTCTGGAGGAGCTCTGGGGGGCCTGCGGCGACAAGGAGGCCCAGGTGAGAGGGGACCGGCAGCCCGCTCTTTTAGCAGCATCATCATCAATCGTATCGATTGAGCGCTCACTGTGTGCAGAGCGCCGGACTAAGCGCTTGGGAAGTACAAATTGGCAACATAGAGAGACGGTCCCCACCCAACAGCGGGCTCGCAGTCTAAAAGGGGGAGACGGACAACAAAACCAAACATACTAACAAAATAAAATAAATACACTCTTTTAGACTGTCAGTTGGGTAGGGACCGGCTCTAGATGTTGCCAACTGGGACTTCCCAAGCGCTTAGTCCGGTGCTCCTCACACAGCAAGCGCTCAATAAATACGATTGATGATGATGATGATGACGGCCTCCCCGTCCCCCCACTCCCCTCCGTCCGTCCGTCTGTGGCATTCATTCATCCCTCTCCATCCCCCCCCGATCTTACCTCCTTCCCTTCCCCACAGCACCTGTATCTATGTATATATGTTTGTACATGTTTGTTACTCTATTTATTTTACTTGTCCATATCTATTCTATTTATTTTATTTTGTTAGTATGTTTGGTTTTGTTCTCTGTCTCCCCCTTTTAGACTGTGAGCCCACTGTTGGGTAGGGACCGTCTCTAGATGTTGCCGACTTGGACTTCCCAAGCGCTTAGTACAGTGCTCCGCACACAGTAAACGCTCAATAAATACGATTGATGATGTTGATGACTGTCTCTATATGTTGCCAACTTGTACTTCCCAAGCACTTAGTACAGTGCTCCGCACACAGTAAGCGCTCAATAAATACGACTGATGATGATGATGACTGTATATGTTGCCAACTTGTACTTCTCAAGCGCTTAGTACAGTGCTCCGCACACAGTAAGTGCTCAATAAATACGACTGATGATGATGATTCCGGTGCTTAGTACTCATTCAATCATATCAATCAATCAATCGTATTTATTGAGCGCTTACTGTGTGCGGAGCACTGGACTGAGCGCTTGGGAAGTCCAAGTTGGCAACATCTAGAGAAGGTCCCTCCCGACAGTGGGCTCACAGTCTGGAAGGGGGAGACAGAGAAGCAGCGTGGCTCAATGGAAAGAGCCCGGGCTTTGGAGTCAGAGGTCATGGGTTCAAATCCCGGCTCCTCCACTTGTCAGCCGGGTGACTTTGGGCAAGTCGCTTCACTTCTCTGGGCCTCAGTGACCTCATCTGGAAAATGGGGATTAAGACTGTAAGCCCCACGTGGGACAACCTGATCACCTTGTAACCTCCCCAGCGCTTAGAACAGCGCTTTGCACATAGTAAGCGCTTAATACATGCCATTATTATTATTATTACTAACAAAATAAAATAAATAGAATAGATATGTGCAAGCAAAATAAATAAATAAATAAATAGAGTAATAAATATGTACAAACATATATACAGGTGCTGTGGGGAAGGGAAGGAGTGAGCAGCAGGGTTCAGTGGAACGAGACCGGGCTTGGGAGTCAGAGGGCGTGGGTTCTAATCCCGGCTCCGCCCCTTGTCAGCTGGGTGACTTTGGGCGATTCACTTCCCTTCCCAGGGCCTCAGTTCCCTCATCTGGAAAATGGGGATGAAGACTGGGGGAGCCCCACGTGCGACAACCCGATCACCTTGTATCCTCCCCAGCGCTTAGAACAGTGCTTGGCACACAGTAAGCGCTTCGCAAATGCCATCACTATTTTGAGAAGCAGCGTGGCTCAGTGGAAAGAGCCCGGGCTTGGGAGTCGGAGGTTGTGGGTTCTAATCCCAGCTCCGCCACTTGTCAGCTGGGTGACTTTGGGCGAGTCACTTCACTTCTCTGGGCCTCAGTTCCCTCATCTGTAAAATGGGGATTAAAACTGTGAGCCCCCCTTGGGACAACCTGATTACCTTGTTACCTCCCCAGCGCTTAGAACAGTGCTTTGCACATAGTAAGTGCTTAACAAAATATCATCATCATTATTCTCTGGGCCTCAGTTCCCTCATCTGTAAAATGGGGATTAAAACTGTGAGCCCCCCTTGGGACAACCTGATTACCTTGTTACCTCCCCAGCGCTTAGAACAGTGCTTTGCACATAGTAAGTGCTTAACAAAATATCAGCATCATTATTCTCTGGGCCTCAGTTAACCTTATCTGTAAAATGGGGATTAAAACTGTGAGCCCCCCTTGGGACAACCTGATTACCTGATCCCCAGCGCTTAGAACAGTGCTTTGCACATAGTAAGCGCTTAACAAAATATCATCATCATTATTCTCTGGGCCTCAGTTAACCTCATCTGTAAAGTAGGGATGAAGACTGTGAGCCCCACATGGGACAACCTGATCACCTTGTATCTCCCCCAGCGCTTAGAATGGTGCTTGGCACATAGTAAGCGCTTAACAAATACCATTATTATTATTGAATTCCCATTTTCCAGATGAGGAAATTGTGAGCCCGTTGTTGGGTAGGGACCGTCTCAATATGTTGCCGACCAAGCGCTTAGCGCCTGTACATATGTATATACGTTTGTACATATTTATTACTCATTTATTTATTTATTTATTTATTTTAGTTGTACATATCTATTCTATTTATTTTATTTTGTTAGTATGTTTGGTTTTGTTCTCTGTCTCCCCCTTTTAGACTGTGAGCCCACTGTTGGGTGGGGACCGTCTCTAGATGTTGCCAACTTGTACTACCCAAGCGCTTAGTCCAGTGCTCTGCACACAGTAAGCGCTCAATAAATACGATTGATGATGATGATGATGAATTTCCACTTTCCAGATGAGGAAACCGTGAGCCCGTTGTTGGGTAGGGACCGTCTCTGTATGTTGCCGACTTGTATTTCCCAAGCGCTTAGTGCGGTGCTGTGCACACAGTAAGCGCTCAATAAATACGATTGAATGAAGGAAACTGAGGCCCAGAGAAGGTCAGTGGCTCGCACCCAGCAAGCAAGGGGTGGAGCTGGGCCTAGAACCCAGGTCTTCCCACCCCTCCAGCGGGTCTCTGTGTGTCTCTCTCCCCATCTCTTTCTCTCATCATAATGGCATTTTTTAAGCGCTTACTATGTGCCCAGCACTGTTCTAAGCGCGGAGCACTGCTGCATCTCTCCCTCGGTCTCCTCCCTCAGATCCGGGAGCTGCTGAAGAAAGTGGAGGAGCTCTCCGCCGAGGTCCTGGCCCTGCGCGGGGAGAACGGCAGCCTCAAAATGCAGCTGCAGGTCGGTCCTCCCTTTCCCCGGGCACGTTGGGAAGGGAGCCAAAGGGTGGCCATTGTCCGGCCAATCAATCAATCGTATTTATTGAGCGCTTACTGTGCGCAGAGCACTGGACTGAGCGCTTGGGAGAGGGCCCAACGACAACACGACTCCTGGGGTATGTCGGGAGGGGATCAGGATAGAAGCACTGAGGCTCAGCGGAAAGAGCCCGGGCTTTGGAGTCAGAGGTCATGGGTTCAAATTCCGGCTCTGCCGCTTGTCAGCTGGGTGACTTTGGGCGAGTCACTTCACTTCCCTGTATATATGTATATATGGTTGTACATATTTATTACTCTATTTATTTATTTATTTATTTATTTATTTTACTTGTACATTTCTATCCTATTTATTTTATTTTGTTGGTATGTTTGGTTCTGTTCTCTGTCTCCCCCCTTTTAGACTGTGAGCCCACTGTTGGGTAGGGACTGTCTCTATGTGTTGCCAATTTGTACTTCCCAAGCGCTTAGTACAGTGCTCTGCACATAGTAAGCGCTCAATAAATACGATTGATTGATTGATTGATTGATTCTCTGGGCCCCAGTTGGAGTCAGAGGTCACGGGTTCAAATCCCGGCTCTGCCCCTTGTCAGCTGGGTGACTTTGGGCGAGTCACTTCACTTCTCTGGGCCCCAGTTTCCTCATCTGTCAAATGGGGATGAAGACTGGGAGCCCCCCGTGGGACAGCCTTATCACCTTGTACCCTCTCCGGCGCTTAGAACAGTGCTTTTGCACATAGTAAGCGCTTAATAAATGCCATTATTATTATTATTATTATCAGGGGGTGGCCGCGGTCGGGGGAGTGACAGCTTGGGGGAGGCCAATCGATCAATTGATCATAGTCATCGAACGCTCACTGTGCTCAGAGCATTGTGCTAAGCACTTGGGATAGTACACTGATAATAATAATAATAATAATAATGTTGGCATTTGTTAAGCGCTTACTCTGTGCAAAGCACTGTTCTAAGAGCTGGGGGGGGGGGTACAAAGTGGTCAGGTTGTCCCACGTGGGGTTCACAGTCTTAATCCCCATTTTTACAGATGAGGGAACTGAGGCTCAGAGAAGTTAAGTGACTTGTCCAAGGTCACACAGCAGACATGTGGCGGAGCCGGGATCCAACATGCCTCCCGGGGCATGTTGCGGGGGGAACAGGAGGTGGCCGTGGTCAGGGGAGGAGGCTCTCTCCTGCCACAATCAATCAATCAGTGGTATTTATTGAGCACTTACTGTGTGCAGAGCACTGTACTAAGCGCTCGGTAGAGTCCAATACCACAGCGTGCCTCCCGGGGCATGTTGGGAGGTGACCGGGAGGTGGCCGTGGTCAGGGGAGGAAGCGCTCTCCTGCCACAATCAATCAATCAATGATATTTATTGAGCACTTACTGTGTGCAGAGCACTGTAGTAAGCGCTCGGGAGAGTCCAATACCCAGCGTGCCTCCCAGGGCATGTTGGGAGGTGACCGGGAGGGAGGCTCTTTCCTGCCACAATCAATCAATCAGTGATATTTATTGAGCCCTTACTGTGTGCAGAGCACTGTAGTAAGCGCTCGGGAGAGTCCAATACCACAGCGTGCCTCCCGGGGCATGTTGGGAGGTGATCGGGAGGTGGCCTTGGTCAGGGGAGGAAGCGCTCTCCTGCCACAATCAATCAATCAGTGATATTTATTGAGCGCTTACTGTGTGCAGAGCACTGTACTAAGCGCTCGGGAGAGGCCAATAGCACAGCGTGCCTCCCGGGGCATGTTGGGAGGTGACCGGGGTTGGCCGTGTCCGGGTGCCAGATGGGGTTGGAGAGACAGGCCCTTCCCGCCTGTATACCTGTATATATGTATATATGTTTGTACATATTTATTACTCTATTTATTTTACTTGTACATATCTATTCTATTTATTTTATTTTGTTAGCATGTTTGGTTTTGTTCTCCGTCTCCCCCTTTTAGACTGTGAGCCTACTGTTGGGTAGGGACCTTCTCTATGTGTTGCCAACTTGTACTTCCCAAGCGCTTAGTCCAGTGCTCCACACACAGTAAGCGCTCAACAAATACGATTGATGATGATATATGTATATATGTTTGTACATATTTATTACTCTAACTTGTACATATCTATTCTATTTATTTTATTTTGTTAGCATGTTTGGTTTTGTTCTCCGTCTCCCCCTTTTAGACTGTGAGCCCGCTGTTGGGTAGGGACCGTCTCTAGATGTTGCCGACTTGGACTTTCCAAGCGCTTAGTCCAGTGCTCTGCACACAGTAAGTGCTCAATAAATACGATTGATTGATTGATTCAGCTGTGTCCCCATTCCCAGAATTCCCAGAAGAACCACCAGGAGATCATCGCTACCTACAGGACCCACCTACTGGACGCAGCACGGGTGAGGGGAGAGAGGGTGGGATCCCCCACCGGTCCCCTCTTCCCGTCCCCTTCCACCCCCCGCCGGTTGTTCCTTGCCCTCTTCCCACCTTCCCGACATTCCCGAAGATGCCCATCCCTGGAAGAGACGGAGGACCAGGTGGTGGAGGGGGAGAGGGGCCCGGGTCGGACCCTCGGGCCTGACCCGTCCGTCCATCCATCCCCCTTTGCCCGGGGTCTCGCAGGGCTGCCTGGAGGAGGAAGTGTATGAGATTCTCCTGCGGATCCTGGAAATGCAGGAAGAGGAGTGAGCCAGGATCCCGTCACCTCCCGCCCGGAAGCAGGAAGGGCGGGGGGGCTTCTCTGTGGTGAGTCGGAACGCCCCCTCCCCAGAATAATAATAATAATAATAATTCAATCGTATTTATTAGGCCCTTACTGTGGGCAGAGCAATCAATCAATCAATCGTATTTATTGAGCGCTTACTGTACTGTACTAAGCGCTTGGAAAGTACAATTTGATAACAAAGAGCGACAATCCCTACCCAACAACGGGCTCACAGTCTAGAAGGGGGGAGACGGACAGCAAAAACAAGTAAAGAGGCGATAATAAGGGTGGTGTTTGTTAGGCGCTTACTATGCACCAGGCACTGTGGTAAGCGCTGGGATGGCCACAAGCAAATGTTTCCCCTTCCCCGCCTTCCCGTCAAGGAGTTTGGGAGTGTTTCCGGGGAAGCCAGAAGCAGCGTGGCCTAGTGGAAAGAGCCTGGGGCAGAGAGCCAGAGGACCTGGGTTCCAATCCTCCCTTCACCACCTCAGTCAGTCAGTTGAATTAATTGAGCACTCACTGAGTGAGGAGCTCTGTACTAAGCGCTTGGGAGAGTACAATGTAACAGCTTCTAGGCTGTGAGCCCGTTGTTGGGTTGGGATAAGCAGCGTGGCTCAGTGGAAGGAGCCCGGGCTTTGGAGTCAGAGGTCATGGGTTCAAATCCCGGCTCCGCCACTTGTCAGCTGGGTGACTGTGGGCAAGTCACTTCTCTGGGCCTCAGTGACCGCATCTGTCAAAGATTAGACTGTGAGCCCACTGTTGGGTAGGGACTGTCTCTATATGTTGCCAACTTGTACTTCCCAAGCGCTTAGTACAGTGTTCTGCACACAGTAAGCGCTCAATAAATACGATTGATGATGATGATGATGAAGACCGTGAGCCCCCCGTGGGACAACCCAATCACCTTGTAACCTCCCCAGCGCTTAGAAGGGTGCTTTGCACATAGTAAGCGCTTAATCAATGCCATCGTTATTATTTGTTGCCGATTTGTACTTCCCAAGCGCTTAGTCCAGCGCTGTACACACGGTAAGCGCTCAATAAATACGGTTGAATGAATGAGTGTCCCCCGCCAGACTGCGAGTTCTTCCAGGGCAGGGATCGGGGGCTCTGCCCGTGGCTGACCCGGAGTAAATATTATTGTTCAGCAGAGAACTGGGAATGTTTTGGGGGGTGGGGGCTGGGGGAGACCCCTCCCATCTCCCCCTGCCCCGGGTTCATCCAATCCTGAGCAGGTAGCAGAGAGTTGGGGGGGAAGGGGCAGGCGCTGAGGCCTGTTTTAATTTGCTTTTTTCCTCCTAGGCCGAGTTGAAGCCGGCGGTATCGAGCCTGGGAGCAGTGGTGCGGGTGGGATTGGGGGTGGGGAGCGGGGGTCCTGGCTACCGGGAGGGCTGCGGAGGTGGGAAAGGGGGCTCCGGGGGGCTGGATTTTCCCCAAATATGAGGGCCCCCCAATCCCATGCGGTTGGAAGCCCCCACTCCTGCTTCTCCCCACCCCCTGGGAAATAAAGAAGGACACGGGCCCAGTCTTGGTCTCTGCTCACCTTTGATAATAACGATGGCAATTATTAAGCACTTAGTATGTGCCCAAGCACTGTCCGCAGACTGGTGGTGTGAAGGCTTCCGGGTAGGGGGTCTCTCTCTTTGTCCTCAAATACCGTTCAGCACTTGATACGTGTTATCAACAAATAGGGTGCAAAACGGGTTAACGGGGGTTAATCGGCCGTGGGGTTCGAGAACCCGAGGGGGTGACGCGGATGGGAAAAATCATCATCATCATCATCATCAATCGTATTTATTGAGCGCTTACTGTGTGCAGAGCACTGGACTAAGCGCTTGGGAAGTACAAATTGGCAACATATAGAGACGGTCCCTACCCAACAGTGGGCTCACAGTCTAAAAGGGGGAGACAAAACCAAACGTACTAACAAAATAAAATATATAGAATAGATATGTACAAGTAAAATAAATAAATAAATAGAGTAATAAATATGTACAAATAGAGTAATAAATATGTGAGTTCAGATAGAGCAGGAAAGGCAGGAAGGTTGACTACTGGCCCGTTCACCTCCCGAGAGAGGCACGAGAGGCAAGCGGCCCCGATCTGTTGTCCGCCAGCGGACTTGACGTGACTGGCTCCGTTTTGTGCAGGCCGAGAGCGACTCCTTTTCGTATTTTCTGCAAGGCTCAGCGACAGGATAATAATAATAATAATAATAATAATAATAATAATAATGGCATTTGTTAAGCGCTTACTATGTGCAAAGCACTGTTCTAAGCGCTGGGGGGGATACAAAGTGATCAGGTTGTCGCACGTGGGGTTCACAGTCTTAATCCCCATTTTACAGATGAGGTAACTGAGGCTCAGAGAAGTGAAGTGACTTGCCCAAGGTCACACAGCAGACTTGTGGTGGAGCCGGGATTTGAACCCATGACCTCTGACTCCAAAGCCTGCGCTCTTTCCACTGAGCCACGCCGCTTCTCCTATGCAGGGTGTCTTCAAGGCCAGTAACAAGTAACACCTATCTATGCAAGGTCGTAAGGCAGGTAACTACATCCTGCACAAGGCAGTGAGGATGGAGACTAATGAGAATTTCTAACATCCTGTCGGGCCTAATTGGTTCCCTGAAATTCCTACTGCTCGCCCCCGCGTTGCTGTAACTCAATAAAAGACACAGTGGGAATGGGATCGGGGCTGCTTGTCACTCGTACCTCTCTCGGGAGGTGAACGGGAAGGTGGCCACCTTCCTCCTTTGCTGCTCCATCTAAACTCACGTCTCCGAGTCCTTCTTCCCATCCGCGTCACCGCCTTGGGTTCTCGAACCCTGCGGTCGATTCCCACCGCTTAACCTATTTTGCACCCTACTTCATCATCATCAATCGTATTTATTGAGCGCTTACTATGTGCAGAGCACTGTACTAAGCGCTTGGGAAGTACAAATTGGCAACATATAGAGACAGTCCCTACCCAACAGTGGGTTCACAGTCTAAAAGGGGGAGACAGAGAACAAAACCAAACATACTAACAAAATAAAATAAATAGAATAGATAATAAAATAAATAGAATAGATAATAAAATAAATAGAATAGATAATAAAATAAATAGAATAGATAGACAATCTCAGAGTCCAACAGTCACAGCAGTCGCCGCGTTGACCACCGCGGTTGTGACCTCCCAGCCTTTTTTTTTTTCTTTTTCTTTCTTTCAGTCGTATTTATTAAGCGCTTACTGTGTGCAGAGCGCTGTACTAAGCGCTTGGGAAGTACAAGTCGGCAACATCTAGAGATGGTCCCTACCCAACAACGGGCTCACAATCTAGAAGGGGGAGACAGACAACAAAACAACACATATTAACAAAATAAATATAGGATCACTAGAAACAATATACCGATTCGCTTTTTTCTGAAGACCATGGGCATTCTCTGTCCTGCCTATCTTTGTTGTTTTCCCCATAATTTCACACAGCATTTAGCGATCACTTTCAGGTTCACAATTCCAAGTTTTATTTTGATAGAGCCCACTGTTGGGTAGGGACCGTCTCTATATGTTGCCAATCTGTACTTCCCAAGCGCTTAGTACAGTGCTCTGCACAGATCCCAGCCGCTTCTTCCTTGCATTTGGCTCCCGATCCGAGCTACGCAAAGGATTCCCGCGTGCGTGCCGCCCGTGAAACTTTGGCCTTCCTAGATCCTGAGTTAAATTACAACCCGTTGTTCGTCATGGGTTGGTTAACGTCAAAATCCCCGTTACCAGGATGTTATCGGGAGATAACGGTCAGCACAGGATCAATCAATCGTATTTATTGAGCGCTTACTGTGTGCAGAGCACTGTACTAAGCGCTTGGGAAGTACAAGTTGGCAACATACAGAGACGGTCCCTATATAGAGACGGATGGGGACATCCCGGACAGAGAGGAGCCACTCTGGTTAATGTAGCTTTTTGCACACGCTGGAGTGCTTTCGGTCCCCACAAAATGGGAGGGTTACTGTTGGTACGCACAAGATGGAGTCAGTCACGCCAAGTTCGCTGGCGGACAACATCCTCAAATACCGTTCAGCACTTACTGGGTGAGAGGCCCTGTGCTAAGCGTTGGGGTGGATCCGAGCGGATCGGGTTGGACGTAGCCCCCGTCCCACGTGGGGCTCACGGTCTCAACCCCCATTGTACGGATTTTTAGACTGTGAGCCCACTGTTGGGTAGGGACTGTCTCTATATGTTGCCAACTTGTACTTCCCAAGCGCTTAGTACAGTGCTCTGCACACAGTAAGCGCTCAATAAATACGATTGATTGATTGATTGATGAGGTAACTGAGGCCCAGAGAATAATAATAATGATAATGATGGTATTTGTTAAGCGCTTACTATGTGCCAAGCACTGTTCTAAGAGCTGGGGGGAATACAAGGTGATCGGGTTGCCCCCCGTGGGGCTCCCAAGCAGCGAGGCTCAGTGGAAAGAGCCCGAGCTTTGGAGTCAGAGGTCATGGGTTCAAATCCCGGCTCCGCCAATTGTCAGCTGGGTGACTCGGGGCAAGTCACTTCACTTCTCTGGGCCTCAGTTCTCTCATCTGTAAAATGGGGATGAAGACTGGGAGCCCCCCGTGGGACAACCTGATCACCTTATAACCTCCCCAGCCCTTAGAACAGTGCTTTGCACATTGTAAGCGCTCAATAAATGTCATCATTATCATTATTATCCTCATTTGACAGATGAGGGAACTGAGGCCCAGAGAGGTGAAGTGACTCGCCCACAGTCACTCAGCTGACAAGTGGCGGGGCCGGGATTAGAACCCACGACCCCTGACTCCCAAGCCCGGGCTCTTGCCACTGAGCCATGCTGCAGTGACTTGCCCAGGGTCACGCAGCATTTAGCTTTAAGCAGCGTGGCTCAGTGGAAAGCACACGGGCTTTAGAGTCAGAGGTCATGGGTTCAAATCCCGCCTCTGGCAATTGTCAGCTGTGTGACTTTGGGCAAGTCACTTCACTTCTCCGTGCCTCAGTTACCTCACCTGTCAAATGGGGATTAAAATTGTGAGCCCCTTGTGGGGCAACCTGATCACCTTGTAACCTCTCCAGCGCTTAGAACAGTGCTTTGCACATAGTAATCGCTTAATAAATGCCATTATTGTTATTATTATTATTTGTTCTGACGACTTGACACCTGTCCATGTGTTTTGTTTTGTTGTCTGTCTCCCCCTTCTAGCCTGTGAGCCCGCTGTTGGGTAGGGACCGTCTCCATAGGTTGCCGACTTGGACTTCCCAAGCGCTTAGTCCAGTGCTCTGCACACAGTAAGCGCTCAATAAATACGACTGAATGAATGAATGAATGAATGAATGAATGTGTGTGTGCGCGTTTGTAGTGGCCCCTTCGTCGAGCAGGCCACACCCCTTCCCAACGCAGGCCACGCCCCTCAACTGCGCATGTCACGCCCCCTCATCGCGCAGGCCACGCCCCTTCACAGCGCAGGCCACCCCCCTCAACGGCGCATGCGTCGCCCCGTTCGTCGTCCAGGCCACGCCCCTCCACTGCGCATGTCACGCCCCGTTCATCGTGCAGACCACGCCCCCTCAATTTAGCACGGCAGTCATCGCGCAGGCCACGCCCCTTCGTAGAGCAGACCACGCCCCTCAAACGCGCATGTCACGCCCCATTCATCGCGCAGGCCACACCCCCACAACTGAGCAGGTCACGCCGCTTCACCGCACGGGCCACGCCCCTGCAAAGCGCAGACCACGCCCCCTCAAATGAGCATGTCACGCCCCGTTCATCGCGCAGGCCACGCCCCATCGTAGCGCAGGCCACGCCCCATCAACTGCGCATGTCACGTCCCATTAATCGCGCAGGCCACGCCCCTTCGTAGCTCATGTCACGCCCCTAGGTCGCGCAGGCCCCCCCCTTCACCGCGCAGGCCACACCCCTTCACCGCGCAGGCCACGCCCCTTAACAGAGCAGGCCACGCCCCACAACTGCGCATGTCACGCCCCATTCATAGCGCAGGCCACGCCCCCTCAACTGAGCAGGCCACACCCCCTTCGCAGCGCAGGCCACGCCCCCCAACTGAGCAAGTCACGTAGCCTCACATCGCATGTCACGCCCCTCCGTCGCGCAGGCCACGCCCCTTCATAGAGCAGGCCATGCCCCAATCATCACGGAGGCCATCTCCCTTAACTGCGCAGGCCACGCCCCTTCGTAGCTCAGGCCACGCCCCCTCAACTGAGCAGGTCACGTAGCCTCACCTCGCAGGCCACGCCTCTCAACTGCGCAGACCACGCCCCTTTCCCGCGCAGGCCGAGCTCCCACAACTGCGCGCATCACGCCCCCTCACCGCGCAGGCCCCGCCTCTTCATCACACAAGCCACGCCCCTCCCGGCGCAGGCCACGCCCCCTTTGCTGCTTGTGTCACGTACCGTTCATCGTGCAGGCCACGCCCCACCATCGCGCATGCCACGCTCCCTCACAGCGCAGCCCACGTCCATCACCGCGCAGGCCCCTCCTCGTCGTCGCACAAGCCACGCCCCTCAGGTGCGGAGGCCACGCCCCTCACCGCGCAGGCCACGCCCCATTCGCCGTGCATGCCCCCGCCCCTCCGCCGCGCATGCCCCGCCCCTTCCCAGGCCCCGCCCCCTTCCTCCCGTGCAGTGACGCGTCTGTCCGGCAGGGGGCGGCAGCGAGGCGGCCGGAGCGTCCCGGCGGGGACGGAGCCTACGGCCCGGCGTCCTTAGCGGCAGGACCGGACAGGACCGGACCGGACCGGACCGGACCCGACCCGGTAAGTCCCGCCCCTCCCCCATCGGACACCAAACTTTTCCAGCTCCGGAAGTTGCGGGGAGGGGGTCCCGAACCCCGATGTTTGGGATGTTTGCCTCTTTCCACACCGGGGTTGGGGGGAGGATCAATACTTATCGGTTATCGATAACCCCAGCCCCCGCTCCTCTGATGTTCCATTGTCCCCTCCCGAGCTCTTAGTACAGTGCTTTGCACACAGTAGGCGCTCAGTAAATACTACTGGTTGATCGATTCTCTTCGCCCCTCCTGCCGCCCACCTTCTTCCCCTGTGCGATGTGCTTGGCACTTAGTGAGCGCTTAACAAATAATAAAGTGATGATGATGATAATAATAATAGCAATGATGGCATTTCTTAAGCGCTTACTATGTGCAAAGCACTGTTCTAAGCGCTGGGGAGGTTACAGGGTGATCAGGTTGTCCCACGTCTCAGTGTCGTAATCCCCATTTTATTCATATATTCATTCAATCGTATTTATGGAGCGCTTACTGTGTGCAAGGCACTAGACTAAGCGCTTGGGAAGTACGAGTTGGCAACATATAGAGACGGTCCCTATCCAGAAGCGGGCTCACAAGGTAACTGAGGCCCAGTCGCCCAAAGTCACCCAGCTGACAAGTGGTGGAGCCAGGATTTGAACCCCTGACCTCTGACTCCTAAACCCGGGCTCCTTCCACTTATTTATTTATTTATTTATTTATTTATTGAGCGCATACTGTATGCAGAGCATTGGACTAAGCGCTTGGGAAGTACAAGTTGGTAACATATAGAGATGGTCCCTACCCAATAGCGGGCTCATTGAGCCACGCTGCTTCTCATCTCATCATTTCATGATGAGGATGATGATGAGCGTTTAGAACAGTGCTTTGCACATAGTAAGCGCTTAATAAATGCCATTATTATTATTATTATTATCATCAGGTGCGCGGCTCCAGCTGGAAATGGGCGGGGGCGCCCGGGGGCGGGGCCCGTGGAGGGGGCGGGGCCAGGACCGGGCCAAGGGCCAATGGGAGCGCGGCCAGGGCGAGGGGCGTGGCCAGGAAAGGGGCGCGGGCCAATGGGGACGCGGCGGGGCGGTGGGCGGGGCCAGAGGAGGGGTCGTGGCCGGGAGAGGGGCGCGGGCCAATGGGAGCTCGGCCAGGGCGATGGGCGTTTCCAGATGACGGGGCGGGAGAGGGGTGCGGACCAATTGGAGCGTGGCCAGGATGAGGGGAGGGTCCCGATTAGGGGGCGTGGCCGGAGCAGGGGCTCCGGCCAATGGGGGCGTGGCAGGGCGATGGGCGGGTCCCGCTGAGGGGGCGTGGCACTATATTTATTTTATTTTGTTAATATACTTTGTTTTGTTGTCCGTCTCCCCCTTCTAGACTGTGAGCCCGCTGTTGGGTAGGGACCGTCTCTATATGTTGCCAACTTATACTTCCCAAGGGCTTAGTCCAGTGCTCTGCACACCGTAAGCGCTCAATAAATACGATTGAATGAATGAATGAATGAACGAATTTTATTTGGTTTATATGTTTTGTTTTGTTGTCTGTCTCCCCCATCTAGACTGTGAGCCCGTTTTTCGGTAGGGACCGTCTCCATATGTTGCCAACTTGTACTTCCCAAGCTCTTAGTACAGTGCTCTGCACACAATAAGCGCTCAATAAATACGATTGAATGAATGAATGAATGAAATACGATTGAATGAATGAATGTGCTAGGGACACGCGCCAAAAGGGGCGTGGCCGGGGCGGGGGCGTAATCCTTTTGAGGGGCTTGGCTAGGGCGGAGCGTGGGCCAATGGGAGCGCGGCGCGGGCCGGGGGCGTGGCCAGGGCGAGGGGCGGCTCCTATTGGTCGGGCGGGGCCCGCTGGGGGCGTGGCCAGGACGAGGGGCGGCTCCTGTTGGTCGGACGGGGCCCGCTGGGGGCGTGGCCAGGGCGAGGGGCGGATCCTGTTGATGAGGCGGGGCCTTTTGGGGGCGTGGCCAGGGCGAGGGGTTGGCTGCGTGGCCAGGGCGAGCGGCGGCTCCTATTGGTCAGGCGGGGCCCGATGTGGGCGTGGCCAGGGAGAGGGGCTGCCCCATTAGTCGGGCGGGTCCCGCTGGGGGCGTGGCCAGGGCGAAGGGAGGCTCCTATCGGTGGGGCAGGTCCCGCTGGGGGCGTGGCCAGGGCGAAGGGCGGCTTCTATTGGTCGGGCGGGGCCCGCTGGGGGCGGGGCCAGGGCGAGGGACGGCTCCTATTGGGCGGGCGGGGCCCTCTGGGGGCGTGGCCAGGGCGAGGGGCGGCTCCTATTGGTCGGGCGGGTCCCGCTGGGGGCGTGGCCGTCGGGGTCCGTCGGGGCCCGGCCTTTGGCCGCCTGCGATGATTGAAGATGGCGGAGCTGGGACCCTTCAAGGTACCGGACCCTCCCCCCCTCCCCCCCCCCCAGGGATCGGGGGTCAGGGGTCAGGGGTCAGGGGGCGGGACAACTTGGACTTCCCAAGCGCTTAGTCCAGTGCTGTGCACACAGTAAGCGCTCAATAAATACCATTGAATGAATGAATGACAAGCTGGGGAGGAGGAGGAGGAGCGGGGGGGGGCTTCAGGGCGGCCCCTCCCCCTCCCGGTCATCGCATCCATCCCCCGGCCTCCGTGCCCGCGGCGGTCCCCCCCCCCCCATAATAATCCCATAATAATGACGGCATTTGTGAAGCAATTACTATTCATTCATTCATCATCATCATCAATCGTATTTATTGAGCGCTTACTGTGTGCAGAGCACTGGACTAAGCGCTTGGGAAGTACAAGTTGGCAACCTATAGAGACGGTCCCTACCCAACAGCGGGCTCACAGTCTAGAAAGGGGAGACAGGGAACAAAACCAAACATATTAACAAAATAAAATAAATAGAATAAATATGTACAAATAAAATAAATAAATAAATAGGGTAATAAATATGTACAAACATATATACAGGTATATACATGTATAATAATGAATATATATTCATTCATTCCTCCCAGCACCGTTCTAAGCGCTGGGAGGGATCCAAGGTGATCAGGTTGCCCCCCCCGTGGGGCTCCCAGGCTTCATCCCCATTTGACAGAGGAGGGAACTGAGGCCCAGAGAAGTGATAATGATAGTAACAATAATAATGGAGTTTGTGAAGCGCTTACTATGTGCCCAGCACTGTTCTAAGCGCTGCGAGGGATACAAGGTGATCAGGTTGCCCCCCCCGTGGGCTCCCAGGCTTCATCCCCATTTGACAGAGGAGGGAACTGAGGCCCAGAGAAGTGATAATAATAGTAGTAATAATAATGGAGTTAGTGAAGCGCTTACTATGTGCCAAGCACGGCTCTAAGCGCTGGGAAGGATACAGGGTGATCAGGTAGCCCCCCGTGGGCTCCCAGGCTTCATCCCCATTTTCCAGATGAGGTCACTGAGGCAAAGAGAAGTGAATAATAATAATAATGTTGGCATTTGTTAAGCACTTACTATGTGCCAAGCACTGTTCTAAGTACTGGGAGGGATACAGGGTGATCAGGTTGGCCCCCGTGGGGCTCCCAGGCTTCATCCCCATTTGACAGAGGAGGGAACTGAGGCCCAGAGAATAATAATATAATAATGATGATGGAGTTTGTGAAGTGCTTACTATATGCAAAGCACTGTTCTAAGCGCTGGAGGGGTGGGGGGATACAAGGTGATCAGGTTGCCCCCTTGGGCTCCCAGGCTTCATCCTCATTTTCCAGATGAAGTCACTGAGGCCCAGAGAATAATAATAATAATGATGGAGTTTGTTAAGTGCTTACTATGTACCAAGCACTGTTCTAAGCACTGAGGGGGCTACAAGGTGACTAGGTTGTCCCACGTGGGGCTCCCAGTCTTCTTCCCCATTTTCCAGATGAGGGAACTGAGGCCCAGAGAAGTGAAGTGACTTGCCCGAGGTCACCCAGCTGACAAGTAGCGGAGCCGGGATTAGAACCCACAACCTCTGACTCCCAAGCCCGGGCTGTCGCCACTGAGCCACACTGCATCCCAGCAGGAGGTAGCCCCAGGTCACCGCATCCATCCCCCGGCCTCCGACCCACCCCTTCCAGGCTCCCCGGCCGGGGGTGGGGGCGGGCAGAGGGGGTGCCCCTTCCCCCTCTCCCTCTTCCCCTCTGCCCCCCGAGATCTCTCCCCCATCGGGGCCTCAATCTGGCAGGGACGGGAGAGCAGCAACCCCCAGACCCTCACCCTTTCCGGGGCCGGGGGCCCCTGCTCCCCCCGGTATACACCCAGGGAAACTGAGGCACGGTTTGGGGGTGGGCGGGCGGCCTCGGGAACTTCGGGGGGGAGGTGTTGACCCGCCGGACCCCCCCCCCCCCCCCCGCAGGGGGCTAGAGCAGCCGCCAGCCCCCAGCCCACCCTGCTGTGGGGAGGAGAGAACTGGGCTGGGGCTGGGCAGGGGAGACTTTGGGAAGAAGCAGGAAAAGAGAAGAGCAGCTTAAAGGGGAAGGGAAGGAGGGGTCAGGGGGTCTGGGGGACAGGATGGGGGTGGGCCTGGGGCAGGGCTGACGGGGTGGAGGCTGCTTGGCCCTACTTGCCCCATCCCCTGGCCTCCCACTTTCCCTTTTCCCCTCTCTCCTCTCCCCTTCCTTTCCTGCTTTCTCACCCTTTACTGCTTCTTATCCCTTCCCTCTCCCCTTTATCTTCCTCCTTTTTCTCCCTTTCCCTCTCCACTTTCTTCCCCCTTCCCTTTCTTCTCCCTTTCCTCCCCTTCTTCTCTCCACTTTCCTCCCCTTCCCTTTCTTCTCCCTTTCTCCCCTTCTCTCCTTCCATCTCCCCCTTTTCTTCCTTTTCTCCCCTTCCCTCTCCCCCTTCCATCTCCCCCATTTCTCTCCTTCCATCTCCCCCATTTCTCCCTTCCACCTCCCCCATTTCTCTCCTTCCTTTTCCCCCATTTCTCTCCTTCCATCTCCCCTTTTCTTTCCTTTCTTCTCCCCTTTTCTCTTCTTCCATCTCCCCCTTTTCTCTTCTTCCATCTCCCCCTTTTCTCTTCTTCCCTCTCCCCCTTTTCTCTTCTTCTCTCTCCCCCTTTTCTCCCCTTCCATCTCCCCTATTTCTCCCCTTCCATCTCCCCCTTTCTCTCCTTCCTTCTCTGCTTTTCTCTCCTTCCCTCTCCCCCTTTTCTCTCCTTCCATCTCCCCCTTTTCTCTCCTTCCATCTCCCCCTTTTCTCTCCTTTCTTCTCCCCTTTTCTCTCCCTCTTCCCCCCTTCCACCTCCCCCTTTTCTCTCCTTCCATCTCCCCCATTTCTCTCCTTCCTTCTCTCCTTTTCTCTCCCCCTTTTCTCTTCTTCCATCTCCCCCTTTTGTCCCCTTCCATCCCCCCCATTTCTCCCCTTCCATCCCCCCCATTTCTCCCCTTCCATCTCCCCCATTTCTCCCCTTCCGTCTCCCCCTTTTATCTTCTTCCGTCTCCCCCTCTTCTCCCCTTCCATCTCCCCCTCTTCTCCCCTTCCATCTCCCCCTCTTCTCTCCTTCCATCTCCCCCTCTTCTCCCCTTCCATCTGCCCCTTTTCTCCCCCTTTTCTTCCTTTTCTCCCCTTCTCTCTCCCCTTTTCTTGTCCTTCCCTCTCCCCTTTTTCTTCCCCCTTTTCTCCCCTTCCCTCTCCCCCTTCCCCCTCCCATTTTTCTCTCCTTCCCTCTCCCCCTATCCTCCCCTTCCCCCTCGTCCTTTTCCCCCTTCCCCCCTCCCCTTTTTCCTCCCCTTCCCCCCCCCCCCCGACCCCCCGCCTCCCGCCGGACAGCCACCAGACAGAGAGGGGCCCCTGGAGTCCCAGGGCTAGGAGCCCCCCGGCAGGCCCCCAACAGGGCCGGGCACCCAGCGTGGCCAGCCGGGCCCGGAGGACGAGGAGGAGGAGGAAGAGGAGAAGGAGGACGGGGCAGACCCGCTGCTGGGTCCGGGAGGTGCCTTGGGAGTTGGGGGCCGCAGAGGGACGGGTGAGGCATTGCTACTTACTGAGCGCCATCTGGGTGCGGAACCCTGTACAGAGCACTGGGGAGAGACCACCAGGAGCCAAACCCCCGCTCCTTCACCCCCCGGGGAGCTGGCAGCGTGGCCCAGTGGATAGACCCCACTGGGACCTGGGAGTCGAAGAACCCGGGTTCTCATCCCGCCTCCGCCCCTGGTCTGCAGCGTGACCCCGACCGAGTCACTTCACTTCTCTGGGCCTCAGTTCCCTCATCTGGATAATGGAGATTAAGACTGTGAGGTCTCTGTGGGACAGGGACTGTGTCCAACCCACTTACCTTGTATCTACCCCAGGGCTTAGTAGTAATAATAATAATAATGATGATGATGGTATTTGTTAAGCGCTTACTATGTGCAGAACACAGTGCTGGGGGGATACAAGGTGATCAGGTTGTCCCACGTGGGGCTCGCAGTCTTCATCCCCATTTTGCAGATGAGGGAACTGAGGCACAGAGAAGTGAAGTGACTGACAATTGGCGGAGCTGGGATTTGAACTCACGACCTCTGACTCCAAAGCCCGGGCTCTTTCCACTGAGCCACGCTGCTTCTCTGGTACAGTGCCTGGCACATAGTGAGCGCTTAACAAATACCACAATTACTACTACTATTATTATTATTACATTCTAGCAGGGAAGGAAGGCAGAAAGGATGGGCAAAACAGAGCGGGAGGAAGAACGTGGGGGAGATAGGGACCGGTACCGATGCGTGTGGCTGAAATTTATCTCCCCCTTCTAGCCCGTGAGCCCGTGGTTGGGTAGGGACTGTCTCTGTTGCCGACTTGGCCTTCCCAAGCGCTTAGTCCAGTGCTCTGCACACAGGAAGCGCTCAGTAAATACGATGGAATGAATGAATGAATGAAATAACCACCAAAGGTAGCTGTGGGGTGACCCCTTTGATTCATTCACTCAGTCAGTCGTATTTATTGAGCGCTTACCGTGTGCAGAGCACTGGACTAAGCGCCTCCCAGGTCCTCGGACTCCAACACCCGAGCTCCGTCCACTAAGCCCCGATTATTCTTACAGCGTGGATTTTCATTCATTCAGTCAGTCGTATTTATTGAGTGCTTACTGTGTGCCGAGCACAGTCCTAAGCGCTTGGGAGAGGACGAGACAACAATAAACAGAGCCGTTCCCTGCCCGCAACGAGCTGACAGTCTAGAGGGGGAGATGGATATGAATAGACTGTGAGCCCGCTGTTGGGTAGGGACCGTCTCTAGATGTTGCCAACTTGGACTTCCCAAGCGCTTAGTCCAGTGCTTTGCACACGGTAAGCGCTCGATAAATACGATTGAATGAATGAACTGTGAGCCCACTGTTGGGTAGGGACCGTCTCTATATGTTGCCAACTTGGACTTCCCAAGCGCTTAGTACAGTGCTCTGTACACAGTAAGCGCTCAATAAATACGATTGAATGAACTGTGAGCCCACTGTTGGGTAGGGACCATCTCTAGATGTTGCCAACTTGTACTTCCCAAGCGCTTAGTCCAGTGCTCTGCACGCAGTAAGCGCTCAATAAATACGATTGAATGAATGAACTGTGAGCCCACTGTTGGATAGGGACCGTCTCTAGATGTTGCCAACTTGGACTTCCCAAGCACTTAGTACAGTGCTCTGCACACAGTAAGCGCTCAATAAATACGATTGAACGAATGAACCGTGAGCCCACTGTTGGGTAGGGACCGTCTCTAGATGTTGCCAACTTGGACTTCCCAAGTGCTTAGTCCAGTGCTCTGCACACAGTAAGCGCTCAATAAATATGATTGAATGAATGAACCATGAGCCCACTGTTGGGTAGGGACCGTCTCTAGATGTTGCCAACTTGGACTTCCCAAGCGCTTAGTCCAGTGCTCTGCACGCAGTAAGTGTTCAATAAATATAATAAATATGATTGAATGAATGAACTGTGAGCCCACTGTTGGGTAGGGACCATCTCTTTATGTTGCCAACTTGTACTTCCCTAAGTGCTTAGTCCAGTGCTCTGCACACAGTAAGCGCTCAATAAGTACGTTTGAATGAATGAACTGTGAGCCCACCGTTGGGTAGGGACCGTCTATATGTGTTGCCAGCTTGGACTTCCCAAGCGCTTAGTCCAGTGCTCTGCACACAGTAAGCGCTCAATACATACGATTGAATGAATGAATGAATAGAAATAGATGAGGGAGGGGGACAAAAGCGCTGTGGGGCTGGGGTGAAGGAAGAGAGCGAGTCGGGGCGACGCGGAAGGGAGCGGGAGAAGAGGAAAGGGGGGCTTAATTAGGGAAGGCCTCTTGGAGGAGGTGGGCCCCGGGGCCAGGCCGCATCTCCGAGCGAGGCTCCAGGGTGGACGGAACGGGGGAGGAGGGGCCCCGCCCTGACCGAAGGCCTGACCCCGATGTTGCCAACTTGTACTTCCCAAACGCTTAGTCCAGTGCTCTGCACACAGTAAGTGCTCGATAAATACGATTGATTGATTGTCTCTGCGTATGTGTGTCTGTGTGTGTGTCCCTGTGACGAGCTGCCGACCGAAGCTGACCCCTTCTAGCCTGTGAGCCCGCTGTTGGGTAGGGACCGCCTCTATACGTTGCCAACTTGGACTTCCCAAGCGCTTAGTCCAGTGCTCTGCACGCAGTAAGCGCTCAATAAATACGATTGATTGGTTGTCTCTGCGTATGTGTGTCTGTGTGTGTGTCCCTGTGACGTGCTGCTGACCGAAGCTGACCCCTTCTAGCCTGTGAGCCCACTGTTGGGTAGGGACCGCCTCTATACGTTGCCAACTTGGACTTCCCAAGCGCTTAGTCCAGTGCTGTGCACGCAGTAAGCGCTCCATAAATACGATTGATTGATGGATTGATTGATTGAAGCCCTGCAGCTGGTCCGGCCCGGCTGCGGCCCCGGCGTCCGGATGAAGATCAAAGAGCTGTACCGCCGGCGGTTCCCCCGCGAGGTCCCGGCCGCCGCCGCCCCCGCCCTGCCGCCGCTCGGCCCCGACCGGGGGCCGGACGTCCAGCGCCCGGCCTCGCCCGCTCTCCCGGTCCACCCCGACGTCAAGATGAAGCGGCTGCCCTTCTACGACGTCTACGACGAGCTCATCAAGCCCGCCACGCTCGGTGCGCCCGCCCTCTCCCTGCCTGCCCGCTTCCCCAGGCTCTCCCCCCCACGCCCGGCTCCTCTTTATAATAATAATGGCATTTATTAAGCGCTTACTATGTGCAAAGCACTGCTCTAAGCGCTGGGGAGGTTCCAAGATAATCAGGCTATCCCACATGGGGCTCACAGTCTTAATCCTCGTTTTCCAGATGAGGGAACTGAGGCACAGAGAAGTTGTGACTTGCCCAAAGTCACCCAGCTGACAATTGGCAGAGCCGGGATTTGAACCCATGACCTCTGACTCCAAAGCCACTGAGCCACGCTGCCTCTCTTTCCCCTCCGTCACTTAATAGCGATGGTATTTGTTAAGCGCTTACTATGTGCAAAGCACTGTTCTAAGCGCTGGGGAGGTTCCAAGATGATCAGGTTGTCCCACTTGGGGCTCACAGTCTTAATCCTCATTTTCCAGATGAGGGAACTGAGGCACAGAGAAGTTGTGACTTGCCCAAAGTCACACAGCTGACAATTGGCAGAGCAGGGATTTGAACCCATGACCTCTGACTCCAAAGCCACTGAGCCACGCTGCCTCTCTTTCCCCTCCGTCACTTAATAGCGATGGTATTTGTTAAGCGCTTACTATGTGCAAAGCACTGCTCTAAGCGCTGGGGAGGTTCCAAGATAATCAGGCTATCCCACATGGGGCTCACAGTCTTAATCCTCGTTTTCCAGATGAGGGAACTGAGGCACAGAGAAGTTGTGACTTGCCCAAAGTCACCCAGCTGACAATTGGCAGAGCCGGGATTTGAACCCATGACCTCTGACTCCAAAGCCACTGAGCCACGCTGCCTCTCTTTCCCCTCCATCACTTAATAGCGATGGTATTTGTTAAGCGCTTACTATGTGCAAAGCACTGTTCTAAGCGCTGGGGAGGTTCCAAGATAATCAGATTGTCCCACTTGGGGCTCACAGTCTTAATCCTCGTTTTCCAGATGAGGGAACTGAGGCACAGAGAAGCTGTGACTTGCCCAAAGTCACCCAGCTGACAATTGGCAGAGCAGGGATTTGAACCCATGACCTCTGACTCCAAAGCCACTGAGCCACGCTGCCTCTCTTGCCCCTCCGTCACTTAATAGCGATGGTATTTGCTAAGCGCTTATTATGTGCCGAGCACTGTGGTAGATACAAGGTCATCGGGTTGTCCCACGGGGGGCTCACGGTCTTTATCCCCATTTGACAGATGAGGGAACTGACGCCCAGAGAAGGCAAGTGACTCGCCCGAGGTCACAGAGCAGACAAGAGAAGCAGCGCGGCTCAGCGGAAAGGGCCCGGGCTTGGGAGTCGGAGGTCGTGGGTTCTAATCCCAGCTCCGCCACTTGTCAGCTGGGTGACTTTGGGCAAGTCACTTCACTTCCCTGGGCCTCGGTGCCCTCATCTGGAAAATGGGGATGAAGAGTGGGAGCCCCACGTGGGACAACCTGATCACCTTGTATCTCCCCCAGCGCTTAGAACAGTGTTTGGCACAAAATAAGCGCTTAACAAAGGCCATCATTATTATTATTAGGTGGCGGAGTCGGAATTAGAACCCACGTCCTCTGACTCCCAAGCCCGGGCTCTTTCCTTAGAGCCACACTTCCCGGGGGCCTTCCCACTGGGTCCTGTTTGCTTGTTTGCTTGGGGCATTTTTTGGGCGCTTACTATGTGCCGGGCACTGTTCTGAGTGCCGGGGTGGAGACAAGTTCCTTGTGCTTCGTCTCACCCCTCAAACCACACTTCACACCACTTCCCAAGCAGCGTGGCTCCGTGGGAAGAGCCCGGGCTTTGGAGTCAAAGGTCATGGGTTCGAATCCCGGCCCCGCCACTTGTCGGCTGGGTGACTTTGGCCAAGTCACTTCACTTCTCTGGGCCTCAGTTCCCCCATCTGGAAAATGGGGATGAAGATTGTGAGCCCCTCCATGGGACAACCTGATCACCTTGTAACCTCCCCAGCGCTTAGAACGGTGCTTTGTACATAGTAAGCGCTCAATAAAAGGCCATTATTAATTATTAATTCCCAAGGGGCTCCGCGCTGGCTGGTGACCGTGTGCCGTAGCTTACCCCCTGGATCCTCCCTTGCCTTCCCCCACCTCCCAGGGGTTTCTCCCACCGGCTAGTCCCCCGGTGCCTCAGTTTACCCCGTTCACTCCCTCTGTATGATCCTCCACCTCTCACGCGTCTCTCCAGATAGATGATCCGTTCCGCCCTCCGCCCCTGGGTCCCAGATTGCCTTGTTGAGGGCCCAGAGGTGACCCCCCCCACCCCCAATTTGTCACGCCTGGCCCGGCCGTGACCCGCCCCCCACCCCCGCCGCTGGTCTCTCTCACGCTGAGCCCCGCAGTGACCTCTTCGGCTGGCCCCCCGGCCCGGTCGTATTCCCGTCGGCAGCTCCCAACAACGGTCAGAGGTTCGAGGAGACGCACTTCACCTTCGCCCTCACCCCCCAGCAGGTCCAGCAGATCCTGGCCTCCAGGTAACACGGACCGTACCCCCCCCCCCGCCAGGCCGCGATTGGGTGGGCAAAGGGCGGCTGTTGGGCGTCTCCCCCAGCCCACCCCCGGCCGCTGCTCTCGCCCTCACCCGTCCTCCCGGTCTCCATGGTTACAGGGATGTCCTGCCTGGGGCTACGTGTGATTACGCAGTACAGGTGCAGCTCAGGTGAGACCCCCCACCCCACTCCACCCGCCATTTCCCCCTTCCCTCGGCCCCCCGGCTCCCGCGGGCGACGGGGGGCTGACCGCCGGCCCCCGCCCCGTCCACCCCCGCAGGTTCTGCCTGTGTGAAACCAGCTGCCCCCAGGAAGACTGCTTCCCCCCGAACCTGTTCATCAAAGTCAACGGGAAGCTGTGCCCCCTGCCCGTGAGTGCCCCCTCCCCGCCCCCGGCCGGGGTCCGGACCACGGGGGTGCGCCCACCGGCCGGCCCTCCGGACCTCTAATCCGGGGCCCGTCCGCTCCCCCGCAGGGCTTCCTCCCGCCCACGAAGACCGGGGCCGAACCCAAGCGTCCCAGCCGCCCGGTCAACATCACCCCCCTGGCACGGCTCTCGGCCACCGTCCCCAACACCATCGTGGTCAACTGGTCCTCCGAGTTCGGGCGGGTGAGCCGAGGCCGACGGGGGGTGGCCGGGGGGCGGGGGGGGCGGCCGGGGGAGACTGCCCGCTGACCGCCGCCCCCGGACCCACACAGAGCTACTCCCTGTCCGTCTACCTGGTGAAGCAGCTGACGTCCGGGACGCTGCTGCAGAAGCTGAGGGCCCGGGGCGTCCGCAACGCCGACCACTCGCTGGCCCTCAGTGAGTCGCCCCCCCGGCCCCCAGCCCCATCCGGCCCGGAGAGGGACCCCCCCACAACCCGCCAGCTCAGCCCTGAGTGTGACCCCAGCCCCCAGCGTGACGTCCCCCCCGCTGCACCCCAACCCCCGGGGGGCCCTGAGCGGCCCCCGACCCCCGCCCTCCCACCCGCTTTCAGTCAAGCAGAAGCTGACGGCCGACCCGGACGGCGAAGTGGCGACCACCAGCCTCCGCGTCTCCCTGCTGTGTCCGGTGCGTGGGCGGGAGGAAGAGGGGGCGCGGGGCCCGCCGTCGCAGCCCCCTGACCTTTGACCCTCCCGTCCGTCCCCCCCCGCCACAGCTGGGGAAGATGCGCCTGGCGGTGCCCTGCCGCGCCCACACCTGTGCCCACCTGCAGAGCTTCGACGCGGCTCTCTACCTGCAGATGAACGAGAAGAAGCCCACCTGGACCTGCCCCGTGTGTGACCAGAAGGCGCCCTACGAGAGCCTGCTCATCGACGGGTACCCACCGTGCCCACCCCAGACCCCGCGGACCCCCGCCCGCCCCCCCGGGTGCCGAGAGAAGCGGCGCGGCCCAGTGGTTAGAGCCCGGGCCCGGCCCTCACAAGGCCCCGGGTTCTCATCCCCGCTCCGACACTTGGCTGCTGTGCGACCTTGGGCAAGTGGCTTCACTTCTCCGGGCCTCGGTTCCCTCACCTGGAAAACGGGGATGGAGACTGGGGTGCCCGCGTGAGGTCCAACTTGATTCGCTTTGTCATCATCATCATCAATCGTATTTATTGAGCGCTTACTGTGTGCAGAGCACTGGACTAAGCGCTTGGGAAGTCCAAGTTGGCAACATATAGAGGCAGTCCCTACCCAACAGTGGGCTCACAGTCTAAAAGGGGGAGACAGAGAACAAAACCAAACATACTAACAAAATAAAATAAATAGAATAGATATGGACAAGTAAAATAGCGCTTAGTACACGTAGTAAGCGCTTCACAAATATCCTCATTTTCATTATTGTCATTATTATTATTAATAATAATCACCCCATCCCTCCCTCTTTTCTTTTTATGATATTTGTTAACTCTCCCCGACAGATCCCTGCTCACCAACCCTTCCCCTCCGGACCCCTCCTCCCCACCTCTCTCTTTTTTTCCTTTTTATGATATTCATTATTGTTCCGACGACTTGACACCTTTCCACATGTTTTGTTTCGTCGTCCGTCTCCCCCTTCTAGACTGTGAGCCCGTTGTTGGGTAGGGACTGTCTCTATGTGTTGCCGACTTGTACTTCCCAAGCGCTTAGTACAGTGCTCTGCACACAGTAAGCGCTCAATAAATACGATTGATTGACTGATTGATTGTACTTCCCCAAGCGCTTAGTCCAGTGCTCCGCACGCAGTAAGCGCTCAATAGATACGATTGAATGAATGAATGAATGAAGCGTTTAGTATGTGCCAGGCACCGTACTAAGCATTGGAATAGATCCAAGCTGATCGGTTTGGACGCAGTCCCTGTCCCCCGTGGGGCTCGCAGTCTTCATCCCCGTTTCATCATCATCAATCGTATTTATTGAGCGCTTACTGTGTGCAGAGCACTGTACTAAGCGCTTGGGAAGGACAAGTTGGCAACATATAGAGACAGTCCCTACCCAGCAGTGGGCTCACTGTCTAAAAGTCCCCCATTTGACAGATGAGGGACCTGAGGCCCAGAGAAGTCAAGTGACTGGCCCCAGGCCACACAGCAAAGTGGCGGAGCTGAGATTAGAACCCGGGTCCTACGGACCCCCAGGCCCGGGCTCTACCCACTAGGCCACACTCCCTTCTAAACCCTCCCCGCCCACCGGTCGATGTCTTCTCTCAGGATCACCGTCCGCTGAACCATCCTTCCGGTCCCCACCTCTGCCTCCTCTTCACCATCCCTTTCAGGACCCTCGCTAATAACCGTGGCGTTTGTTCAGCGCTTACCACGTGCCAAGCTGTGTACTAAGCGCCAGGGTAGAGGCGGTACATGCAGATCGGACTGTAGGCTACCTGTGGGCAAGGAACGCGTCTACACGTTCCGTTTTCTGGTATTCTCCCAAGCGCCTCATACAATGCCCGGCCCACAGCGAGCGCCCGATAACTACCCGTGATCGAAAGGACCGGTCCCCATCCCACACGGGGGCTCACCATAATAATAATAATAATGTTGGCGTTTGTTAAGCGCTTACTATGTGCAAAGCACCGTTCTAAGCGCTGGGGAGGATACAAAGTGATCAGGTTGTCCCATGTGGGGCTCACCGTCTTAATCCCCATTTTACAGATGAGGTACCTGAGGCTCAGGGAAGTTAAGTGACTTGCCCAAGGTCACACAGCAGACATGTGGCAGAGCCGGGATTCGAACCCATGCCCTCCGACTCCAAAGCCCGGGCTCTTCCCACTGAGCCACGCTAGGAAGGAGAATGGGTATTGGAGTAGAGCGCCCGGCACCTAGTAAGCGCTCGACAAATGCTATAATGATTTTCCGGTTGAGGAAACGGAGGCGCGGAGAAGAAGATGATTAATGGCGGTGTTCGTGCCAGGCGCGTTTTTAAGCACCGGGGTGGATCCAAGATCGTCGGGATGGGTCAATCAATCAATCGTATTTATTGAGCGCTAACTGTGTGCAGAGCACTGGACTAAGCGCTTGTGGGACGGGTCCCACGTGGGGCGGATGAGGGAACTGAGGCCCAGAGAAGTGAAGCGCCTTGCCCACGGTCACCCAGCGGACAGGTGGCGGAGCCGGGATTAGAACCCAGGTCCTCGTGACTCCCAGGACGGGGCTCCAGGCACTGGGGCCTCGCTGTGACCCCTCTCTTCCCGACCCCCAGGCTGTTCCTGGAGATCCTCAACTCCGTGTCCGACTGCGACGAGATCCAGTTCATGGAGGACGGGACCTGGTGCCCGCTGAAGCCCGGGAAGGAGGCGGCGGGGGCGTGCCCGCCTCCGGGATGTGGCCGCCTGGAAGGTGAGACCGGGCGTCCTTCCTCCCGTCTCCCGGCCCGTCCCCTGGGGAGCGTAGCAGGACGGATTCATCATCATCAATCGTATTTATTGAGTGCTTACTATCATCATCATCATCATCAATCATATTTATTGAGCGCTTACTATGTGCAGAGCACTGTACTAAGCGCTTGGGAAGTACAAATTGGATTCATCCGTTCGGTCATCCCCCCCTCTAGACTGGGGGCAGGGAACGTATCCGTTTCTGCTTGTATTGTCCTCTCCCAAGCGCTTAGTACGCTGCTTTGCACACGGTAAGCGCCCAGTACGATCGAGGACTTCCCAAGCGCTTAGTACAGTGCTCTGCACACAGTAAGCGCTCAATAAATACAATTGAATGAATGAATGAATGACGGGCCCGTGAGGGGCGGGGGGCTGGGGGGGGACGCTCTGCCCTGTGACCTCGGACAAGTCACTTCACTTCTCCCTGCCTCAGTTCCCTCGTCTGGAAAGCGGGGATGAAAAGGGACCGTCTCTCTGTGTTTCCAACTTGGACTTCCCAAGCGCTTAGTACAGCGCCCTGCACACAGTAAGCGCTCAGTAAATACGATTGAATGAATGACTCCCCACAGCACCTACGTATCAATCTGTAATTTACTGTTTTATCTATTTGTATTAATGTCTGTCTCCCCCAATAGACCGTGAGCTCGTTGTTGGGTAGGGACCGTCTCTATGTGCTTCCAACTTGGACTTCCCAAGCGCTTAGTCCAGCGCCCTGCACACAGTAAGCGCTCAGTAAATACGATTGAATGAGTGACTCCCCACAGCACCTATGTATCAATCTGTAATTTATTGTTTTATCCATTTGTATTAATGTCCGTCTCCCCCACTAGACCGTGAGCTCGTTGTTGGGTAGGGACCGTCTCTATGTGCTTCCAACTTGTACTTCCCAAGCACTTAGTACAGTGCCCTGCATACAGTAAGCGCTCAATAAATACGATTGAATGAATGAATGAATGAGTGAATGAATGAATAGTATTTATTGAGCGTTTACTGCATGCACAGCACTGTACGAAGCGCGTGAGAGCGTCCAATAGAACAACAGTAATAACAGTAGAATAGAATAACATAGAATGATAGAATAACAGTAATAACAACAGTAATAACGAGAAGCAGCGTGGCTCAGTGGAAAAGAGCCTGGGCTTTGGAGTCAGAGGTCATGGGTTCAAATGCTGGCTCCGCCAATTGTCAGCTGGGTGACTTTGGGCAAGTCACTTCACTTCTCTGGGCCTCAGTTCCCCCATCTGGAAAATGGGGATTTAATTCTGTGAGCCCCACGTGGGACAACTGGATTACCTTGTACCTACCCCAGCGCTTAGAACAGTGCTTTGCACATAGTAAGCGCTTAATAAATGCCATCATTATTATTATTAAGCGATGGCTTTCGGTAAATGCTCACTGTACGCCAGGCACGGTACTAAGCGCCGGGGGGGACTCAAGCAAATCGGGTTGGACACGATCCCTGTCCCACGTGGGGCTCATGATCTCCATCCCCATTTGACGGATGAGGGGACTGAGGCCCGGAGAATAATAATGATAATAATAAATGTAGTGTTTATGCGCTTACTGTGGGCCAGGCACTTAATAATAATGATGGCATTTGTTAAGCGCTTACTATGTGCAGAGCACTGTTCTAAGCGCTGGGGGGGGGATACAAGGTGATCAGGTTGTCCCATGTGGGGCTCACAGTCTTAATCCCCATTTTACAGATGTGGTCACTGGGGCTCAGAGAAGTAAAGTGACTTGCCCAAGGTCACACAGCAGACATGTGGCAGAGTTGGGAATCGAACCCATGACCTCTGACTCCAAAGCCCGGGCTCTTTCCACCGAGCCATGCTGCTTCTCTAATAACAACGGCATTTATTAAGTGCTTACTATGTGCAAAGCATTGTTCAAAGCCCTGGGGCGGTTACAGGGTGATCAGGTTGTCCCACGGGGGGCTCACAGTCTTCATCCCCATTTGACAGATGAGGTCGCTGAGGCTCAGAGAAGTAAAGTGACTTGCCCAAGGTCGCACAGCAGACATGTGGCAGAGTTGGGATTCGAACCCATGACCTCTGACTCCAAAGCCCGGGCTCTTTCCAGCGAGCCACGCTGCTTCTCTAATAACAATGGCATTTATTAAGCGCTTACTATGTGCAAAGCATTGTTCGAAGCCCTGGGGCGGTTACAGGGTGATCAGGGTGTCCCACGGGGGGCTCCCAGTCTTCATCCCCATTTGACAGATGAGGTCACTGAGGCACAGAGAAGCTGCCCATAGTCACCCAGCTGACAATTGGCAGAGCCGGGATTTGAACCCCTGACCTCTGACTCCAAAGCCCGGGCTCTTTCCACCGAGCCATGCTGTACTAAGCGCTGGGGTGGACACAGGCAAATCGGGTTGGACCCATTTTCCGGGGCTCCCGGCCTCAATCCCCGTTTGACGGACGAGGGAACCGAGGCCCAGAGAAGCGGAGCGACTTGGCCCGGGGTCACCCCGCCGATGAGCAGCGGGGCGGGATTAATGATCATTCATTCATTCGTTCAGTCAATCGTATTTATTGAGCGCTTACTGTGTGCAGAGCACTGGACTAAGCGCTTACTATGTGCAAAGCACTGACCCTCCTGCTTCCCGGGCTCTGGCCGCTGGGCCCGACGCGTTCCCTGCCCACCCTCGAGTGTCCCTGGCCGTCTCCCTCTTTCCCCCGCAGCCGGTCCCCCGTTGGGAGCGGAGGCGCCCGAGAAGAAGCCGAGGGTGGACGTCATCGACCTGACCGTGGACAGCTTGTCCGAGGAGGAGGAGGAGGAGGAGGAGGAGGAGGAGGAGGAGGAGGAGGAAGGGCCGCCACTGGCCAAGAAGGCCCGGCCGGCCGCCCCGGGGGCCAAAGGGTGCGGACCGGGGGTCTGGGGGCGACGCGGAGGAAGGGGGAGGGATGGGGGGGGACACCAGTGCTCTGCCCAAGGTAAGCCCTCCGTAAATACGAGCGACCGATGGGGTGACCGGGAGCGGGCCGGGTTTTTGGTTTTTAATAATAATAATGGTATCTGTTAAGCGCTTACTATGCACAAAGCACCGTTCTAAGCACTGGGGGGGGATACAAGGTGATCAGCTGTGTGACTTTGGGCAAGTCACTTCTCTGGGCCTCAGTGACCTCATCTGTAAAACGGGGATGAAGGCTGTGAGCCCCCCCGTAGGACAGCCTGTTCACCTTGTAACCTCCCCAGCGCTTAGAACAGTGCTTTGCACAGAGTAAGCGCTTTATAAATGCCATTATTATCAGGTTGTCCCCCGTGGGGCTCACAGTATATAAATGCCATTATTATTATTATTATTGTTATTATTATTATTATTATTATTATTATTATTAGGTTGTCCCCCGTGGGTCTCACAGTATATAAATGCCATTATTATTATTATTATTATTATTATTATTATTATTATCAGGTTGTCCCCCGTTGGGGCTCACAGTATATAAATGCCATTATTATTATTATTATTATTATTATTATTATTATTATTATTATTAAGTTGTCCCCCATGGGGCTCACAGTATATAAATGCCATTATTATTATTATTATTATTATTATCAGGTTGTCCCCCGTGGGGCTCACAGTATATAAATGCCATTATTATTATTATTATCATCATCATCAGGTTGTCCCCCGTGGGGCTCACAGTATATAAATGCTATTATTATTATTATTATTATTATTATTATTATTATTATCATCATCATCATCAGGTTGTCCCCCATGGGGCTCACAGTATATAAGTGCTATTATTATTATTATTATTATTATTATTATCATCATCATCATCAGGTTGTCCCCCATGGGGCTCACAGTATATAAGTGCTATTATTATTATTATTATTATTATTATTATCATCAGGTTGTCCCCCATGGGGCTCCCAGTCTTCATCCCCATTTTCCAGATGAGGTCACTGAGGCCCAGAGACGCGAAGTGCCTCGCCCAGAGTCACCCAGCTGACCACTGGCGGAGTCGGGATTAGAACCCGGGCCCTCTGACTCCCAAGCCCGGGCTCTTCCCACTGAGCCCCGCTGCTTCTCTAGTAGAACGGACCCGTTCCCTGCCCACGAGGAGCACGCTACAGTCTAGAGGGGGGAGACTCGATCCCCGGGAATAGAAATCAGGAAAGGAGGGAGAGGGACGGACGCGGTGTGGGGCGGAGAAGAAAGGGAGTGGGAGACGAGGAAAAGGGGGGCTTAGTCAGGGAAGGCTTCTCGGAGGAGGAGATGGGCCTTCAGCAAGGCTTTGAAGGAGGGGAGAGTCATTGGAAGTGCTTACTAGGGGCCAGAAACTGTAAGCAGCGCGGCTCGGTTTAAAGAGCCCGGGCTTTGGAGTCAGAGGTCATGGGTTCAAATCCCGGCCCCGCCAACTGTCAGCTGGGTGACTTTGGGCAAGTCACTTCACTTCTCTGGGCCTCAGTGACCTCATCTGGAAAATGGGGATGAAGACTGGGAGCCCCCCGTGGGACAACCTCATCACCTTGTATCCTCCCCAGCGCTTAGAACAGTGCTCTGCACATAGTAAGCACTTAATAAATGCCATTATTATTATTATTATTATTATTCTTAAGCACCCTGAGTCGATTAATCAATCATTTATTGAACACTTACTGTGTGCAGAGCACTGGCTTAAGTACTAGATCCAACAGCGAGAAGCAGCGTGGCGTCATGGAAAAGAGCCCGGGCTTGGGAGTCGGAGGACTTGAGTTCTAATCCCACCTCCGTCCCTTGTCTGCTGGGTGACCTTGGGCAAGCCACTTCACTTCTCCGGGCCTCAGTGACCTCATCTGTCAAATGGGGATGAAGACTGGGAGCCCCACAGGGGACAACCTGATGACCTTGTATCTCCCCCAATGCTTAGAACAGTGCTCGGCATATAATAAGCGCTTAACAAATACCATTATTATTATTATTAACAGCACTTGGCACATAGGAAGCGCTTAACCAATACCATCATTATTGTTATTATTATTATTAACAGCGCTTGGCACATAGGAAGTGCTTAACAAATACCATCATTATTGTTATCATTATTAACAACAGTGTTTGGCACATAGGAAGCGCTTAACAAATACCATCATTATTGTTGTTATTATTATTATTAACAGCATTTGGCACATAGGAAGCGCTTAACAAATACCATCATTATTGTTATTATTATTAACAACAGTGTTTGAGACATAGGAAGCGCTTAACAAATACCATCGTTATTGTTATTATTATTATTAACAGTGTTTGGCACATAGGAAGTGCTTAACAAATACCATCATTGTTATTATTATTATTAACAACAGTGTTTGGCACATAGGAAGCGCTTAGCAAATACCATCATTATTATTACTATTATTATTATTATTATTATTGAGAAGCAGTGTGGCTCAGTGGAAAGAGCCCGGGCTTTGGAGTCAGGGGTCGTGGGTTCAAATCTCGGCTCCGTCACTTGTCAGCTGTGTGACTTTGGGCAAGTCACTTCACTTCTCTGGGCCTCAGTTCCCTCATCTGTAAAATGGGGATGAAGACTGTGAGCCCGCCGTGGGACAACCTGATCGTCTTGTAACCGCCCCAGCACTTAGAACAGTGCTTGGCACGTAGTAAGCGCTTATTATTATTATTATTAACAGTGTTTGGCACATAGGAAGCGCTTAACAAATACCATCCTCATCATTATTATCATTATTAACAGTGCTTGGCACATAGTGCTTAAAAAATACCATCATTATTATTATTATTATTAATAGTGTTTGGTACATAGGAAGTGCTTAATAAATACCATTATTATTATTATTATTATTATTATTATTAACAGTGTTTGGCACATAGGAAGCACTTAAATAACATCATCATCATTACTATCATTATTAACAGTGCTTGGCACATAGCACTTAACAAATACCATCATTAGTACTATTATAATTATTAATAGTGTTTGGCACATAGGAAGTGCTTAACATACCATCATCATCATTATTATCGTTATTAACAGTGCTTGGCATATAGCGCTAAAAAATACCATCATTATTACTATTATTATTATTAATAGTGTTTGGTACATAGGAATTGCTTAACAAATACCATCATTATTATTATTATTATTAACAGTGTTTGGCACATAGGAAGCACTTAAATAACATCATCATTATTCTCATTATTAACAGTGCTTGGCCATAGCGCTTAACAAATACCATCATTATTATTACTATTATTATTATTAATAGTGTTTGGTACATAGTGCTTAACAAATACCATCATTGTTATTATTATTAACAGTGTTTGGCACATAGGAAGTGCTTAATACCATCATCATCATTATTATTATCATTATTAACAGTGCTTGGCACATAGCGCTTAACAAATACCATCATTATCATTACTATTATTATTATTAATAGTGTTTGGTATATAGGAGGTGCTTAACAAATACCATTACTATTATTAACAGTGCTTTGCACATAGGAAGTGCTTAACAAATGCCATCGTTATTATGACTATTATTATTATTATTGTCATTAGCAGTGTCTGGCACATAGGAAGCGCTTAACAAATACCATCCTTATTATTATTAACAGTGCTTGGCACATAGGAAGCACTTAACAAATGCCATCGTTATTATTACTATTATTATTATTGTTATTAACAGTGTCTGGCACATAGGAAGTGCTTAATACATCCTTATTATTATTAACAGTGCTTGGCACATAGGAAGTGCGTAACAAATACCATCCTTATTATCAACAGTGTCTGGCACATAGGAAGTGCTTAATACCATCCTTATTATTAATTAACAGTGCTTTGCACATAGGAAGCGCTTAACAAATACCATCCTTATTATTATTAACAGTGCTTGGCGCATAGGAAGCGCTTAACAAATACCATCCTTATTATTATTATTATTAACAGTGCTGGGCACATAGGAAGCGCTTAACAAATCCCATCCCTGTTCCGAGAGTCGGCAGCCACGTTCCCTGCCAGCAGCGAGTTTGCCGTCTAGCGATCCAAGCCGCTAGACGGCCATACCTATATATATGTATATATGTTTGTACATATTTATTACTCTATTTATTTATTTTACTTGTACATTTCTATCCTATTTATTTTATTTTGTTGGTATGTTTGGTTCTGTTCTCTGTCTCCCCCGTTTAGACTGTGAGCCCACTGTTGGGTAGGGACTGTCTCTATGTGTTGCCAATTTGTACTTCCCAAGCGCTTAGTACAGTGCTCTGCACACAGTAAGCGCTCAATAAATGCGATTGATTGATTGATTGATTGAAGCCGGACCCCGGCCCCGCAGATGGGGGGCTCCCTGTCTTTTAGTCCCCATTTTCCGGATGAGGTGACCGAGGCCCAGAGAAGGGAAGCGACCGGACCCGGCTGCTCCTTCGGCCGTTGAGGAGGGGCCGGTCCCCTCCGCCCCTATCCCCTTTCCCCGCCGGACGCTGGGCGCTGACCACCGGCCTCTCGTTGCCCGACTGCCCCCCGGCCTTCTCCCTGCCCGGCGACGTTCAGGGCAAATATCGGGCGCCCGGGGCCCGTGTCCAGCCGGGCACGCGCGTGGCCGTCTCTCCAGGACGGCCAGCGGCCGGCCTACGTTGGATGGGATCCCGGCTCCGCCGCTTCTCAGCTGTGTGACCTCGGGCAAGTCACTTAATCAATCGTATTGATTGAGCGCTTACTGTGTGCGGAACACTGGACTAAGCGCTTGGGAAGTCCAAGTTGGCAACGTATAGAGACGGTCCCTACCCAACAATGGGCTCACAGTCTAAAACGGGGAGACAGAGAACAAAACCAAACATACTAACAAAATAAAATAAATAGAATAGATATGTACCAGTAAGATAAATAAATAGAGTAATAAATATGTACTTAACTTCTCTGGGCCTCAGTGACCTCATCTGGAAAATGGGGATTAAGATTGGGAGCCCCGCACGGGACAACCTGATCACCTTCCCAGCGCTTAGAATAATAATAATAATAATAATGGCATTTATTAAGCGCTTACTATGTGCAAAGCACTGTTCTAAGCGCTGTGGGGGGGTACAAGGTAATCAGGTTGTCCCACGGGGGGCTCACAGGGTTCACCCCCATTTTACAGATGAGGGAACTGAGGCCCGGAGGAGTGAAGTGACTTGCCCAGAGTCGCCCAGCTGACAATTGGCAGAGCCGGGATTTGAACCCACGACCTCCGACTCCAAAGCCCGGGCTCTTTCCATTGAGCCCCGCTGCTTCTCCCGCTGTTCTTCACTGTTGTTCTTAGAGCGGTGCTTGGCGCATAGTAAGCACTTAACAAATACCAAAATTATTATTATTATTATTATTATTATTTGGGGTTTTCCTCTTCTCTCCAGGCCTGGATTTGTTTTCGTTCCTTCAGAGCGAGAATCAGGTGAGTCTCCCCGCTTCCCCTCCCGGGCCCCGACTCTCTCCACCTCCCACCCTCCTCCTGGAAGGCTCTCCCAGCTGGGGAAACCGAGGCCGCGCCCCGGCCCCCAGCCCTCAGGCTCGGCGGGGAGGTGTGGAGGGAAAGGACGGCGGAGGAGGAGGCTCCTGGGGCGCGGGTGGGACGCGTCAGGGCGGGGCTCAGCCGTCCGCGTGCCCCCCAGCGCTACGGACCGTCGGTCAGCACGTCGCTGGACGAGCGGGACGCCCCGAGCGACCTCTTCCAGTCCCGGGGAGCCCCCCGGCCGCCTTTCCTGGGTCCGCCGGCCGGCCCCCTGGCCCCGGGCCCCGCGCCGACCGCCTGCCGCCCCGACGTCACCTCCCTGGACTGAGGCCGGACCGGCCGGGAGAGCGCGGGGGCCCACCGCCCCCGGCCTGGCCCTCCCGAGGAGACCACCGCCGCCCACCGGGCCCTGCCGCGGCCTACCCGAGGTCGGCGGCCGCTCCACCCGTGAGCTGGGCCCCACGGGGACCCCTCCCCAGCCCGGACTCGCGCGGGCGGCCCGACGGCTGGGACGGGGGCGACGGGGGCGGGCGGCCCGACGGCTGGGACGGGGGCGACGGGGGCGGGCGGCCCGACGGCTGGGACGGGGGCGACGGGGGCGGGCGGCCCGACGGCTGGGACGGGGGCGACGGGGGCGGGCGGCCCGACGGCTGGGACGGGGGCGACGGGGGCGGGCGACTCCCTAGGGGCGGACGGACGGACGTGGAGGGGGCCCAGCCCGGCCTGGGCCCCTCAGAGACCAGCCGACGCTGGCCGGGCCACGACCTGTACAGAGATCTCTATTTTCAGTTGTAGCTTTTGTACGTAAAATGAAAAAAAAAATGCCCACCCCGACTCCCCAGTTCTCTATTTATGTATTTAAGTTGGCCCCCCCCACCCCCCCTCAGGCTGGCCACAGCCCCAACTCACCCCTTTATTGGGGAGATGGACGGGGAAGAGGGATTGTCACTGATTTTTTGTGCTGAGCTCTCTCCCCCGCCCCCCACCCCGCCAGAGGTTGGGGGGCTCGGGAGGTGGGGGCAAGGAGAGGCGGGGCCCCGGTGACTTTAATTTCATCACCTTTGTCCCATCGTTGTAGCGAACTTTTTCAGTTATTAATAAAAGTGGAAAACGCTCCAGGAAGTGTAGGGGTGCAGGGGGCGGGGGGGGGGGGGGGTCCAGAGGAGGGGCGTGACTGGCACTGGGGCACTTTGGGCCTGGCCTAGTGACAGCACACAGGCCTGGGAGCCGGAAGGTCATGGGTTCTAATCCCACCTCCACCACCTGTCTGCTGTGTGGCATTGGGCCAGTCGCCTCACTTCTCTGCCACTGTTCCCTCATCTGTAAAGTGGGGGTTGAGACTGTGAGCCGCATGCGGGACAGGGGCTGAGGCCAACCTGATTCGCTTGTATCCATCCCAGTGTTGAGTATAGTACTATAGTACAAGTACCACATTTATTATTATTGTTTGGGAGAGAGAGAAAGAGTTTGTGTGTGTGTTTGTGTGTGGAAGTCAACCTCAGTTCCCTCATCTGTAAAATGGGGATGAAGACTGTGAGCCCCACATGGGACAACCAGTGCTTTGCACATAGTAAGCGCTTAACAAATGCCATCATTATTATTATTATTATCACCCAGTGCTTAGAACAGTGCTTGGCATTATTCACTCATTCAATTGTATTTATTGAGCTCTTACTGTGTGCAGAGCACTGGACTAATCAATCAATCGTATTTATTGAGCGCTTACTGTGTGCAGAGCACTGGACTAAGCGCTTGGGAAGTACAAGTTGGCAACACATAGAGACGGTCCCTCCCCAGCAGTGGGCTCACAGTCTAGAAGGGGGAGACAGAGAACAAAACAGAACATATTAACAAAATAAAATAAATAGAATAGATATGTACAAGTAAAATAGAGTAAAATAAATAAATAGGGAAGGACAAGTCGGCAACAGAGACGGTCCCTACCCAACAGCAGGCACACAGTCTAGAAGGGGAACAAAACACTTAACAAGGACCATGATCATTATCATTTTGAGTGGTCAGGGGCCACTCTCCCTTCCCTCTGGCCTCTGCTTAGTGAGCTGGAGAATATCTGCCTTCCCCACTTGGGAGGAAGAGTGGGCCAAGAGACAGGCTCTCTCTCCATCCCCCTCATTCATTCAGTCGTATTTATTGAGCACTTACTGTGTGCAGAGCACTGGACTGAGCGCTCGGGAGGTACACGTTGGCAACAGATAGAGACGGTCCCGACCCAACGACGGGCGCTGGGACAGTGAGAGGGGAAGCTCGACCAACAGGGGGCGCTGGAGCGGCAGTGAGAAACGGAGCTCGGCCGGCAGAGGGCGCTGGGACCGTGAGAGGGGAAACTGGACCAGCAGGGGGCGCAGCACGGGGCGCCGGAGAAGCAGAGGGGGAGCTCGGCCAGCAGGGGGCGCTGGGACCGTGAGACGGGGAACTAGGCCAGCAGGGGGCGCAGCACAGGGCGCCGGAGAAGCAGAGGGGGAGCTCGGCCAGCAGAGGGCGCTGGGACCGTGAGAAGGGAAACGACCAGCAGGGGGCGCAGCACAGGGCGCCGGAGAAGCAGAGAGGGAGCTCAGCCAGCAGAGGGCGCTGGATCAGTGAGAGGGGAAACTGGGCCAGCAGGGGGCGCAGCACAGGGCGCCGGAGAAGCAGAGAGGAAGCTCGACCAGCAGGGGGCGCAGCACAGGGCGCTGGGACCCTGAGAGGGGAAACTGGACCAGCAGGGGGCGCAGCAGGGGGCGCTGGGACAGAGAGAGGGCAACCTTGACCAGCAGGGGGCGCAGCATAGGGCGCTGGAGAAGCAGAGAGGAAGCTCGACCAGCAGAGGGCGCTGGATCAGTGAGAGGGGAAACTAGACCATCGGGGGCGCAGCACAGGGCGCCGGAGAAGCAGAGAGGAAGCTCGACCAGCAGGGGGCGCAGCACAGGGCGCTGGGACCCTGAGAGGGGAAACTGGACCAGCAGGGGGCGCAGCAGGGGGCGCTGGGACAGAGAGAGGGCAACCTTGACCAGCAGGGGGCGCAGCATAGGGCGCTGGAGAAGCAGAGAGGAAGCTCGACCAGCAGAGGGCGCTGGATCAGTGAGAGGGGAAACTAGACCATCGGGGGCGCAGCACAGGGCGCTGGAGAAGCAGAGAGGAAGCTCGACCAGCAGGGGGCGCAGCACAGGGCGCTGGGACCCTGAGAGGGGAAACTGGACCAGCAGGGGGGCGCAGCAGGGGGCGCTGGGACAGAGAGAGGGCAACCTTGACCAGCAGGGGGCGCAGCATAGGGCGCTGGAGAAGCAGAGAGGAAGCTCGACCAGCAGAGGGCGCTGGATCAGTGAGAGGGGAAACTAGACCATCGGGGGCGCAGCACAGGGCGCCGGAGAAGCAGAGAGGAAGCTCGACCAGCAGAGGGCGCTGGGGCAGTGAGAGGGGAAACTAGACCACCGGGGGCGCAGCACAGGGCGCTGGAGAAGCAGAGAGGAAGCTCGGCCAGCAGAGGGCGCTGGGACCGTGAGAAGGGAAACTGGAGCAGCAGGGGGCGCAGCACAGGGCGCTGTTGAAGCAGAGAGGGAGCTCGGCCAGCAGAGGGCGCTGGGACCGTGAGGGGAGAAACTAGATCAGCAGGGGGCACAGCACAGGGCACCGGAGCGGCAGTGAGAGAGGGAGCTCGGCCAGCAGAGGGCGTTGGATCAGTGAGAGGGGAAACTGGACCAGCAAGGGGCGCAGCACAGGGCGCCGGAAAAGCAGAGAGGAAGCTCGACCAGCAGAGGGCGCTGGGACCGTGAGAGGGGAAACCAGACCAGCAGGGGGCGCAGCAGAGGGCGCTGGGACCGTCAGAGGGGAAATTGGACCAGCAGGGGGCGCAGCAAAGGGCGCTGGGACAGAGAGAGGGCAACCTTGACCAGCAGGGGGCGCAGCAGAGGGCGCTGGGACCGTCAGAGGGGAAATTGGACCAGCAGGGGGCGCAGCAAAGGGCGCTGGGACAGAGAGAGGGCAACCTTGACCAGCAGGGGGCGCAGCACAGGGCGCTGGAGAAGCAGAGAGGAAGCTCGGCCAGCAGAGGGCGCTGGATCAGTGAGAAGGGAAACTGGAGCAGCAGGGGGCGCAGCACAGGGCGCTGCTGAAGCAGAGAGGAAGCTCGACCAGCAGAGGGCGCTGGGATAGTGAGGGGGGGAAACGAGACCAGCAGGGAGCGCCGGGACAGTGAGAGGGGGGAAACTAGACCAGCAGGGGGCGCCGGGATAGTGAGGGGAGGGAACCTAGACCAGCAGGGGCGCCGGGATAGTGGGGGGGAAAACTAGACCAGCAGGGGGCGCCGGGACAGTGAGGGGGGGGAACTAGACCAGCAGGGGGCGCCGGGATAGTGAGGGGGGGGAAACTAGACCAGCAGGGAGCACCGGGACAGTGAGGGGGGGGGGGGGAAACTAGACCAGCAGGAAGCGCCGGGATAGTGAGAGGGGAACCTAGACCAGCAGGGGCGCCGGGATAGTGGGGGGGAAAACTAGACCAGCAGGGGGCGCCGGGACAGTGAGAGGGGGGAAACTAGACCAGCAGGGGGCGCCGGGATAGTGAGGGGGGGGGAAACTAGACCAGCAGGGAGCACCGGGACAGTGAGGGGGGGGGGGGGAACTAGACCAGCAGGAAGCGCCGGGATAGTGAGAGGGGAACCTAGACCAGCAGGGGCGCCGGGATAGTGGGGGGGAAAACTAGACCAGCAGGGGGCGCCGGGACAGTGAGGGGGGGGAAAACTAGACCAGCAGGGGGCGCCGGGGTAGTGAGAGGGGAAACTGGACCAGCAGGGGGTGCCGGGATAGTGAGGGGGGGAAACTAGACCAGCAGGGGGCGCCGGGACAGTGAGAGGGGCGAAACCAGACCAGCAGGGGGCGCCGGGATAGTGAGAGGTGAAACTGGACCAGCAGGGGGCGCAGCACAGGGCACTAGAGCGGCAGTGAGAGAGGGAGCTCGGCCAGCAGAGGGCGCTGGGGCCGTGAGAGGCGCAGGGGGCTCTGGGAGCTGGGACAGCCGGGGCTGACACCTGCTCAGGGCTGACACCTGCTCAGGGCTGGGACTTTTACCTCCTCTTCCTCCTCCTCCTCCTCCTCCTCCTCGTCCGGCTCCCCGTGGCCCCCGGCAACCACAGGACGAGCCCCGGGTGAGCCATGTCTTCCCTCCCTCCCCCTCTCCCTTCCCCCCCTCCCCTCCCAGCCGGGTCAGCAGGACTGGGCTGCAGGAGAAGGGCCTTGGCTGCCACCCCTCCCCGGGCGGCTCGGCCCGCCTGACGTTTCTCCGTCTCTACGGAGCCCTTCTTTCCCCCTCCCCCATTGAAGCAGCGTGGCTCAGTGGAAAGAGCCCGGACTTTGGAGTCAGAGGCCGTGGGTTCAAATCCCGGCCCAGCCACTTAATAATAATAATAATAATGGCATTTATTGAGCGCTTACTAAGCGCTGGGGAGGTTACAAAGTGATCAGGTTGTCCCACAGGGGGCTCACGGTCTTAATCCCCATTTTGCAAGTGAGGGAACTGAGGCCCAGAGAAGGCCCTTCTAGACTGTGAGCCCACTGTCAGGTAGGGACCGTCTCTATATGTTGCCAACTTGGACTTCCCAAGCGCTTAGTACAGTGCTCTGCACACAGTAAGCGCTCAATAAATACGATTGATTGATTCCCAAGCGCTTAGTACAGTGCTCCGCACACAGTAAGCGCTCAGTAAATACGATTGATTGATTGATCCCGGCCCCACCCCCTCCTTGGCTGCCTCCACCCCGCCCCTCCCTGGCCGCCCCACCCCCCAGGTGCGTGCACCTTCCGGCCCCCGCCCCCTCTGGTTGGCACTGGCCCCGCCCCCTCCCCCTCAGGCTCACCCCTGAAACCTCGAACCCAGCACCCGGGCCCAACCCTCTCTTCTTTCTTTCTTCTTTCCTCTTCCCTCCTCATTCATTCATTCAATTGTATTTATTGAGCGCTTACTGTGTGCAGAGCACTGGACTAAGCGCTCCTCCTCCCCCTGGGCGGCCTCGGGGCCCCGACAGCCCCCACCCCAGCCCCCCTCACCACCTGGCTACTTGAAGGGCCATGTGTGTGACGCCTCCAAGTCCCAGACCCCGACGAGGAGGCCAATAATCACCACCATCCTAACGGTATTCATCAACCCTATTAGGTGCCAGGCACCGTTCTAAGCGCTGGGGAGGATACAAGGTGATCAGGTTGTCCCACCTGGGGGCTCACAGTCTTCACCCCCCATTTTCCAGATTAGGTCACTGAGGCCCAGGGAAGGCAAGTGACTTACCCAAAGTCACCCAGCTGACGGTTGGCGGAGCCAGGATTGGAACCCGTGGCTCATGTGGGAAGAGCCCGGGCTTTGGAATCCCCACCCCACCACTTGTCAGCTGGGTGACTGTGGGCAAGCCACTTCACTTCTCTGGGCCTCAGTTCCCTCATCTGGAAAATGGGGATGAAGACTGGGAGCCCCACGGGGGACAACCTGATCACCTCGTAAACTCCCCAGTGCTTAGAACAGTGCTTTGCGCATAGTAAGTGCTTAATAAATGCCATTATAAAACCAACGACCTCTGACTCGGCTCAAGACGGCGGGGCAAGCCAACGGCAGCGTGGCTCAGTGGAAAGAGCCCGGGCTTTGGAGTCAGAGGTCATGGGTTCCAATCCCGGCTCCGCCACATGTCTGCTGTGTGACCTTGGGCAAGTCACTTAACTTCTCTGAGCCTCAGTGACCTCATCTGTAAAATGGGGACTGTGAGCCCCGCGAGGGACAGCCTGATCACTTTGTACCCCCCCAGCGCTTAGAACAGTGCTTTGCACATAGTAAGCGCTTAACAAATGCCAACATTTTTTTTTTCCTAGCCTGTGAGCCCGCTGTTGGGTAGGGACCGTCTCTATAGGTCGCCAACTTGTACTTCCCAAGCGCTTAGTCCAGTGCTCTGCACACAGGAGGCGCTCGATAAATCCGATCGAATGAATGAATGACGGGGCAGCTCCAGCCCGTGATTCCGGACTTGTTGCTCCGGCACGGCCTCTACCCGGCCCCTCCGGGGAGGACCGTCACCCCGGACAGACCCTTAGCCTCCCCCCCGACTCGGGGTCTCCTGGACCCTCAGCCCCCCAAACCCTTCCACCCCCAGCCGCGCCAGAAAAGCACTTCGGACCCGGGCGCTCGGGCGACGCCTCCTCACGACCTTCGGCCTTTTAATTTCCCCAGCGGCTTTTCAGCTCCGCCGGGCCCTCGCCTTCCGGCCCGCCCGGCGGTCCTCTCCCGTCCGGGGGGGTCTCCGGTCACGACTTCTTGGCCACGCTCTCGGTGTACGACTCCAGCACGAAGATGGTCTCGTCCACCTGGATCTCGCTGGCGTCCAGCCTGGGGACGGTCAGAGGCGGGGCTGGGGGGAGGAGGCCGGCGGGGCCCGGGGAGGAGGCCGGCGGGGCCCGGGGAGGCGTGGGGACGCACGGGCCGGCGGGGGGACGGGCCCTTACTTGTTGACGCTACGCTTGAGGCTCTCCAGCTGCTGGCGTTCGGGCGCCGTGATCATCTCCTCGATCTCCCGGAGCTGGGCCTCCTCAGCCCCGGTGGCCTGCATGGACGCCAGGATGGCCTCCACCCGCTGGGATTTCTCCAGCAGCCGCCTGCGGGACCGCAGACCGTCTCGGCCGACCCGCCCCCGGACGGGGCCGCGACGGACGGACCGATACTCTCGCTCTGATCCCCTCCCCGGCGGGCCGGGGCAGATGATAACCTTCTTATTACTCTTCTCGTCCCCAGGATGAAGACTGCGAGCCCCACCTGGGACTCCCCATTTGCCCGTGTCCACCCCGGCGCTCAGCCCAGCCTGGCACGTAGCAAGCGCTTAACGGATACCGGAATGATTATTATTATCGGCGCTATCAACCGCCACTCACTTGTTCTCCTTGGTTTCAAACTGGCGTCGCTCCATCAGGTTGGCGATGCTCTGTGGGGAGGGAGGGGGGGGCCGCCGGGGTCGGGGGGCATTAGTCCGGACCCCCGGCCGTGGCGGGAGGGGATCCCGGGGAACGCGGGCCGGGGTTGGGGAGGAACTCGGTACCTTGTAGCACCTGTGTAGCAGCATGTGGGCGGAAGACAGCGTGTTGACCGTGTACAGATAGAAGGTCCTAGACGGGGCGTGGTCCGGAGTTTTGGGGATTTCCTGTTGGAGGGAGGGGTGGGGACAGAGACGGAGGCAAACTCGCACCCACGGCCCTGACGGACCCCCCCAGGGGCGGCGGGACGCCGAGGGACCCTCTGGGGGGGTCGGCAAACCACCCCCGGCCCGGAGATGGGCAGGGATCCGCTCGGGGATGCTGGTGGGGGAGGATGACGAGGGCATCCCGTTGCCACGGAGACAGAATCCGGTCCCTCGGGTTTCCGAGCCCGTCGGGACCCGGGGAGGGGACCCCGGCCCGGGCTGACCTGGAGGGAGATGAAGCTCTCCGACAGCATCCTGTACAGCATGTCTTTGGCTTCCTTGGCCGGGATCATGGCGAAGTCTTCCACCTGCTTCTGCTCCAGATACTTCTTGCGCAGGACCAGCCGGAAGATCCGGGCACAGCGGGACCCAAATCTGCGCGGGCGGGGTGAGCACAGTAGTAATCAATCAATCAATCAATCGTATTTATTGAGCGCTTACTGTGTGCAGAGCACTGTACTAAGCGCTCGGGAAGTACCAGTTGGCAACATATAGAGACAGTCCCTACCCAACAGTGGGTTCACAGTCTATGATGATGGGGTTTGTGAAGCGCTTCCTCTCTGCCGAGCGCTGTTCTCAGCGCTGGGGGAGATACAAGGTGATCAGGAGGTCCCCCGTGGGACTCCCAGTCTTCATCCCTCATTTTCCAGATGAGGTCACTGAGGCCCAGAGAAGTGAAGTGGCTTGCCCAGGGTCACGCAGCAGACAAGTGGCGGAGGTGAGATTAGAACCCACCTCCTTAAGCGCTCAAGAAATACGACCAACTGACTGACCGACGTTGCCATCCTGCCCCTTCCCCCGGCCGGTCCCCCATCCGCCCCCAATTTTACCTCTCCTGGACGGCAGACTCCAGCGTGGCCGTGGCCAGGGATGCCAGTGCTTTGTGGAGATCTGGGGTGGACGGGATCGTTAAGGTCCTGGGAGCTCCGGAATGATGGGGAATCATTCAGCCCTCCATTCCATCCTATTTATGGAGCGCTCACTGTGCGCACAGCACTGCACTAAGCGCTCGGAAAGTACAGCACTGCCCCATCTTCCGCCAGTCCACGCGGCTCCCTCCCCCACGCACGTCTCCCCTCTCCTCCAGAACCCGCTCCTCTCCGCACCAAGCGGAAATCCCCGATAACTACGGTAGTAAGCGCTTACTACGTGCCGGGTACTGTACTAAGCGCTAGGGTGGATACAAACTGATCGGGTTGGACACACTCCCTGTCCCACCTGGGGCTCACAGCCTTCACCCCCATTTTGCAGATGAGGCCACTGAGGCCCAGAGAAACCAAGCAAGTCGCCTGAGGTCACCCAGCAGGCACTTCTCCGCGCCTCGGTTCCTTCCCCCGCAAAATGGGGATTCAATTCCCTCCTCTCCTTCCTCCTTCGGGAGGACCCGACGATCTCCTTTCCGCCCCAGCGCTCAGCCCCGCGCTTGGCACTTAGGAGGCGCCTAATAGATACCACAGACGACCAACAAACCAATCCCGGGGCCCGGAGCGGGAAAGGATACTGATGACGTACATCCCTCCGCCGCTTTCTCCGGATTTGCCGACAAACTCCAGCTGTAGAGGGGGTGGTGGGGGGGGGGGAGAAGGGGGTGAGCAGCCCGATTAAGAAGCGGCGTGGCTCAGTGGAAAGAGCACGGGCTTTGGAGTCAGAGGTCATGGGTTCAAATCCCGGCCAATTAGCTGTGTGACTTTGAGCGAGTCACTTCTCTGTGCCTCAGTTCCCTCATCTGTCAAATGAAGACTGGGAGCCCCACGTGGGACAACCTCATCGCCTTGCATCCCCCCAGCGCTCAGTGCTTTGCACATAGTAAGCATCGTTCCATCATTAATACCGTACCGTCCATAATACCATCGTTATTATTATTCAGGGGGGAGGACGGGGGGCGTCCAGGACAGAGTCACTCACGGGGTCGTCGGCCAGCAGGGTGAGGTACTGATCGAGGACCTGCTTGGAGATGTTGTATCCGGGCGGGAGGGAGCGGAAGATCTGGCGAGAGGGAGAGAGAGAGGCGGGTTGGGGCCCGGGGAGGGAATTGGGGGCGTCCCCCGCCCGGGGGGCCGGGCTCACCTCGTTGGAGGACAGCGGCTGGGTGAAGGGAGCGTTGGAGGACGTGGTCACCTCGCTCAGCCGCAGCATGGTCCGCACGATCTCGCTGCTCATCTGGGCCGCGGGGGGTGGGATGGGGGAGACGTCGCTGCCGGGAGGGGACGGGGAGCTGGCCGCCCGTCCCGTCCCCCCGGACCCCCGCCCCACCTGGTCCATGCGGTTGGCCACGGCGTGGACGATGGCCTGGTCGCGGAAGTGCTGGTGGAAGCGGTCCAGGTTGGCCTGCCAGTAGATGCCGTCGTCCGGGGCTGGCTGCTCCTAACGATCGCCGTGGTACCTGTTGAGCGCTTAGGACGCGGGGGGCACCGCCCGAAGCGCCGGGGCGGGGGCCAGGTCGGGTGGGATGCCGGCCCCGTCCCGGGCCCACCTGGGGGAGGTTTCTGGGTCTCGCCGCCCATCATCATCATCAATCGTATTTATGGAGTTCTTACTATGTGCAGAGCACTGTACTAAGCGCTTGGGAAGTCCAAGTTGGCAACATATAGAGACAGTCCCTACCCAACAGCGGGCTCACAGTCTAAAAGGGGGAGACAGAGAACAAAACCAAACAGACTAACAAAATAAAATAGAATAGATATCATCATCATCATCATCAATTGTATTTATTGAGCGCTTACTATGTGCAGAGCACTGTACTAAGCGCTTGGGAAGTACAAATTGGCAACATATAGAGACAGTCCCTACCCAACAGTGGGCTCACAGTCTAAAAGGGGGAGACAGAGAACAAAACCAAACAGACTAACAAAATAAAATAAATAGGATAGATATGTACAAGTAAAATAAATAAATAAATAGAGTAATAAATAGGTACAAGCATATATACATATATACAGGTGCTGTGGGGAAGGGAAGGAGGTAAGATGGGGGGGATGGAGAGGGGACGAGGGGGAGAGGAAGGAAGGGGCTCAGTCTGGGAAGGCCTCCTGGAGGAGGTGAGCTCTCAAAAATATGGAACGCTTCACAAATTTGCGTGTCATCCTTGCGCAGGGGCCATGCTAATCTTCTCTGTATCGTTCCAATCCGCCGCACTAGCTCTCTTCCTCCCTTCAAAGCCCTACTGAGAGCTCACCTCCTCCAGGAGGCCTTCCCAGACTGAGCCCCCTCCTTCCCCTCCCCACAGCACCTATATATATGTTTGTACATATTTATTCTATTTTATTTTGTTAATATGTTTTGTCGTCTGTCTCCCCCCTCTAGACTGTGAACCCGCTGTTGGGCAGGGACCGTCTCTAGATATTGCCAACTTGGACTTCCCAAGCGCTCAGTACAGTGCTCTGCACACAGTAAGCGCTCAATAAATACGATTGAATTAATAATAATTATTATTATTGTTATTGTAAGCACTTAACAAGCACCACAATTATTATTACTGAGCTGTCCCCCGCCCTCGAGGAGTGGAGGGTCTCACGGGGGATGGTGAAGAGTGGGAAGGAAGGGGTCGGGGGGACGAGATTCCGGCATTAAGAGAAGCAGCGTGGCTCGGTGGAAAGAGCCTGGGCTTTGGAGTCAGTGGTCGTGGGTTCAAATCCCGGCTCTGCCAATTGTCAGCTGTGTGACCTTGGGCAAGTCACTTCTCTGGGCCTCAGTTCCCTCATCTGTAAAATGGGGGTTGACTGTGAGCCCCCCCCATGGGACAACCTGATCACCTTGTAACCCCCCAGTGCTTAGAACAGTGCTTTGCACATAGTAAGCGCTTAATAAATCCCATCATTATTACTATTATTACGACAGGAAAGCGAGGGTCTCGCCGTCGACCCCTGGCCCGCGTCATCCCCCGGGCCTGGCATGGCCTCCCTCTGCCCATCCGCCAAGCTACCTCTCTTCCTCCCTTCAAGGCCCTACTGAGAGCTCACCTCCTCCAGGAGGCCTTCCCAGACTGAGCCCCTTCCTTCCTCTCCCCCTCGTCCCCCTCTCCATCCCCCCATCTTACCTCCTTCCCGTCCCCACAGCGCCTGTATATATGGATAGATGTTTGTACATATTTATTACTCTATTTTACTTGTACATATCTATCCTATTTATATTATTTTGTTAGTATGTTTGGTTTTGTTCTCTGTCTCCCCCTTTTAGACTGTGAGCCCACTGTTGGGTAGGGACCGTCTCTCTATGTTGCCAACTTGTCCTTCCCAAGCGCTTAGTACAGTGCTCTGCACACAGTAAGCGCTCAATAAATACGATTGATGATGATGATGATGAGGGTGGGCGGGAAGACAGGTGACAAAGACCGAGATCCCCAAGGAAGAGTGGGGGAGGGCCGGTGGCGGATGAGGGGGCGGGAGGGTGGCCCGTCCCGGGGGCCGCGGCGTCCCACCCCGGAGCCCCGGATCCCCCCCGCGCCGACCTCGCTGCCGTCGGCGTCTCGTCTCTGCCGCTTGGTCCGGGGCTCTCCGGCCGCCTCCTCGTCCGACGATCGTCTCCTCTTTCCCGTCCCTGCCGGGGAGTAATAACGATAGCATTTTTAAGCGCTTACCATGTGCCAAGCACTGTTCTAAGCGCCGGGGAGGATACAGGGTGATCAGGTTGTCCCCCGTGGGACTCCCAGTCTTCATCCCCATTTGACAGAGGAGAGAACTGAGGCCCAGGGTATAATAGTAATAATAATAATGGCATTTACTAAGCGTTTACTATGTGCCAAGCACTGCTCTGAGCGCCGGGGAGGATACAGGGTGATCAGGGTGTCCCCTGTGGGATTCCCAGTCTTCATCATCAATCGTATTTATTGAGCGCTTACTATGTACAGAGCACTTCATCCCCATTTGACAGAGGAGAGAACTGAGGCCCAGGGAATAATAATAATAATGATGGCATTTATTAAGTGTTTACGATGTGCCAAGCACTGCTCTGAGCGCCGGGGAGGATACAAGGTGATCAGGGTGTCCCCCGTGGGACTCCCAGTCTTCATCCCCATTTGACAGAAGAGAGAACTGAGGCCCAGGGAATAGTAATAATAATAATGGCATTTATTAAGTGTTTACTATGTGCCAAGCACTGCTCTGAGTGCCGGGGAGGATACAAGGTGATCAGGGTGTCCCCCGTGGGACTCCCAGTCTTCATCCCCATTTGACAGAGAAGAGAACTGAGGCCCAGGGAATAATAATAATAATAATAATGGCATTTATTAAGCGTTTACTAGGTGCCAAGCACTGCTCTGAGCGCCGGGGAGGATACAAGGTGATCAGGGTGTCCCCCGTGGGACTCCCAGTCTTCATCCCCATTTGACAGAGAAGAGAACTGAGGCCCAGGGAATAATAATAATAATAATGGCATTTATTAAGCGTTTACTATGTGCCAAGCACCGTTCTAAGCGCCGGGGAGGATACAGGGTGATCAGGGTGTCCCCCATGGGACTCCCAGTCTTCATCCCCATTTGACAGAGAAGAGAACTGAGGCCCAGGGAATAATAATAATAATAATGGCATTTATTAAGCGTTTACTATGTGCCAAGCACCGTTCTAAGCGCTGGGGAGGATACAGGGTGATCAGGGTGTCCCCCGTGGGGCTCCCAGTCTTCATCCCCATTTGACAGAGGGGAGAACTGAGGCCCAAGGAATAATAATAATAATAATCCCCATCAAGCGCTTAGTACACTGCTCTGCACACAGTAAGCGCTCAATAAATACGACTGAATGAATGAATCCCCCTGCCCTGCTTCCTTCCCCTCCCCACAGCACCTGTAGATATGTTCGTACAGATTTTATGACTCTATTGATTTGACTTGTCCATATTTCCTATTCTATTGATTTTGTTAACGATGTGCATCGAGCTTTATTTCTCTTTCTTCTGACGACTTGACACCCGTCCACGTGTTTGGTTTCGTCGTCCGTCTCCCCCTTCTAGACCGTGGGCCCGTTGGTGGCCGGCTTGGACTTCCCAAGCGCTCAGTCCAGTGCTCCGCCCACAGGAAGCGCTCAATAAATACGACTGAATGAGGGGCCGGGATCTGAACCCCCGACTTGTGAGTCCCGGACGGGCGGGGATGGCACGGCGGGCCCCTCACCTATCAGGTTGAGCTTGGGCACCAGATACACGTCCTTGTCGTCGGCGAGCAGTGTCGGGGCGGGGGCCGCCGCCTCCCCCGCCGCCGGGGACACCGAGGGGCAGCGCTGCACGAAGTGGGTGTCGGCCAGGCGGGTGAACGTGCTGGACACCTCCGCGTAGTCCACCGTCTTCCCGTCTGCGGGCGGCGGGCGGGGGCGTGAGGATCCCGGCCGCGCGGGACGGCGGGCGTCGCCCCCAAACCTACACTTCAGCTCGTTGGGGGCCGGGAATGCGTCTCTTTACTGGTCTGTCATCCTCCGCTAGGCGCTCAGTCCAGTGCTCTGCGCGTGGTAAGCGCTCGGTGAATACCACCGATTAAATACGTAATAATAATAACGGTATTTGGGTAAGCGCTTACTAGGTGCCCAGCACCGTTCTAAGCACTGGGGGAGATGATAATAATAATAATAATGATGGTATTTGTTAAGCGCTTACTATGTGCAAAGCACTGTTCTAAGCGCTGGAGGGGGATACAGGGTGATCAGGTTGTCCCACGGGGGGCTCACCGTCTTAATCCCCATTTCACAGATGAGGTAACTGAGGCCCAGAGAAGCGGAGTGACTTGCCCAAAGTCACCCAGCTGACAAGTGGCGGAGCCGGGATTTGAACCCATGATCTCCGACTCCAAAGCCCGGGCTCTTTCCACTGAGCCACACTGCTTACAATAATAATACAATAATAATATAATATATATAATATAATATATATAATATAATAATATTATTATAACATAATAATATTAGCTACAATAATAATAATGATGATGGTATTTGTTAAGTGCTTACAATGTGCCAAACACTGGGGTAGATGTGTCTCCACGTTTTGTTTTGTTGTCTGTCTCCCCCTTCTAGACTGTGACCCCATTGTTGGGTAGGAACCGTCTGTGAATGTTGCCAACTTGTACTTCCCAAGCGCTTAGTGCAGTGCTCTGCACACAGTAAGCGCTCAATAAATACAATTGAATGAATGAATGAATGCAAGGTGATCAGGTTGTCCCACACGGGGCTCACAGTCTTAATCCCCATTTTACAGATGAGGACTTCCCAAGCGCTTAGTGCAGTGCTCTGCACACAGTAAGCACTCAATAAATACGACTGAATGAATGAATACAAGGTGATCAGGTTGTCCCACAGGGGGCTCACAGTCTTAATCCCCATTTTACAGATGAGGGAACTGAGGCCCAGGGAAGTGACTCGCTCAAAGTCACCCAGCTGACAAGTGGCAGGGCCGGGATTAGAACTCACACCCTCTAACTCCCATGTCCGGGCTCTTTCCACAAAGCCACGCTGCTTCTCCTGATCATAATGATGGTACTTGTTAAGCGCTTACTATGTGCCAATAATAATAATAATAATAATGATGGCATTTATTAAGCGCTTGCTATGTGCAAAGCACTGTTCTAAGCGCTGGGGAGGTTACAAGGTGATCAGGTTGTCCCACATGGGGCTCATAGTTTTCATCCCCATTTTCCAGATGAGGTCACTGAGGCCCAGAGAGGTGAAGTGACTTGTCCAAAGTCACACAGCTGACAAGTGATAGAGCAGTTCTAAGCACTGGGGGAGATACAAGGTGATCAGGTTGTCCCCGTGGGGCTCCTAGTCTTCATCCGGTCTGCTTCATAGAGAAGCAGCGTGGCTCGGTGGAAAGAGCCCGGGCTTTGGAGTCAGAGGTCATGGGTTCAAATCCCGGCTCCGCCAATTGTCAGCTGGGTGACTTTGGGCAAGTCGCTTCACTTCTCTGGGCCTCAGTTCCCTCATCTGTAAAATGGGGATTCAGATTGTGAGCCCCCCCCGTGGGACCACCTGATCACCTTGTAACCTCCCCAGCGCTTAGAACAGTGCACATAGTAAGCGCTTAATAAATGCCATCATCATCATTATTATTATCCCCATTTGACAGATGAGGGAACTGAGGCCCAGAGAATCAATCAATCGTATTTATTGAGCGCTTACTGTGTGCAGAGCACTGTACTAAGCGCTTGGGAAGTACAAGTTGGCAACATATACAGTCCCCACCCAACAGTGGGTTCACAGTCTAAAATAGAAGTCACCCAGCTGACAAGGGGCAATCAATCAATCGTAATTATTGAGCGCTTACTGTGTTCAGAGCACTGGACTAAGCGCTTGGGAAGTCCAAGTTGGCAACATCTAGAGACTGTCCCTACCCAACAGTGGGTTCACAGTCTAAAAGAGAAGTCACCCAGCTGACAAGGGGCAATCAATCAATCAATCAATCGTATTTATTGAGCGCTTACTGTGTGCACAGCACTGGACTAAGCGCTTGGGAAGTCCAAGTTGGCAACATCTAGAGACGGTCCCTACCCACCAGTGGGCTCAGAGGCGGGATTAGAACCCACGACCTCTGACACCCCCCCCCCCCCCCCGTGTGCGGGGGAGTGCACGGGGCTGCCCCCCTCCCCCGGGGCCGGCGTCACCCACCCTCCAGGGTTTCGGTGAGGCGGTCGGCCACCCTGCGGACGAGGGCGGCCATGGTGACCTGGCCGTTGAGCAGCAGCTCCTCCACGAGGAGCTCGCCGGTGTCCCCATAGAGGGTCTTGGCGGTGTAGATGTAGCGGGGGAAGCGGAGGATGCGCAGGATGCGGCCGGCCCGGGCCTCGTACTCCACCCGCCCGGGCCCCCGCGCCTGGTAGCGCGCCACGTTGTGCTGCAGCAGCACGCACAGCGCCTTCTTCACCTGCAGGGGGCGACACCGGGGGGGGGGGGGGCCAACCCATTATAATCAATCAATCAATCAATCGTATTTATTGAGCGCTTACTGTGTGCAGAGCACCGGGCTAAGCGCTTGGGAAGTCCAAGTTGGCAACATCTAGAGACGGTCCCTACCCAACAGTGGGCTCACAGTCTAAAAGGGGGAGACATCATCATCAATCGTATTTATTGAGCGCTTACTGTGTGCAGAGCACTGGACTAAGCGCTTGGGAAGAAGTACAAATTGGCAACATATAGAGATAGTCCCTACCCAACAGTGCGCTCACAGTCTAAAAGGGGGAGACGGAGAACAAAACCAAACATACTAACAAAATAAATAGAATAGATATGGACAAGCAAAATAAATAAATAGAGTAATAAATATGTACAAACATATATACAGGTGCTGAGGGGAAGGGAAGGAGGTAAGATGGGGGGATGGAGAGGGGGACGAGGGGGAGAGGAAGGAAGGGGCTCAGTCTGGGAAGGCCTGCTGGAGGAGGTGAGCTCTCAGCAGGGCCTTGAAGGGAGGAAGAGAGCTAGCTTGGCGGATGGGCAGAGGGATTGGGGGCATTCCAGGCCCGGGGGAGGACGTGGGCCGGGGGAACGTGGGACATGGGACCACTGTCCCCGGCCCTGGGAAGGCAGAAGGCTGGTCAGAACAAGCATCAATCAATCAATCAATCAATCGTATTTATTGAGCGCTTACTGTGTGCAGAGCACTGGACTAAGCGCTTGGGAAGTCCAAGTTGGCAACATATAGAGATGGTCCCTACCCAACAGTGGGCTCACAGTCTAAAAGAGAAGCATCGTGATAAGCAGCGTGGCTCAGTGGGAAGAGCACGGGCTTTGGAGTCAGAGGTCACGGGTTCAAATCCCGGCCCTGCCACTTGTCAGCTGGGTGACTTTGGGCAAGTCACTTCACTTCTCTGGGCCTCAGTTCCCTCATCTGTCAATGGGGGTTAAGACTGTGAACCCCCCGTGGGACAACCTGGTCACCTTGTAACCTCCCCAGTGCTTAGAACAGTGCATTGCACATTGGGGGCCGAGGGGCAGGAGGGTGGCGTGCCTTAAGCGCTTACTGGGGGCCAATCGCTGTTATTATTATTAATAATAATAAGAGTGATGGTATTTGTTCCCTTCAAGGCCCTACTGAGAGCTCACCTCCTCCAGGAGGCCTTCCCAGACTGAGCCCCTTCCTTCCTCTCCCCCTCGTCATCCCCCCCATCTTACCTCCTTCCCTTCCCCACAGCACCTGGATAGATGTATATATGTTTGTACCGATTTATTACTCTTTATTTATTTTACTTGTCCCTATCGATTCTGTTTATTTTATTTTGTCAGTAGGTTTGGTTTTGTTCTCTGTCTCCCCCTTCTAGACTGTGAGCCCGCTGTTGGGCAGGGACTGTCTCTATATCATCAATCGTCTTTATCAATCGTATTTATTGAGCGCTTACTGTGTGCAGAGCACTGGACTGAGCGCTGTACTAAGCTCTATACGTTGCCAGCTTGTACTTCCCAAGTACCTAGTCCAGTGCTCTGCACACGGTAAGCGCTCAATAAATACGATTGATTGATTGATTGTTGATTGTAAGCACTTAATAAATGCCATTATCATCATCAGAAGGCGCCGTCCCCCCGCCCTCGCGGAGTTTCCGGCCGGTACCTGGTCCGGGGGCAGGCCCGTGTGGTGAGCGATGGCCCGCAGCGGCTGGCCGCCCGTCCGCACCAGATGCGTCCCGATCTTTTCCACGATCTCGCCGAAGTGCTCCTGGAGGAGCAGGGAGCACAGCTGGATCTCGGCCTGCGTCATTCCGGCCACGGGGCGGGCGGTCCTGAGGGGGACAAGGACGACGGTTTGACGGTGGGGGGGTCCCTCTGTCCTTCCGGGAGGCTATCTGTGAAGTGCTTAACAATAAATACGATTGATGATGATGATGATGATGATGTGCCAAGCACTGCACTAAATAAAGGGCGGGACTCCAGTTAACACACCATCTGGGCCCCCTCCCTCTCTAATAATAATAATCAATCAATCAATCATCATCATCATCGTGTTTATTGAGCGTTTACTGTGTGCAGAGCACTGGACTAAGCGCTTGGGAAGTACAAGTTGGCAACATATAGAGACAGTCATCATCGTCATCATCATCAATCGTATTTATTGAGCGCTTAATGTGTGCAGAGCACTGGACTAAGCGCTTGGGAAGTACAAGCTGGCAACATATAGAGACAGTCATCATCGTCATCAATCGTATTTATTGAGCGCTTACTGTGTGCAGAGCACTGGACTAAGCGCTTGGGAAGGACAAGTTGGCAACATCTAGAGACAGTCCCTACCCGACAGTGGGCTCACAGTCTAAAAGGGGGAGACAGAGAACAAAGCCAAACAAACTAACAAAATAAAATAGATATGCACAAGTAAAATAAATAAATAGAGTAACACATATGTACAAACATATATACATATATACAGGTGCAGTGGGGAAGGGAAGGAGGTAAGATCAATCAATCATTGAGCGCTTACTGTGTGCAGAGCACTGGACTAAGCGCTTGGGAAGTCCAAGTTGGCAACATATAGAGACAGTCCCTACCCAACAGTGGGCTCACAGTCTAAAAGACTAATAATAAGTCTAATAATAATGATGATGGCATTTGTTAAGCGCTTACAATGTGCAAAGCACTGTTCTAAGCGCTGGGAGGGATACAAGATGATCAGGTCGGCCCACGCGGGGCTCACAGTCTTAATCCCCATTTTACAGATAGGCTCAGGGAAGTGACGTCACCGTCTTCATCCCCATTTTGCAGGTGAGGTCACTGAGGCTCAGAGAAGTGAAGTGACTTGCCCGAGGTCACACAGCGGACATGTGGCGGAGCCGGGATTCGAACCCATGACCACGGACTGCAAAGCCCGGGCTCTTTCCAGAGCCACGCTGCTCCTTTAGGCTGCGAGCACTTTTGAAGGCCGGAATGTGACTGCTGTTTTATTGTCCTCTCCCGAGTGCTTCGTACAATGCTTTGCACCCGGTAAGCGGTCAGCGAATAATAATAATAATAATAATAATAATAATAAATAATAATGGTATTTGTTAAGCGCTGACTATGTGCCAAGCACTGTTCTAAGCGCTGGGGAGGTTACGAGGTGATTAGGTTGTCCCGCGTGGGGCTCACAGTCTTCATCTCCATTTGTACAGATGAGGCCCAGGGCAGTGACTTGCCCAGAGTCACCCAGCTGACAAGTGGCGGAGCCTGGATTTGAACCCGCGACCTCTGACTCCCAAGCCCGGGCTCCTTCCACTGAGCCACGCGGCTCCTCGGTATTCCCGGCGAACACGGGCGAATGAATGAATGGGGCCGGTCCAGGTGTCGCCCCGTCAGAAATGCCCAAAAATCCAACATGTCCATTTAATTTTACCAATAGGAGAAGTGGACTAAAGGTCAGCTTGGTCATTTTACAGTTTCATAATAATAATAATGATGGCATTTATTAAGCGCTTACTACGTGCAGAGCACTGTTCTAAGTGCTGGGGGGGGATACAAGGTGATCAAGTTGCCCCACCTGGGGCTCACAGTCTTAATCCCCATTTTCCAGATGAGGTAACTGAGGCTCAGAGAAGTTAAGTGACTTGCCCAAGATCACACAGCAGACATGTGGCGGAGTCGGGATTCGAACCCATGACCTCTGACTCCAAAGCCCGGGCTCTTTCCACTGAGCCACGCTGATCCTCTAGGCTGTCTGCGCACTTTAGGCTGAGAACATGCCTACTGACTGTGTTATATTGTAATAATAATAATGATGGCACTTTGCACATAGTAAGCGCTTAATAAATGCCATTATTATTATTATTATTATTGCCATCCTTCTATCCTTCCTTTCCTTCCTCTCCCCCTCCTCCCCCTCTCCATCCCCCTGCCTTACCTCCTTCCCTTCCCCACAGCACCTGTATATATGTTTATATATATGTATATATATATATATATATATATATATGTTTGTACGTATTTATTACTCTATTTTACTTGTACATATTTACTTATTTTATTTTGTCAATATGTTTTGTTCTCTGTCTCCCCCTTCTAGACTGTGAGCCCGCTGTTGGGTAGGAACCCTCTCTATATGTTGCCACCTTGTACTTCCCAAGCGCTTAGTACGGTGCTCTGCACCCAGTAAGCGCTCAATAAATACGATTGAATGAATGAATGAAGCGCTTACTATGTGCGAAGCACTGTTCTAAGCGCTGGGGAGGTTACATGGTGATCAGATTGTCCCATGGCGGGGGGCTCACAGTCTTCATCCCCATTTGTACAGATGAGGCCCAGAGAATAATAATAATAATAATAATAATAATAATAATGGCATTTATTAATCGCTTACTACGTGCAAAGCAAGAAGTGAAGTGTCTAGCCCAAAGTCACCCAGCTGACAATTGGCGGAGCTGGGATTTGAACCCATGACCTCTGACTCCAAAGCCCGGGCCCTTTCCACTGAGCCACGCGGCTTCTCTCTCAAGCGTTCAGTACAGAGCTCTGCGTGGAGTAAGTGCTCGGTAAATACGGCGGATTAATCGCTCACCAAAACTCGAGAGGGTTGGAAAGTCAACACTGGCTGACTGTCCTGCCTTCCCCGGGTGGAGGGAGGCTGGGGCAGTTTGTGTAAAAAAGAGTCCGAGGGGGCGTCTACAAGTGTAGATTTTATTCCCCAAAGTTAGCAAAATGTGCACAGAAGCAGCGTGACTCAGTGGAAAGAGCCCGGGCTTTGGAGTCAGAGGTCATGGGTTCAAATCCCAGCTCCGCCAACTGTCAGCTGTGTGACTTTGGGCAAGTCACTTAACTTCTCTGGGCCTCAGTTCCCTCATCTGTCAAATGGGGATTAAGACTGTGAGCCCCGCGTGGGACAACCTGATCTCCTTGCAACCTCCTCAGCGCTTAGAACAGTGCTTTGCACATAGTAAGCGCTTAATAAATGCCATTATTATTATTATTATGATCTCCCCAGACAGAGCTTTTCTCTTTTTATGTTGCCACATTCATTCATTCAATCGTATTTACTGAGCGCTTACTGTGTGCAGAGCACTGGACTAAGCACTTGGACAGTACAATTCGCATAAGTGCTAAGAAGAGTGTTTTGCACATAGTAAGCGCCTAATAAATGCCATCATTATTATTAAGTGATCATCTCTAGTACTCGGGGTAGCCTTAAATCACATCTATCTGCTGCATCATGTTCATTCATTCAATTGTATTTATTGAGCGCTTACTGTGTGCAGAGCACTGTACTAAGCGCTTGGGAAGTACAAGTTGGCAACATATAGAGACAGTCCCTACCCAACAGTGGGCTCACAGTCTAGAAGTATAAGTGCTTAGAAGAGTGTTTTGCACATACTAAGCGCCTAATAAATGCCATCATTATTATAAGTGATCATCTCTAGTACTCGGGGTAGCCTTAAATCATATCTATCTGCTGCATCATGTTCATTCATTCAATCGTATTTATTGAGCGCTTACTGTGTGCACAGCACTGTACTAAGCGCTTGGGAAGTACAGTTCGCACAAGTGATCATCTCTAGTACTCGGGGTAGCCTTAAATCATACCTGTCTTTAATCCGAGAAGCAGCGTGGCTCAGTGGAAAAGAGCCCGGGCTTTGGAGTCACAGGTCATGGGTTCAAATCCTGGCTCCGCCAATTGTCAGCTGGGTGACTTTGGGCAAGTCACTTCACTCCTCTGGGCCTCCGTGACCTCGTCTGCAAAATGGGGATTGAGACTGTGAGCCCCCCATAGGACAATCTGATCACCTTGTAACCTCCTCAGCGCTTAGAACAGTGTGTTGCACATAGTAAGCGCTAAATAAATGCCATCATCATCTTCTGCTGCATCAGATTCATTCATTCAATCGTATTTATTGAGCGCTTTCTGTGTGCAGAGCTTGGGAAGTACAAATCAGCAACAGATAAGAGACGGTCCCTACCCAACAACGGGCTCACAGGCTAGAAGAGAGAAGCAGCGTGGCTCAGTGGAAAGAGCCCGGGCTTTGGAGTCAGAGGTCATGGGTTCAAATCCCGGCTCCGCCAACTGTCAGCTGTGTGACTTTGGGCAAGTCACTTCACTTCTCTGGGCCTCAGTTCCCTCATCTGTCAAATGGGGATTGACTGTGAGCACCCCCCCATGGGACAACCTGATCACCTTGTAACCTCCTCAGCGCTTAGAACGGTGCGTTGCACATAGTAAGCGCTTAACAAATGCCGTCATCATCTGCTGCAGCATATGCATTCAGTCGTATTTATTGAGCGCTTTCTGTGTGCAGAGCACTGGACTAAGCGCTTGGGAAGGATAAATCGGCAACAGATAGAGACGGTTCGTACCTAACAACAAGCTCCCGGTCTAGATCTCTCTGCTGTAGAGGAGCAGTGTGGTGTAGTGGACACAGCCCAGGCCTGGGAATCAGAAGGTCCTGGGTTCTAATCCGGACGCCGCTCCTTGTCTGCTGTGGGACCTTGGGCAGGTCACTTCACCGCTCTGGGCCTCAGTCCCCTCATCTGTCCAACGGGGATGAAGATTGCAAGCCCCACGGGGGACGGGGGACTGTATCCAACCCGATCAGCTTGTATCCACCCCAGTGCTTAGGACAGTATTCAGTCATTCATTCAATCGTATTTATTGAGCGCTTACTGTGTGCAGAGCACTGGACTAAGCGCCTGGCACAAAGTAATCGCTTATAAAAGACCACAGTTGAAATATCAAGGGGCGACACGGGGGATTCACTCATTCAGTAGCATTTACTGAGCGCCTGCCGTGGGCCGGGCACTGTACTGAGCGCTTGGGAGAGGACAATGCAGCAATAAACAGTGCCACTCCCTGCCCACAGTGACGTCACGGTCCAGAGGATGTTGAGGTGGTCTCTTGGTGAGCGTTTCGCCCGTTCTTCTCGGGTGACCTTGAGGAGGAAGTGGGCACCTGGAGGTCACGAGGCCCAGCCCTCGGCCTCCGAGCTGCTGAGCGACCACCCCCAACCCTGGAGAAGCAGCGTGGCTCAGTGGAAAGGGCCCGGGCTTGGGAGTCGGAGGTCGTGGGTTCTAGTCCCGGCTCCGCCACTTCATCATCAATCGTATTTATTGAGCGCTTACTATGTGCAGAGCACTGTACTAAGCGCTTGGGAAGTACAAATTACTTGTCACTTGCCACTTGTCAGCTGTGTGACTTTGGGCAAGTCACTTCACTTCTCTGGGCCTCAGTGACCTCATCTGGAAAATGGGGATGAAGACTGGGAGCCCCCCGTGAGACAACCTGATCACCCTGTTACCTCCCCAGCGCTTAGAACAGTGCTTTGCACATAGTAAGTGCTTAATAAATGCCATCAATATTATTATTATTATTCTCTGGGCCTCAGTTCCCTCATCTGTAAAACGGGGATGAAGACTGTGAGCCCCACGTGGGACAACCTGATCACCTTGTATCCTCCCCAGCGTTTAGAACAGTGCTTTGCACCTAGTAAGCACTTAACAAATACCATCATTATTATTATTATTAGCCGGGGGTAGGTCCCGGGTCCGGGCTCTGGCTCCTCCGGGCCCGGGGACGTTTCCCGGCCTTTCCCGGGGGGGGAAATGGGAAGGGCTTTGGGAAGGAGGCAGGGTGCTGGCTTCTACAGAAGCGGAGCGGGAAGGTGATTGAACACTACAGTTACCCCCAGGGTTGGGGTTATAATAATAATAATTATAACAATTAGGGATTTGCTAAGCACTGGTGAAGATATAAGGTAATCAGATTGTAATAGTAATAATAATTGCGGTATTTCTTAAGCACTTACTATGTGCCGAGCACTGTTCTAAGCACGGGGGTAGATACAAGGTGATCAGGTTGTCCCCCCCTGGGGCTCACAGTCTCCATCCCCATTTTACAGATGAGGGAACTGAGGCCCAAGAAGTTAGAGAAGCAGCGTGGCTCAGTGGAAAGACCCCGGCCTTTAGAGTCAGAGGTCGGGGTTCGAATCCCGGCTCTGCCAATTCTCAGCTGGGTGACCTTGGGCAAGTCACTTCACTTCTCTGGGCCTCAGTGACCTCATCTGGAAAATGGGGATGAAGACTGTGAGCCCCCCGTGGGACAACCTGATCACCTTGTAACCTCCCCTACGCTTAGAACAGTGCTTTGCACATAGTAAGTGCTTAACAAATGCCGTCATTATTATTATTATTAAGAAGTGGCTTGCCCAAGGTCACCCAGCAGATGTGATTGTCCCACGTGGGGCTCCCAGTCTTCATTCCCATTTTCCAGATGAGGGAACTGAGGCCCAGGGAAGTGAGGTGACTCGCCCAAGGTCACCCAGCGGACAAGTGGCGGAGCCGGAATTAGAACCCAGAACCTCTGACTCCCCAGCTCGGGCTCTTGCCACGGGTTTGGGGAGCTGGGGGCTCCGTCCAGTCCCTCCGTTGGATGTCGGGGAAGCAGCGTGGCTCGGGGGCAAGAGCCCGGGCTTGGGAGCCAGAGGTCGTGGGTTCTAATCCCACCTCCACTACTTTGTCTGCTGGGTGACTCTGGGCGAGTCACTTCACTTCTCTGAGCCTCAGTTCCCTCATCTGCAAAATGGGGATGAAGACTGGGAGCCCCGCGTGGGACAACCTGATGACCTTGTATCTCCCCCAGCGCTTAGAACAGTGCTTGGCACGTAGTAAGCCCTTAACAAATGCCATCATCATCATCATCATCATCATCATCATCATGTCACCTTCGCGGCCGAGGGGAGGGGGCGGCGTTGCCATGGAGACAAGCTGTTCCCCTCCCCTGTGCCGGCATCACTGCCGCCCCTGCCCCGCCCGCATCTTCCGGCTGGTAACCCCCCGCGGACACCGGTCCCCGCCCCCCTTCCCCGCAGGCATCCCCATGGAAACCGGCAACCTCCCCATCGCGTCGCCATGGCGACCAGCCTCCCTCGCCGTCGCCATGGAGACCGATCGTCGGCCCCTCCCTCACCTGCTGTGCCTCCCGGGGGTCGAAGCGTCCCGCCGGCGCCCACGCCGAAAAGCGCCACGTGCCTCCCCGACTTCCGGCGAGGAGGCGCTCCGCCCGGCCCTCTCGCTGGTCGCCCCGGAGGACTGACGCTCTAGGCTCGGCCCTTGCCTTCCTCTCGGTAGTTAGGCGGCGGACGGCTGGCGCGCCTGCGTGCGTCTCTCTCTCTCTCTCGCTCGCTCCCCCCCCTCCTGCGCGCATGCGCGCTCCCCTCCCTCCCGGCTAAGGCCCCTCCCTCTCCTGCGGCGGCCCGCTCTTGCTGCGGTCCGGGCGCATGCGCATGCTCCCTCTCTCTCGGGCTGCGGCCTGCGCACCCCCCCTCCCACTCTGGCTAACGCTCCTCCCTCGCTGTCTGCGGCCCGCGCGCATGCGCGTGCTCCCTCCCTCTCGGACCTGTATCTATGTTTGTACATATTCATTACTCCATTTATTTTACTTGTACATATCTATTCCATCTATTTTATTTTGTCAATACGTTTGGTGTTGTTCTCTGTCTCCCCTTCTGGACTGTGAGCCCACTGTTGGGTAGGGACCGTCTCTATGCGCTTCCCAAGCGCTTAGTCCAGTGCTCTGCCCACAGTAAGCGCTCAATAAATACGGTTGATTGATGGATTGATTGACTGCGGCCTGCGCACACCCCCTCCCTCTCGGGCTGCGGCCCGCGCGCATGAGTGCGTCCCTCCCTCTCTGGCTGCGGCCCGCGCGCATGCGCAGGCTCCCTACCTCTCGGGCTGCGGCCTGCGCACACCCCCTCCCACTCTGGCTCAGGCCCCTGCCCCTCAGGCTGCGGCCTGCGCGCATGCGTCTGCTCCCTCCCTCTCCGGCTGCGGCCTGCGCACACCCCCTCCCTCTCTGGCTGCGGCCCCTCCCTCCCGCTCTCGCCGCGGGCGGCGCGCATGCGCGTACCTCCCTCCCTCCCTCTCTGGCGGCGGCCCGCGCGCACGCGCGCCCCTCCTTCCTCTGGCCGCTGGCCGCGGCCCGCGCGCATGCGCGCGCCCCTCCCTCCCTCCCGCCGTGCGTGCTTGCGTAGCGCGTGCGTGCGTGTGACGTCAGCCCGCGGGCGCGTCGTCCGTCTGCCGGGTCCGGCGCTGAGGCGGGCGGCGGGGCTGAGGGCCGGGCGGCCGGCCGGTCGTCGCGGGCCAAGATGGCGGAGGCCTCGTCGTCGTCCTCGTCGTCGTCGGCCGCGTCGGCGGCGGCCGTGGCCCCGCACCGCTTCTTCTGCCACTGCTGCAAGGGCGAGGTCAGCCCCAAGCTGCCGGTAAGGACGGGCGGGCGGGCGGTGTGTGTGTGTGGGGGGGACGGGACGTGAGGGGGCGTCGAGCGCGCGGCCCCTTCCGGCCGCCATCTTCCCCCGGAGCCGTCTGAGGGGAGGGGGGAGGGGCGGGGCGCTGCGCTGACCTCTGACCCCGCCGGGACCGGCTCCCCTCCCCCCCACCAGGCCCTCTTCATTCATTCATCCAGTCAGTCATTCATTCGTTCAATCGTATTTATTGGGCGCTTACTGTGTGCAGGGCGCCGCACTAAGCGCTTGGGAAGTCATCATCATCAATCGTATTTATTGAGCGCTTACTATGTGCAGAGCACTGGGCTAAGCGCTTGGGAACATAGAGAGACGGTCCAGTCATCATCATCATCATCATCATCAATCGTATTTATTGAGCGCTTACTGTGTGCAGAGCACTGGACTAAGCGCTTGGGAAGTACAAGTTGGCAACATAGAGAGACGGTCCCTACCCAACAGTGGGCTCCCAGTCTAAAAGGGGGAGACAGAGAACAAAACCAAACATACTAGCAAAATAAAATAAATAGAATAGAGATGTACAAATAAAATAAATAGAGTAATAAATATGTACAAACATATATGCATATATATAGGTGCTGTGGGGAAGGGAAGGAGGTAAGATGGGGGGAATGAGAGGGGGACGAGGGGGAGAGGAAGGAAGGGGCTCAGTCTGGGAAGGCCTCCTGGAGGAGGTGAGCTCTCAGCAGGACCTTGAAGGGAGGAAGAGAGCGAGCGCGGCGAAGGGGCAGAGGGATTGGGGGCATTCCGGGCCCGGGGGATGAGTTGGCAACATATCTTCATTCATTCAGTCGTATTTATTGAGCGCTTCCTGTGTGCAGAGCACCGTAGTAAGCGCTTGGGAAGGACAAGTTGGCCACGTATCTTCATTCATTCGTCTTTATGGATTGATGACGGCATTTGTTAAGCGCTTACTACGTGCAAAGCGCTGTTCTAAGCGCTAGAGCGCTTACTGTGTGCAGAGTACCAGACTAAGCGCTTGGGAAGTACAAGTTGGCAACATATTCATTCATTTAGTCGTATTTGCTGAGCGCTTACTGTGTGCAGAGCGCCGGACTAAGCGCTTGGGAAGTCCAAGTTGGCATCATTCATTCAGTCACTCAGTCGTATTTATTGAGCGCTTCCTGTGTGCAGAGCGCTGGACTAAGCGCTTGGGAAGGACAAGTTGGCAACATATAGAGACGGTCCCTACCCAACACCGTCATCATCATCATTAATCGTATTTATTGAGCGCTTACTGTGTGCGGAGCACTGGACTAAGCGCTTGGGAAGTCCAAGTTGGCAACGTATAGAGACAGTCCCTACCCAGCAGTGGGCTCACAGTCTTAAAAGGGGGAGACAGAGAACAAAACCAAACATACCAACAAAATAAAATAAATAGAATAGATATGTACAAGTATAATAGAGTAGTAAATATGTACAAACATATATACAGGCGCTGTGGGGAAAGGAAGGAGGTAAGACGGGGGGGATGGAGAGGGGGACGAGGGGGAGAGGAAGGAAGGGGCTCAGTGTGGGAAGGCCTCCTGGAGGAGGGGAGCTCTCAGCAGGGCCTTGAAGGGAGGAAGAGAGCTAGCGTGGCGGATGGGCAGAGGGATTGGGGGCATTCCAGGCCCGGGGGAGGACGGGGGCCGGGGGTCGATGGCAGGACGGGAGAGAACAAGGCCTAACGGTGAGGAGATTAGCGGCGGAGAAGTGGAGGGTGCGGGCTGGGCTGAAGAAGGAGCGCTTACTGTGTGCAGAGCGCTGGACTAAGCGCTTGGGAAGGACAAGTTGGCGTCATTCAACCGTATTTATTGAGCACTTACTGTGTGCAGAGCGCTGGACTAAGCGATTGGGAAGGACAAGTTGGCATCATTCATTCAGTCGTATTGAGTGCTTACTGTGTGCATAGTACTGGAGTAAGCGCTTGGGAAGGACAAGCTGGCAACATATATTCATTCAATTGTATTTATTGAGCGCTTACTGTGTGCAGAGCACTGGACTAAGCGCTTGGGAAGGACAAGTTGGCAACATTCATTCATTCAGTCGTATTGAGCGCTTACCGTGTGCAGAGCGCTGGACTAAGCGCTTGGGAAGGACAAGTTGGCATCATTCATTCAATCGTATTTATTGAGCGTTTACTGTGTTCAGAGCGCTGGACTAAGCATTTGGGAAGTACAAGATGGCAACATATTCATTCATTCAATCGTATTTATTGAGCGCTTACTGTGTGCAGAGCGCCGGACTAGGCGCTTGGGAAGTACAAGTTTGCAACGTATTCATTCAGTCGTATTTATTGAGCCCTTACTGTGTGCAGAGCGCTGGACTAAGCGTTTGGGAAGGACAAGTTGGCAACATATTCACTCAATCGTATTGAGCACTTACTGTGTGCAGAGCACTGGACTAAGCACTTGGGAAGTACAAGTTGGCAACATATGTTCATTCATTCAATCGTATTTGCTGAGCGCTTACTGTGTGCAGAGCGCCGGACTAAGCGCTTGGGAAATACAAGTTGACAACATATTCATTCATTCAATCGTATTTATTGAGCGCTTACTGTGTGCAGAGCGCCGGACTAAGCGCTTGGGAAGTACAAGTTGGCAACATATATTCTTTTATTCATTCAGTCGTATTTATTGAGTGCTTACTGTGTGCAGAGCACTGGACTAAGCGCTTGGGAAGTACAAGCCGGCAACATCTAGAGCCGGTCCCTACCCAACAGTGGGCTCACAGTCTAGAAGGGGGAGACAGACTACAAAACAAAACCTATTAACAAAATAAAATAAATAGAATAAATGTGTGCAAATAAAATAAATAGAGTAATAAATACGTACAAACATACATGCATTATAGAAGCAGCATGGCTCAGTGGAAAGAGCCTGGGCTTTGGAGTCAGAGGTCAAGGGTTCAAATCCCGGCTCCTTCAATTGTCAGCTGGGTGACTTTGGGCAAGTCATTTCACTGCTCTGCGCCTCAGTTCCCTCATCTGTAAAATGGGGATTAAATCTGTGAGCCCCCCGTGGGACAACCTGATCACCTTGTAACCTCTCCAGCGCTTAGAACAGTGCTCTGCACGTAGTAAGCGCTTAATAAATGCCATCATCATCATATCCAGATGCTGTGGGGAGGGGAAGGAGGTAAGGCGGGGGGGATGGGGCTCAGTCTGGGAAGGTCTCCTAAGGCTTAGGCCCTGCCCTAAGCGCTACGACCTTTATCCCCCCCATCGGTGCTAGGCCTTGTCCTAAGCGCTATGACCTTTATCCCCCCGCCAGTGTCAGGCCCTGCCCTAAGCGCTACGACCTTTATCCTCCCCACGTCGGTGCTAGGCCTTGTCCTAAGCGCTACGACTCTTATCCCCCCGCCAGTGTCAGGCCCTGCCCTAAACGCCGCGCCAGGGCGACCCCGAGACCCCCAGTTGGTGCTCGGCACCCCCCCAAGCGCTGTGACCCCAAGCGCTTAGTACAGTGCTCTGCACGCAGTAAGTGCTCAATAAATACGATTGAATGAATGAGTGAATCTCCCCGCCAGTGCCAGGCCCTGCCCTAATTGCTACGACACTGAATCCCCCCCCACCCCCGCTCTCCATCGGTGCTAGGCCCTGCCCTAAGCGCTACGACTTTTATCCCCCCGCCAGCATCAGGCCATGCCCTAAACGCTGCGCCAGGGTGACCCCGAGACCCCCCCACGCGTGCTAGGCCCTGTCCTAAGCGCTACGACCTTTATCTCCCTGCCAGTGCCAGGCCCTGCCCTAACCGCTATGACCCTGATTCCCCCGGCGGTGCCAGGCGCGGTACTAAGCGCTACTACCCTGATCCCCCCTACTGGGGTCAGGCACTGCCCTAAACGCTGTGCCAGGGCAACCCTGAGACCCTCACCAGTGCCAGGCCCTGCCCTAAGCACTACCACCCTGATCCCCCCAGCCAGGGCCAGGCACTGCCCTAAGCGCTGCGCTAAGTCAACCCCGGGACCCTCACCAGTGCCAGGCACTGCCCTAAGCACTGCGCCGGGGCAACCCTGAGACACCCCCCACCACCACCAGTGCCAGGCGCTGTGCTTGGGGGACCCCAAGACCCCCCCAAGCACTGCGCCAGCGAGACCCAGAGACCCCCGCCAGTGCCAGGCACTGCCCTAAACACTGCGCCGGGTGACCCAGAGACCCCCCCTCACCAGTGCCAGGCGCTGTTCCTGCCCCCCCCCTCCCGTTGCCAGGGGGGAGGGAACTGAATCGCCCCTTTTCCAGGCCAGGTAGCCGAGGCCCACACAGGTGAAGGGAGTCGCCCAAGGTCACACAGGAGACCCCCACGCGCTCCGACCCCCCCCCCCCCCCAGCTTACTACGCAACAGGCTCCGTGCTGGGCGCAGGGTAGAGCTACGGGGGGGCTGCATTTGGTGGTCCTTGTCCCGCCTGGGGCTCCCAGTCGGGGGCTGGGGGACTAGGACTTCATCCCCATTTTCCAGATGAGGTCACTGAGGCCCAGAGAAGTGAAGCAACTTGACCAAGGTCATGCAGCAGACACGGGGCGGAGCCAAGATTGGAACCCAGGCCCTCTGGCTCTGAGGCCCGGGCCCTTTCCGCACGCCACTTCTAGGCCCCCCCCGAAGCCCCCCCCAGCTCAGCGATGCTATTTATGAAGCGCCAAGCCCTGGGCCGGATCCAGCGGGCCAAGAGGGAGGAAGACTGGACATCTTGTGGAGGGAAGTGACTCGGCCAAGGTCACACGGCAGGCCGGGGGCAGAGCAGGGATTCTGGACTGCCGGCCCCTCGGCCCCCATTCATCACCCTCATCTTGCTACTGCTAGACCTGGGGGTATTTGCTAAACGCTTACACTGTGGCAAGGACTGTACTAAGCGCTGGGATGGATGCAGATAACCGGGTCAGGCACAGGCCCTGCCCTCCACGGGGCTCGTCATCCAAGTAGCAACAGGGAGTGTATCCCCACCGAGGCATCGAAACGTTCATTTTTAAAAAAATTTTTATTATTATTATTTGTTATCGGTTAAGGGCTTTTTATGCGCCAGACACTGCGCTGAGTGTTGGGAGTAAATCCAAGATGTTCAGATTGGGCACAGTCCCTGTCCCACAAAGGACGCACCGCTTTTAATTTTCCAGATGAGGGAACTGAAGGCCCAGAGAGGCAGAGTGACTCGCCCAAGGTCACACGGCTGACAAGGGGGCGGGGGGAGCAGGATTAGAACCCAGGACCTCTGAGTCCCAGGCTGTTTCCACCTGGCCCCGCTGCTCTTACCTCCGGGGTTTCGTAAGGGGCCATCAAGTATCCCTCATAGGGAAGCAGCGTCGTCTAGTGGGTAGAGCCCGGAGGGCCCGGGTTCTAATCCTGCCTCCGTCTCCTGTGTGACCTTGGGCGAGCCACTTCGCTTCTCTGTGCCCCATTTTCTTCATCTGTAAAACGGGGCCAAGGACAACCTGAGGAGCTCCTGCATCCACCCCAGCGCTTAGTCCGTTGCCTGGCACGTAGTAAGCGCGTAATAAATCCCGCCGTTATTATTAATTGCATTTATTGAGCGCTCACTGTGTGCAGAGTGCTGTACTAGGCGCTTGGGAGAGGACGGAATAGGTAGGAACGTTCCCTGCCCACGATGAGCTGGCAGTCTAGAGGGGGAAGCAGACGTGACTATAAATACATCATGGGAATGTTTTTATTTTTGTGGTATTCGCTCTGAAAGCCCGGAGGCATCAAAGCCCGTGGAAAGTTATTCGTTCAGTTGTATTTATTGAGCACTTACTGCGTACCGAGAGTTCATTCATTCATTCAGTTGTATTTATTGAGCACTTACTGTGTGCAGAGCACTGGGCTAAGAGTTATCCCAGGGTCAGCAGTCATCAGCATTGAATTTACGCGTCTGTGTGCCAGGCACCAGGCTACGCACTGGGCTGGATACGCGTTAGGTGCCCTCAATTCATCCCGGAGCAGGGTGAGGCCGGGTGACCTTGGGCGAGCCGCTTCGCCTCTCCCGCCTCCTCCTCAATCACCAGGAATGGTCACTGGGGCACTGGTTAAGCGCTAGGTGCCAAGCACTGGTCTAAGCGCTGGGGTAGAACACGGGCCCGAGTTCGGATCCCGGCTCCGCCTCCCTCCTGCTGGGCGACCCTGGGCGAGTCATTACATTTCTCTGGGCCTCAGTGACCGCGTCATCATCATCATCATCAGTCGTATTTATTGAGCGCTTACTATGTGCAGAGCACTGTACTAAGCGCTTGGGAAGTCCAAGTTGGCAACATATAGAGACGGTCCCTACCCAACAGTGGGCTCACAGTCTAAGAGGGGGAGACAGAGAACGAAACCAAACATACTAACAAAATAAACTAAATAGAATAGATATGTACAAGTAAAATAAATAAATAAATAGAGTAATAAATATGTACAAACATATATACATATGTGTATACCGCATCTGGAAGATGGGGATGAAGAGTGAGTGTCCCATGTGGGACAGGGACTGCGTCCACCCCGATTCACCGGCCTCTACCCCGGTGCTTAGAACAGCGCAGCGGGGCTCAATGGAAAGAGCCCGGGCTTGAGAGTCGGAGGTCGTGGGTTCAAATCCCGGCCCTGCCACTTGTCAGCTGTATGACTTTGGCCAGGTCACTTCTCTGTGCCTCAGTGACCTCATCTGGAAAATGGGGATGAAGACTGGGAGCCTCCCGTGGGACGACCTGAGCCCCTTCCTTCCTCTCCCCCTCGTCCCCCTCTCCATCCCCCCATCTTACCTCCTTCCCTTCCCCACAGCACCTGTATATATGTATAGATGTTTGTACAGATTTATTACTCTATTTATTTATTTTATTTGTACATATCTATTCTATTTATTTTGTTTTGTTAGTATGTTTGGTTTTGTTCTCCGTCTTCCCTTTTTAGACTGTGAGCCCACTGTTGGGTAGGGACTGTCTCTAGATGTTGCCAATTTGTACTTCCCAAGCGCTTAGTACAGTGCTCTGCACATAGTAAGCGCTCAATAAATACGATCGATGATGATGATGATCACCTTGTAACCTCCCCAGCGCTTAGAACAGCGCTTGGCACATAGTAAGCGCTGCCATCATTATTATTATGAAGTTGGAGAACCCGGGGACCTTCCGATTGCCAGGCCCGGGCTCTAACCGCTATCATAATAATGATGGCATTTGTTAAGCGCTTACTATGTGTGAAGCACTGTTCTAAGCGCTGTGGGCGGGTGGGGGGGGAATACAAGGTAGTCAGGGTTGTCCCACGGGGGGCTCCCAGTCTTCATCCTCATTTGACAGATGAGGTCCCTGAGGCCCAGAGAAGTGAAGTGACTTGCCCAAAGTCACCCGGCTGACAAGTGGCGGAGGCAGGATTAGAACCCATGACCTCTGACTCCCAAGCCCGGGCTCTTTCCACTGAACCACGCTGCTTCTCAACTAGAAGCCGGGCGGGGGTCTCGGAGCCTAGCTGGTGGGCATACCCTTGGCCGGGAGGGGCCTAGTGTCTAGAGCCCGATCCTGGGAGTAGGAAGGTCCTGGGTTCTGATCCTGCCTCCCCCACTTAATAATAATAATATTCATTCACTCATTCATTCAATCGTATTTATTGAGCGCTTACTGTGTGCAGAGCACTGGACTAAGCGCTTGGGAAGCACAAGTTGGCGACGTATAGAGACGGTCCCTACCCAACAGTGGGCTCACAGTCTAGAAGGGGGAGACAGACAACAAAACAAAACATATTAACAAAATAAATAGAATAAATATGTACAAATAAAATAAATAATAATGGCATTTGTTAAGCGCTGACTATGTGCAAATCACTGTTCTAAGCGCTGGGGGGATACAGGGTGATCAGGTTGCCCCACGTGGGGCTCACAGTCTTCATCCCCATTTGACAGATGAGGGAACTGAGGCTCAGAGAAGTGAAGTGACTTGCCCAAGGTCACACAGCAGACATGTGGCGAAGGTGGGATTAGAACCCACGACCTCTGGCTCCCAAACCCGGACTCTTTCCACTGAGCCACGCTGCTTGTCCTCTTTGTGACCTTGGGCAAGTGGGCTCACAGTCCTCGTCGGGGGTCCCCGACCTTAGCCGGAGCGCGGACCCGCTATGCCCCTTCTGCCCTCGGGCAGCCTGGCATCCATTTCCCCCGCGTTGCCCAGTGCTGGGGAAATCGAGGCATAATAATAATGATGATGGCATTTACTGAGCGCTTACTATGTGCAAACTAGGGCGGGACATCCCGGGCTTGCCTGCAGCCTGGCGATTGACGGGCCTGTGCCCGCCGAGCCGGGCTCCCACCTCCCTCTCGGCCACACGGGCCACCGGGCGGCACCCGAACCCAGACCCGCGGGCTCCATGGCACCGGCCGGGCACGGAGCGCGGCCCCGGGGTGCCCCGCGGCCGGAGGAGAAGACATAGCTAGGGACGACCCCCTCGGCGTGGGCGGACGAGAGCAGGACCAGGCAGAGAAGGCTTCCCGGAGGAGGCGGGAGCTCTTAGGAGGGCTTTAAAGCAGAGTAGCAATCAGTCGTATTTATTGAGCTCTTACTGTGTGCAGAGCGCTGTACTAAGCGCTTGGGAAGTCCAAGTTGGCAACATATAGAGACGGTCCCTACCCAACAGTGGGTTCACAGCCACGGATGCTCAGTAGCACTGAGCAGGTGGGGAGCCAGTTGGGGGCGGTGGGGGGGGGGGGGTGTTGCTTGTTACAGTGCTCTGCGCACAGTGAGCGCTCAATAAATAAGACTGTGAGCCCGTTGTCGGGTAGGGACCGTCTCTATAGGTTGCCAACCTGTACTTCCCAGGCGCTTAGTCCAGTTCTCTGCAGTCAATCAATCGTATTTATTGAGTGCTTACTGTGTGCAGAGCACTGTACCAAGCACTTGGGAAGTACAAGTTGGCAACATATAGAGACAGTCCCTACCCAGCAGCGGGCTCACAGTCTAAAAGATAATAATAATAGCATTTATTAAGCGCTTACTATGTGCTAAGCACTGGGGAGGTTACAAGGCGATCAGGTTGTCCCACGTGGGGCTCACAGTCTTAATCCCCATTTTACAGATGAGGTTAACTGAGGCACTGAAGTCACACAGCTGACAATTGACAGAGCCGGGATTCGAACCCATGACCTCTGACTCCAAAGCCCGGGCTCTTTCCACTGAGCCACGCTGCTTCCATGCACACAGTAAGCGCTCAATAAGTGCGATTGGATGGATAAATACGGCGGATATCGGCTGGTTGGGAGACGCGAGGGAGGCCCCGGAAACTGTCGGGCTGGAGTTCCCGTTTTGTCTGCGAAGCGCTGCGGAGAGCCGCAGGCCGGGGAGGGGGCCGGACCCCCTCTTCTCCTCCCCCATCCCACCCCCTCGCCCTGGGTTTGCCCTTGGCTTTCATCATCATCAGTCGTATTTATTGAGCGCTTACTGTGTGCAGAGCACTGTACTAAGCGCTTGGGAAGTACAAATTGGCAACATATAGAGACAGTCCCTTCCCAACAGTGGGCTCACAGTCTAAAAGGGGGAGACAGAGAACAAAACCAAACATACTAACAAAATAAAATAAATAGAATAAATAGAATAGAATAGATATGTACAAGTAAAATAAATAAATAAATAGAGTACCAAATCTGTACAAACATATATACATCTATCCAGGTGCTGTGGGGAAGGGAAGGAGGTAAGATGGGGGGGGTGGAGAGGGGGACGAGGGGGAGAGGAAGGAAGGGGCTCAGTCTGGGAAGGCCTCCTGGAGGAGGTGAGCTCTCAGTTGGGCCTTGAAGGGAGGAAGAGAGCGAGCGCGAGGGATGGGCAGAGGGATTGGGGGCATTCCGGGCCCGGGGGATGATGTGGGCCGGGGGTCGATGGCGGGACGGGCGAGAACGAGGCCTAATGGTGAGGAGATTAGCGGCGGAGGAGTGGAGGGTGCGGGCTGGGCTGGAGAAGGACAGAAGGGAGGTGAGGTTGGAGGGGGCGAGGGGATGGATGGATGGACAGCCTGGAAGCCCAGGGGGAGGAGTTTAATTCCCTCTCTGGGAGCCCCTTAGCCCTCTCTGGGCCTCAGTTTCCTCCCTTCCAAAATGGGGGACAAAAAATACCCGTCCTCCCTCCCTCTTAGAGAGCCCCGGTGTGTGTGTGTGGGAGGGGAAATAGCGTCTGATGGGCTTCTGTAGTATCGACCTCAGCATTTAGCGCAGTGTAAGCGTCGAACGGCTGCCGTCATCCTCGTTGGAGGGCAGCCCGAGTGGAAACGCGCTCCGAGGGGTGGGGGCGGGCCTTGGAAAGGGGCCGAGGACCCCCCTCGGGGGTGAGTCCGGGGGTGGGGGGCGGCCTCCCCGATTGTGACGTGGGGGACGGGGGCGGAGGGGAGGGGGCTTCCGGCCGACGGGGACCGGCGCGATGTCGGGGGCGGGGGTCCCGCGCTCAGCGGGAAAGAGTCCCTCTCCGCCCCCCGGCCTGGCCCGCCACCAGCAGGATGTGATTGAGGGAGTGGTTTGGACGGGAACTTCCCGGTCCTTGTTGGGGGGGGCCTGGGGGAGGCCGGAGCGGGGACGGGGGTCCCGGCGCCCCTCTAACTCCCCGCTCCCTCCGTGTCCCCCTGTGCGGCAGGAGTACATCTGTCCCCGCTGCGAGTCCGGCTTCATCGAAGAAGTGACCGAGGAGTCCAGGTAGAGTCCCCGCCCACGTTTTGGGGGGGCGGGATGGGCCTGCTGAGCCGCGTTTCCCCCCCCTTCTTCCCCACTCCGTCAGACCGGGGCAGGATTCCCAACCTGCCCGCCAGGTTGTGAGGACGGATCAATCAATCGTATTTATTGAGCGCTTACTGTGTGCAGAGCACTGGACTAAGCGCTTGGGAAGCCCAAGTTGGCAACATCTAGAGCCGGTCCCTACCCAACAGCGGGCTCACGGTCGAGAAGGGGGAGACGGACAACAAAACAAAACGTGGGGACAGGTGTCGTCAGAACAAATAATAATAATAATGGCGATTTATTCATTCAGTCGTATTTATTGAGCGCTTACTGTGTGCAGAGCACTGGACTAAGCGCTTGGGAAGTCCAAGTTGGCAACATATAGAGACGGTCCGTACGCAACAGCGGGCTCACAGTCGAGAAGGGGGAGACAGACAACAAAACAAAACGTGGGGACAGGTGTCGTCAGAACAAATAATAATAATAATGGCGATTTATTCATTCAGTCGTATTTATTGAGCGCTTACTGTGTGCAGAGCACTGGACTAAACGCTTGGGAAATCCAAGTCGGCAACATCGGTCCCTACCCAACAGCGGGCTCACAGTCTAAAAGGGGGAGATGGAGAACAAAACCAAACATACTCACAAAATAAAATAAATAGAATAGATATGTACAAGTAAAATAAATAAGTAATAGAGTAATAAATATGTACAAACATATATACAGGTGCTGAGGGGAAGGGAAGGAGGTAAGATGGGGGGATGGAGAGGGGGACGAGGGGGAGAGGAAGGAAGGGGCTGGGGACAGTGTGGGCGCTCCCTGTTTCATCCCTCTGCCCCCCACTCCCCGGAAATAATAATGATGATTGTAGTTGTTGAGCGCTTACTACACGCCAAGCACTGTTCTAAGCGCATCTTGGTCCGTCTCCCCTCCATTTAGCACGGAAGCCCCTCGGGGGCAGGAACCGGGGCCCCCCACTTTGGCCGTCCTCGCCGAAGCGCTCAGTATAGAGGCCGGCGCTCAACGCGTCGGTCCGTTTCTGTTTGGGAGCGGTGTATGACGTCTGTTAAGCAGCGCTTCCTGCGTGCCAGGCGCTGTACTGAGCGCCGGGGTTGATGCAGGCTTAACCAACTTGGGCACAGTCTGCATCCCACACGGGGCTCACGGTGCGACTCCCCATTTTTCAAGGGAGGGAACCGAGGCCCAGGGAAGCGAAGTCACTTGCCCAAGGTCACCCAGCAGACAAGCGGGCGAGTCGGGATTAGAACTCAGGTCCTTCTGAGTCCTGGGGAGCAGGGGAGGATGAGTGGGGCGGGGTCACGGGGCAACCGGGATCTCCAGTCGGCAGTCCAGACGGAGGCCCCGTCCTGTCCGTTCATCCTCCCGCTCCCGGCAGCCTCCGGGGCCAGTCACTTCCCTTCTCTTCTCTGCTTAGAGAAGCAGCGTGGCTCAGTGGAAAGAGCCCGGGCTTTGGAGTCAGAGGTCACGGGTTCAAATCCCGGCTCCGCCACTCGTCAGCTGTGTGACTTTGGGCAACTCACTTCACTTCCCTTGGCCTCAGTTACCTCATCGGTAAAATGGGGATTAACACTGTGAACCCCACGGGGGACAACCTGGTCACCTTGTAAATTCCCCAGCGCTTAGAACAGTGCTCTGCACATAGGAAGCGCTTAATAAATGACATTATTATTATTATTATTATTATTATTGTCAGCTGTGTGACTTTGGGCAAGTCACTTCACTTCCCTGTGCCTCAGTTACCTCATCTGGAAAATGGGGATTAAGCCTGTGAGCCCCCCGTGGGACAACCCGATCACCCTGTAACCTCCCCCAGCGCTTAGAACAGTGCTTTGCACGTAGTAAGTGCTTAATAAATGACATTATTATTATTATTATTATTATTATTATTATTATTATTATTATTATTATTGTCAGCTGTGTGACTTTGGGCAAGTCACTTCACTTCCCTGTGCCTCAGTTACCTCATCTGGAAAATGGGGATTAAGCCTCTGAGCCCCCCGTGGGACAACCCAATCACCCTGTAACCTCCCCAGCACTTTGACCAGTGCTTTGCACATAGTAAGTGCTTAATAAATGCCATCATTGTTATTATTATTATTATTCTCTGGGCCTCGGTTCCCTCAATCTGCAAAATGGGGATTGAGGCAGGGAGCCCCGTGTGGGCCAGGGGCCGTGTCCGACGTGATTAGCTGGTAACCGCCCCAGCGCTTAGGACAGCGGCCGGCACGGGGTCACGGCTGCCGCCCCCAAACCCCCCGAAATGAGGTGGAATTTGGATTTCCCCCCTGGCTGCGGGGACCCCAGTGGGACAGGGCCCGCCCCTGGTTTGGCCCCGTCCCCTGGGGGGGTGTCTAGTCTGGGTCCTCGCCCGCCGATCAGGCCGGGTTCTGGCCGCTCGGCCCGTCCGGCCTTCCCCTCGGTGTCGTTTGGGGGTGCCCGGCGGGCGCGGGGCACACGGAGAGACCGGTGCCAGGGACCCTACTGGACGTCCGCCCCCCAAAACACACACGCACGCCCCCCCCGACTCCCCACCCCATGGCCCACCCTGTCCCTGGCCCAGTGACTTCATTGCCAGAGCGGTGAATAGGAGTCGTTCCCCGTGTGTACATCATAATAATCATAATAATAATCATAATAATAATAATGGCATTTATTAAGCGCTTACCCCACCCCATGACCCACCCTGTCCCTGGCCCGGCGACTTCATTGCTAGAGAGGTGAATAGGAGTCGTTCCCCGTGTGTGCATCATAATAATAATGATGATGGCATTTATTAAGCGCTTACTATGTGCAAAGCACTGTACTAAGCGCTGGGGAATTGACAAGGTGATCAAGTTGTCCCACGTGGGGCTCACGGCCTTAACCCCCGTTTTACAGAGGAGGGAACTGAGGCCCAGAGAAGTGAAGTGACTTGCCCAAGGTCACACAGGTGACAAGCTGTGGAGCGGGGTTCGAACCCCTGACGTCTGACTCGAAAGCCCGGGCTCTTGCCGCTGAACCGCACTGCTTCGCTATACTGTACTATACTATAATAATAATAATGATGATGGCATTTGTTAAGCGCTTACTATGTGCAAAGCACTGTTCTAAGCACTGGGGAGGATACAAGGTGATCAGGTTGTCCCACTTGGGGTTCACAGTCTTCATCCCCATTTTACAGATGAGGGTAACTGAGGCCCAGAGAAGTGAAGTGACTTGCCCAAAGTCACACAGCTGACAGTTGGAGGAGCCGGGATTTGAACCCATAACCTCTGACTCCAAAGCCCGGGCGCTTTCCAATGAGCCACCAACTATAGTGTAATATACTATGCTGTTACCAAGCGCTTAGTACAGTGCTCTACACACAGTAAGCGCTCAATAAATGCGATTGAATGAATGAATGAACGATACAGTGCCCAAAGCTATATCTTCAGCCCTAGAAGACATGTGAAGCACTTTAATAAAAATGGTATTTGTTAAAGCGCTTACTATGTGCAAAGCACTGATTTAAGCGCTGGGTGGGTCTACAAGGTGATCGGGTTGTCCCACGTGGGGCTTACAGTCTTAACCCCCATTTTACAGATGAGGTCACTGAGGCTCAGAGAAGTGAAGTGACTTGACCAAGGTCACACAGCAGAGATACTAATGTTAATAATAATGATGATAGAGTTTGTTATTTACTATGTGCGAAGCACTGTTCTGAGCACAGGGAAGGTTACAAGGGGATCAGGTTGTCCCCCGGGGGGCTCACAGTTTTAATCCCCATTTTACAGATGAGGTCACTGAGGCCCAGAGAATAATAATAATAATAATAATAATAATAATACTGGCATTTATTAAGTGCTTTACTATGTGCAAAGCACTGTTCTAAGTGCTGGGGAGGTTACAAGGTGATCAGGTTGTCCCCCGGGGGGCTCACAGTTTTAATTCCCATTTTACAGATGAGGTCACTGAGGCCCAGAGAATAATAATAATAATAGTAGTAGTAATAATAATTATAATGGCATTTATTAAGCGCTTACTATGTGCAAAGCACTGTTTTAAGCGCTGGGTGGGGCTACAAGGTGATCGGGTTGTCCCATGTGGGGCTTACAAGTCTTAACCCCCATTTTACAGATGAGGTCACTGAGGCTCAGAGAAGTGAAGTGACTTGCCCAAGGTCACACAGCAGACATACTAATATTAATAATAATGATGGAGTTTGTTAAGCATTTACTATGTGCGAAGCACTGTTCTGAGCGCTGGGAAGGTTACAAGGGGATCAGGTTGTTCCCTGGGGGGGCTCACAGTTTTAATCCCCATTTTACAGATGAGGTCACTGAGGCCCAGAGAATAATAATAATAATAATAATAATAATAATAATAATAATAATGGCATTTATTAAGCACTTACTATGTGCAAAGCACTGTTTTAAGCGCTGGGTGGGGCTACAAGGTGATTGGGTTGTCCCACTTGGGGCTTACAGTCTTAACCCCCATTTTACAGATGAGGTCACTGAGGCCCAGAGAATAATAATAATAATAATAATAATAATAATAATGACATTTAATAAGCACTTTACTATGTGCAAAGCACTGTTCTAAGCGCTGGGAAGGTTACAAGGTGATCAGGTTGTCCCCCGGGGGGGCTCACAGTTTTAATCCCCATTTTACAGATGAGGTCACTGAGGCCCAGAGAATAATAATAATAATAATAGCATTTATTAAGCGCTTACTATGTGCAAAGCACTGTTTTAAGTGCTGGGTGGGGCTACCAGGTGATTGGGTTGTCCCACTTGGGGTTTACAGTCTTAACCCCCATTTTACAGATGAGGTCACTGAGGCCCAGAGAATAATAGTAATAATGGCATTTATTAAGCACTTTACTATGTGCAAATCACTGTTCTAAGCGCTGGGGCTTTCCCACGGGGGGCTCCCAGTCTTAATCCCCATTTTCCAGATGAGGTCACTGAGGCCCAGAGAAGTGAAAGGACTTGCCCAGAGTCACCCAGCTGACAGTGGGCGGAGCCGGGATTAGAACTCATGGCCCTCCGACTCCCAAGCCCGGGCTCTTTCCACTGAGCCGCGCTGCTTCCCTGCTCTGTGCCCATGTGTGTGTCATGGGGGTGGGGGGGTGTTGCGTGCCCCCGATGGATCCCCCATCGTCGGCCGGATCAGCTTCCCACCGCCCTCGGTTTCCGGGGCGGGATGCCCGCTTCCCAGAATTTTCTTGGTCGCCCAGCCCGGCCCCTCTTCAGTTTTTTAGATGGCGGCGGAGGCGGCGGCGGCGGGGGCGGCAATAGCGGAGGCGGCCTAGACGACAGCACATCCGCCCAGTTTGCAGAGGTGAGACCCGCCGGGGACGGCGGACAGCGCAGAAACCCCGGCGGGCGTCCTCACATCAGGGGGTCCCCATCACCAAGCCATTCATTCATTCCTTCAGTCGTATTTATTGAGCGCTTACTGTGTGCAGAGCACTGGACGAAGCGCTTGAGAAGTCCAAGTTGGCAACATCTAGAGACGGTCCCTACCCGACAGCGGGCTCACAGGCTAGAAGGGGGAGACAGAACAAAACAAAACATATTAACAAAATAAAATAAATAGAGTAGTAAATTCATTCATTCAATCGTATTTATTGAGCGCTTGCTGTGTGCAGAGCACTGGACTACGCTTGGGAAGTACAAGTTGGCAACATATATTGACGGTCCCTACCCAATTCATTCATTCATTCAATCATATTTATTGAGCACTTACTGTGTGCAGAGCACTGGACTAAGCACTTGGGAAGTACAAGTTGGCAACATCTAGAGGGGGTCCCTACCCAATTCATTCATTCATTCATTCAATCGTATTTATTGAGCGCTTGCTGCGTGCAGAGCACTGGACTACGCTTGGGAAGTACAAGTTGGCAACATATATTGACGGTCCCTACCCAATTCATTCATTCATTCAATCATATTTATTGAGCACTTACTGCGTGCAGAGCACTGGACTAAGCACTTGGGAAGTACAAGTTGGCAACATCTAGAGGGGGTCCCTACCCAATTCATTCATTCATTCATTCAATCGTATTTATTGAGCGCTTACTGCGTGCAGAGCACTGGACTAAGCGCTTGGGAAGTACCAGTTGGCAACCTATAGAGACGTTCCCAATTCATCCATTCATTCAATTGTATTTTTTGAGCGCCTACTGTGTGCAGAGCACTGGACTAAGCGCTTGGGAAGTACCAGTTGGCAACCTATAGAGACGGTCCCTATTCATTCATTCATTCAATCGTATTTATTGAGCGCTTACTGCGTGCAGAGCACTGGACTAAGCGCTTGGGAAGTACTAGTTGGCAGCCTCTAGAGACGGTCCCTATTTATCCATTCATTCAATTGTATTTTTTGAGCGCTTACTGTGTGCAGAGCACTGGACTAAGCGCTTGGGAAGTACCAGTTGGCAACCTATAGAGATGTTCCCTATTCATTCATTCAATCGTATTTACTGAGCGCTTACTGTGCGCAGAGCACTGGACTAAGCGCTTGGGAAGTACCAGTTGGCAACCTATAGAGACGTTCCCTATTCATTCAATCATATTGAGCGCTTACTGTGTGCAGAGCACTGGACTAAGCGCTCGGGAAGTCCAAGTTGGCAACCTACAGAGACGCTCCCTACCCCACAGCGGGCTCACAGTCTAGAAGGGGGAGACAGACAACAAAACAAAACACATTAACCAAATAAAATAAATAGAACGAGTACGTACAAGTAAAATAGAGTAATAAATATGTACAAACGGATATACAGGCGCAGAGGCAGCGCTTCGCAGGTGCCATCGTCGATTAGTCAATGGCTATTTTCCCCTCGGCGAGGGGCTTCCTTCCCGGGCCGGGGTCCCCGCTGACGCTGTGTGTGTTTGTGTGTTTGTGTGTCCGCCCCCAGCTCTGGGACCACCTGGACCACACCATGTTCTTCCCGGACTTCCGTCCATTCCTCAGCAGCAGCTCGCTGGACCAGGACGGCCGAGACAGCGAGCGGGGCCACCAGGCCCACGCGGACCTCTGGGGCCCCAGCCGGCCCCCGCGGCTGCCCGTCACCCGGCGCTTCCGTTCCCGGGGCACCTCCCGCCCCGACAGGTCCCCGGCCATCGAAGGGTAAGGGGGGGGGGGGCCCCCGACCGGACCGCACCGCACCGGACCGCCGCCCGGCGACCCACCCCCCCCACCCCCGCTCCCTCTCTTGCAGGATCATCCAGCAGATCTTCGCGGGATTTTTTGCCAATTCGAGCATCCCGGGGTCTCCCCACCCCTTTTCCTGGTACGTGCCGGACCGCGGGCTGCCCTTTGTTCATTCAGTTGTATTTATTGATCAATCAATCAATCAGTTGCATTTATTGAGCACTTACTGTGTGCAGAGCACTGGGCTAAGCGCTTGGGAAGTACAAGTTGGCAACATATACAGTCATCATCATCAGTCGTATTTATTTATTTATTTATTAATGGCATTTGTTAAGCGCTTGCAAAGCACTGCTTACTGTGTGCAGGGCACTGGACTAAGCGCTTGGGAAGTACAAGTTGGCAACATATAGAGACGGTCATCATCATCATCAATCGTATTTATTTATTTTTAATGGCATTTGTTAAGCGCTTACTATGTGCGAAGCACTGCTTACTGTGTGCAGGGCACTGTACTAAGCGCTTGGGAAGTACAAGTTGGCAACATATACAGTCATCATCATCAATCGTATTTATTTATTTATTTATTTTAATGGCATTTGTTAAGCGCTTACTATGTGCGAAGCACTGGTTACTGTGTGCAGGGCACTGTACTAAGCACTTGGGAAGTACAAGTTGGCAACATGTAGAGACAGTCATCATCATCATCATCAATCGTATTTATTTATTTATTTATTTTGATGGCATTTGTTAAGCGCTTACTATGTGCGAAGCACTGCTTACTGTGTGCAGGGCACTGGACTAAGCACTTGGGAAGTACAAGTTGGCAACATATAGAGACGGTCGTCATCATCATCAATCGTATTTATTTATTTATTTATTTTTAATGGCATTTGTTAAGCGCTTACTATGTGCGAAGCACTGCTTACTGTGTGCAGGGCACTGTACTAAGCGCTTGGGAAGTCCAAGTTGGCAACATATAGAGACGGTCCCTACCCAAGAGTGGGCTCCCAGTCTAGAAGGGGGAGACAGAGAACAAAACCAAACATATTAACAAAATGAAATAGAGTAATAAATATGTACAAACATATGGCTCGGCCAGCCGGGGGCTGGAGGATACGGACCTTCCGGGCCTACAGGGAGACCCTGTTCTCAGGGTTAATAGCAATAATAATAATAATGGCATTTATTAAGTGATTACTATGGGCAGAGCACCGTTCTAAGTGCTGAGGAGGATACAAGCTACAGAGAATAATAGATAGTAATGGCATGTATTAAGCGCTTACTATGTGCCAAGCACTGTTCTAAGCGCTGGGGAGGTGACAGGGTGATCAGGCGGTCTCACGGGGGGCTCGCAGTCTCAATCCCCATTTTCCAGATGAGGGAACCGAGACCCAGAGAAGTGAAGTGACTCGCCCAAAGTCACACAGCCGACAACTGGCGGAGCGAGGCTGTGCGGCTCAGTGGAAAGAGCCACGGGCTTTGGAGTCAGGGGTCACGCCTTCTAGCCTGTGAGCCCACTGTTGGGTAGGGACCGTCTCTAGATGTTGAGCGCTTCCTCTGTGCAAAGCACTGGACTGCGCGCCCGGGAGAGGACGGTAGAACAACAACAGAGAAGCAGCGTGGCTCAGTGGAAAGAGCCCGGGCTTGGGAGTCAGAGGTCGTGGGTTCAAATCCCGGCTCCGCCACTTGGCAGCTGGGTGACTTCGGGCAAGTCACTTCACTTCTCTGGGCCTCAGTTCCCTCATCTGGAAAATGGGGATGAAGACTGTGAGCCTCCCGTGGGACAACCTGATCACCTCGTAACCTCCCCAGCGCTTAGAACAATGCTTTGCATGTAGTAAGTGCTTAATAAATGCCATCATTATTATTCTCTTTGCCTCAGTTCCCTCATCTGTCAAATGGGATGAAGACTGTGAGCCCCACGTGGGACAACCTGATTAGCTTGTATCTCAACCAGCGCTTAGAACAGTGCATGGCACACAGTAAGCGCTTAACAAATACCAAAATTACTATTATATTATGAACAACAGACAGACCCGTTCCCTGCCCATGATGAGCTCTCAAGTGGCTCAGTGGAAAGAGCCCAGGTTTGAGAGTCAAAGGTCATGGGTTCTAATCCTGACCCCGCCACTTGTCAGCTGTGTGACTTTGGGCAAGTCATTTAACATCTCTGGGCCTCAGTTCCCTCATCTGTCAAATGGGGATGAAGACCGGGAGCCCCATGTGGGACAATCTGATTACCTTGTATCTCCCCCAGCGCTTAGAACAGTGCGTGGCACACAGTAAGCGCTTAACAAATACCAACATTACTGTTATATTATTAACAACAGACAGACCCGTTCCCTGCCCACGACGAGCTCTCACGTGGCTCAGTGGAAAGCGCCCGGGTTTGAGAGTCACAGGTCATGGGTTCTAATCCCGGCCCCACCACTTGTCAGCTGTGTGACTTTGGGCAAGTCATTTAACTTCTCTGGGCCTCGGTGACCTCATCTGGAAAATCAATCCATCAATCGTATTTATTGAGCGCTTACTGTGTGCAGAGCACTATACTAAGCACTTGGGAAGTCCAAGTTGGCAACATCTAGAGATGGTCCCTACCCAACAGCGGGCTCACAGTCTAAAAGGGGGAAACAGAGAACAAAACCAAACATACTAACAAAATAAAATGAATAGATATGTACAAGTAAAAATAAATAAATAGAGTAATAAATATGTACAAACATAAATACAGGTATATATGTAGAAATGGGGATGAAGACTCTGTGTAAGACAACCTCATTACCTTGTCTTCCCCAGCGCTTTAAACAGTGCTTGGTGCATAGTAGGTTCTTAACATGTCTCCCCCCTGCCCCCCTCTCCATCCCCCCCATCTTACCTCCTTCCCTTCCCCACAGCACCTGTATATATGTTTGTACATATTTATTACTGTATTTATTTATTTATTTTACTTGTCCATATCTATTCTATTTATTTTATTTTGTTACTGTGTTTAGTTTTGTTCTCTGTCTCCCCCTTTTAGACTGTGAGCCCACTGTTGGGTAGGGACCATCTCTAGATGTTGCCAACTTGGACTTCCCAAGCGCTTAGTCCAGTGCTCTGCACACAGTAAGCGCTCAATAAATACGATTGATGATTGATTGATTGATTAACAACTGCCGTCATTAGAGGCAGGAGTCTCCCCCCCCAGCCCGGCCGGGAGCCGGAGGGCGAGGGTCCGTCCGCGCCCTGACGGCTCCCGTCTCCTCTCCCCCGGCCCCGGTCGGCCCCCTGACAGGAGCGGGATGCTGCACTCCAACCCCGGGGACTACGCCTGGGGCCAGACGGGCCTGGACGCCATCGTCACGCAGGTGCGTCGCCGGGACCGGGGGTGGGGGTCCACATTGTCCCCCCCACATCCCCCGTGTCTCATCTTCCCGGCAGAGAGCGGGGGGCCGGCTCCCCGCCCGGGAGGAGGAGGAAACTGCCCCCATCCCCATCCCCCATCTTCTAGACTGTGAGCCCACTGTTGGGTAGGGACTGTCTCTATATGTTACCAACTTGTACTTCCCAAGCGCTTAGTCCAGTGCTCTGCACACAGTAAGCGCTCAGTAAATACGATTGATTGGTTGATCCCACCCCTCAGCGCCGCCCACGCCCCTGCCGACCTCCCCTGCCCTCTCGGTCCTCGGTTTCCCCGGGGCCTGGGCCCGTTCCCCCGCCCCGGGGGGGGTGCTGAGTCCCCGGGGCGGGGGGCTCCCGTCTGCCCGCGCAGCTCCTGGGCCAGCTGGAGAACACGGGCCCGCCCCCGGCCGATAAGGAGAAGATCACGTCGCTTCCCACGGTGACAGTAACTCAGGAACAAGTCGGTGGGTCCCGCCCTGGCGGCGCTTGGCGGGGGGCAGACGGGGCGGGCGGTCGCGGCGCTTGGCCGGCGCGGGAGTCGGGGCGGTGGGGGGGGCCGGCGTGACGCCTCCCCTCCCCGCCGCGGCCCCTCGGGGGGGGGGTCCGGTCGCCCGGCCCGGCGTCCTCTCGCCCCGCAGACACGGGTCTGGAGTGCCCAGTATGCAAGGACGATTACACAGTGGGCGAAGAGGTCCGCCAGCTACCTTGCAGCCACTTCTTCCACAGCCGCTGCATCGTGCCCTGGCTGGAGCTGGTGAGCCCGGGGCGGGAGGCCTAGTGGGTAGAGCCCGGGCGCCATTCATCCGTTCATTCCACCGTATTTCTCGAGCGCTTACTGCGTGGCTGAGCGCTGGGGATGTCCAAGGCGGCGGTCCCGACCCGACGACGGGCTCACAGGCTAGAAGGGGGAGGCGGACGGCAGAACAAAACAGGGGCACGGGTGTCAGGTCGTCAGGACAAATAGAATTAAAGCTCAGTGCACGGCATTAACCAGATAAATAGAATAGTAAACATGTACAAGTGAAATCAGTAGAATAATAAGTCCGTCCAAACATCTATCCAGGTGCTGTGGGGAGGGGAACCTCACCTCCTCCAGGAGGCCTTCCCAGACTGAGCCCCTTCCTTCCTTTCCCCCTCGTCCCCCTCTCCATCCCCCCATCTTACCTCCTTCCCTTCCCCACAGCACCTGTATATGTGTATATATGTTTGTACATATTTATTACTCTATTTTACTTGTACATATCTATCCTATTTATTTTATTTTGTTAGTATGTTTGGTTTTGTTCTCTGTCTCCCCCTTTTAGACTGTGAGCCCACTGTTGGGTAGGGGCTGTCTCTGTATGTTGCCAATTTGTACTTCCGAAGCGCTTAGTACAGTGCTCTGCACATAGTAAGCGCTCAATAAATACAATTGATGATGATGACGATGAGGGGAAGGAGTTAGGGCCGGGGAGAGGAAAAAGGGGGCTCAGTGTGGGAAGGCCTCCTGGAAGAGGTGAGCCCTCAGTAGGCCCTCATCGCACCTCCACCGTGCATTCATTCAGTCGTATTTATTGAGCGCTTACTGTGCGCTAAGCGCTTGGGAAGACCCCATAGAGGCGGTCCCCACCCAACAGCGGGCGCGCGCAGGCTAGAAGGGGGAGACAGGCGACAGAAAGAAAGCATTCATTCATTCATTCGATCGTATTTATTGGGCGCTTACTGTGTGCAGAGCACTGGGCTAAGCGCTTGGGAAGTCCAAGTTGGCAACGTATAGAGACGGTCCCTACCCCAACAGCGGGCTCCCAGTCTAGAACGGGGAGACGGACGACAAAACAGAACGTGTGGACGGGTGTCAGGTCGTAGGAACAAATAGAATTAAACTAAATGCACGTCATTAAACTAAATAGAATAGTAAAAATTTACAAGTAAAATAGAGTAATGAGTCCGTACAGTGACAGCAATACCGTCAAAATAGATAAATAGGATTATAGCTATATACACATGGTTAATAAAATGAATAGAATAACGAATATGTACAGATATATAATAATAGAACGGTAAATATGCACAAGTAAAATAGAGCAATAAATCCGTACAATGACAGCAATACCGTCAAAATAGATAAATAGGATTATAGCTATATACACATCATTAATAAAATGAATAGAATAACGAATCAATCAATCAATCATATTTATTGAGCGCTTACTGTGCAGAGCACTGTACTAAGCGCTTATGTACCGATATATAATAATAGAATGGTAAATATGCGCAATTAAAATAGAGCAATAAATCCGTACAATGACAGCAATACCATCAAAATAGATAAATAGGATTATAGCTATATACACATCGTTAATAAAATGAATAGAATAATGAATATGTACAAATATATAATAATAGAATAGCAAATACGCGCAAGTAAAATAGAGTAATAAATCCGTACAATGACACCAATACCGTCAAAATAAATTGGATTTTAGCTATATACACATATTAATAAAATGAATAGAATAATGAATATGTACAAATATATAATAATAGAATAGTAAATATGCGCAAGTAAAATAGGTTAATAAATCTGTACAATGACAGCAATACCGTCAAAATAGATAAATGGGATTATAGCTATATAGACATCATTAATAAAATGAATACAATAATGAATATGTACAAATAGAATAGTAAATATGCGCAAGTAAAATAGAGTAACAAATCTGTACAATGACAGCAACTGTCAAAATAGATAAATAGGATTATAGCTATATACACATTAATAAAATGAATAGAATATGTACAAATATATTATAATAGAATAGTAAATATACACAAGTAAAATAGAGCAATAAATCCGTACAATGACAGCAATACCATCAAAATAAATAGGATTATAGCTATATACACATCATTAATAAAATGAATAGAATAATGAATATGTACAAATATAATAATAGAATAGTAAATATGCGCAAGTAAAATAGAGTAATAAATCTGTACAATGACAGCAATACCGTCAAAATAGATAAAATAGGATTATAGCTATGTACACATTAGTAAAATGAATAGAATAATGAATATGTACAAATATAATACAGTAGTAAATATGCGCAAGTAAAATAGAGTAACAAATCTTCAATGACAGCAATACCGTCAAAATAGATAAAATAGGATTATAGCTATATACACATTATTAATAAAATGAATAGAATGTGTACAAATATATAATAATACAATAGTGTATATATACGCAAGTAAAATAGAGTAATAAATCTGTACAGTGACAGCAATACCGTCAAAATAAATAGTATTATAGCTATATACACATCATTAATAAAATGAATAGAATAATGAATATGTACAAATATAATAATAGAATAGTAAATATGCGCAAGAGTAATAAATCTGAACAATGACAGCAATACCGTCAAAATAGATAAAATAGGATTATAGCTATATACACATTAATAAAATGAATTGAATAATGAATATGTACAAATATATAATAGAATAATAAATATGCGCAAGTAGAGTAATAAATCTGTACATTGACAGCAATGCCGTCAAAATAGGATTATAGTTACATACACATCATTCATAAAATGAATAGAATAATGAATATGCACAAATATATAATAATAGAATAGTAAATATGCGCAAGTAGAGTAATAAATCTGTACAATGACAGCAGTACCGTCAAAATGGGATTATAGCTATATACACATCATTAAAAAAATGAATAGAATAATGAATATGTACAAATATATAATAGAATAGTAAATATGCGCAAGTAAAATAGAGTAATAAATCTGTACAATGACAGCAATACCGTCAAAATAGATAAAATAGGATTATAGCTATATACACATTAATAAAATGAATAGAATAATGACTATGTACAAATATATAACAGAATAGTAAATATGCGCAAGTAGAGTAATAAATCTGTACAATGACAGCAATACCGTCAAAATAGGATTATAGCTATATACACATCATTCATAAAATGAATAGAATGAATATGTTCAAATATATAATAATAGAATAGTAAATATGCGCAAGTAGAGTAATAAATCTGTACAATGACAGCAATACCGTCAAAAGAGGATTATAGCTATATACACATCATTCATAAAATGAATAGAATAATGAATATGTACAAATATATAATAATAGAATAGTAAATATGCGCACGTAGAGTAATAAATCTGTACAATGACAGCAATACCGTCAAAATAGGATTATAGCTGTATACACATCATTAATAAAATGAATAGAATAATGAATATGTACAAATATATAATAATAACGTCGGTATTTGTTAAGCGCTTAGTATGTTCTAAGCGCTGCACAAGTGCTGTGGGGCAGGGAAGGGGGTAGAGCAGAGGGAGGGAGATGGGGCGAGGCCCCTGTGACCTCAGGCGAGTCGATCCACTCCTCCGGGCCTCAGTTCCCTCATCCGGAAAATGGGGAGGAGGGCCGGAGAGCCCCACGCGGGACGGGGAAGCGGGTCGACCCCGATCTGCCGGTGTCCGCCCCAGCGCTTTAGAACGGCGCCCAGCACGTAGCAAGCGCTTCACAGAGCCCCCGATTACCGTCGTCCGTTGGTTTTCCGTTCACGCGGTCGTCTCCGTCTCGCCGTGGGCAGAGCCCCGTGCCATTCTCCAGATGAAGCAGCGTAGCTCAGCGGCAAGAGCCCGGGCTCGGGAGTCGGAGGTCTTGGGTTCTAGTCCCGGCTCCGCCGCTTGTCAGCCGGGTGACCTTGGGCCGGTCACTTCTCCGAGCCTCAGTTCCCCCACCTGTAAAACGGGGATGAAGACTGTGAGCCCGATCACCCGACAACCCGATCACCTTGTATCTCCCCCAGCGCTTAGAACCGTGCTTGGCACGTAGCAAGCGCTTAACGGATGCCGTCGTTATTATTCCTGAGCGCTCGGAAAGGCGATCGAGAGGGACGATCCCGGCCCGCGGGGGGACGGGAGGGTCATCGGGCGGAGCCTCCCCGTGACGGGGGCGGCCCCGGTCTGTTTTGCAGCACGACACGTGTCCCGTCTGCAGGAAGAGCCTGAACGGCGAGGACTCGACTCGGCACACGCGGGCCCCCGAGGCCTCCACGAGCAACGGCTTTGCCGGCGAAAGCCAACTGCACGACCGATGGACTTTCTGAGCCGGCCCCGCGGCCCGCGCCCGTGTAAATTGTATAAAAAAAAAAAACAACCGACACACACAAAAACACGAAAGAAATTCGAGAGTAGTAGGTAAAAATAGGAACCTCACGCTCCCGTTCCCGCCCCCCCTTTCCCTCCCCTCGCCCTTAATATTAACTCCGGCCGGCGCCCTCGACCCTCCGCCGGGATGCCCGGTCCCGGGGGCGTCCCCGGAGAGGGGCAGGTCGGGCGAAGGCCGGTCCGACCCCGGCGTCACGTGGATTTTATAGGTCCAACCCGTCCCCCCCTTTCCCCAAATCACCGCCTCCCCCCCACCCCGTTGGGTTGAATGTGTTTCCGTTGGCGTTGCGACGGGAGCGATCTCTCCCCCCGCCGGTCGGGCTCTCCTCCGGGGACCAACGACGGGACGAAGCCAGAGCGTCGTGGCCACGTCCCCCTTCGATTCCGCTCGTTTTTAGGGACTTGGGGGTTTCGTTTGGCTCTTTGTTTCTTTCCTTAAAGCTCCTCCGGGCCGGGGGGTGCCCACCCCGTCCCAGGGCCTTCCCCCCCCCCACGCTGCCGCCGTCCTCCGACGCCGGGGAGGTGGGGGGGAAGGAGGAGGGAGGGGCCGCCGCGGCCCACTCGGTTGATGACCGGTTCTTGGATGTGTAACAGTTCATAAACCTTCAGGAATTAAGGTTGACCGTGAAGCCTCTCTCTCGACCGCCCGTTCGCTCCCGGGCTTGGGGGGATCCCGGGAGAGCGCGACGTCCGGCCGGTGGACCGGAGCGGGGGGATGTCCCGGCGCCTTCCGTGGCCCCCCCGACGGTCCGGGGCGTGAGGAGGGGGGAGACAGGGTGCCGGCTCTCTCCCTCCCTCCGAAAAGCCCGTCCGTCCCGAGTTTCCCCGGCATTTTCACTTCCCCAAAACGCTTCTCCCCACCGTGACCCTGGGAAGAAGGCATTCCCCTCCCCGTCTCACCAGGGAGGAAACTGAGTCCGGGCGTCCGGCCCCCACCGGCGAAATCCACTTTGCGGCCGGCCTTCGGCTCCTTCCCGTCCCCGCCGCGACCGCCGGCCCCTTCCCCGAGAGTCGTGGGAGGCGCTTAGTGCGTGCTAAGCGCTGGGCCGGATGCGAGACGAGCGGGTCAGGCACGGGCCCCGGCCGACGTGGAGATCGGGGTCTGGGCTAGGAGGGAGGGCGGGTATTGAATCCCCGTTTTACAGATGAGGAAACTGAGGCCCAGAGGAGCGTCCAAATGGATCTGAGTGAAATGGGGAAACTCGGAGAGGTTGCGGGGGTGGGAGGGTGTTGTTAACCCAGCTTTCCGGACTTGATTCTGTGGAGGGGACCCCAAAACTCCCGGGGGGACTACTGCGATGTGGGCTGGTCTCCGGGGCCTGCCCCGGAATTGGGCCTGAGGATGTGGGGTGTGTGTGTTTGTTTTAATGGTATTTAATAATAATAATAATGTAGGTATTTGTTCAGCGCTTACTATGTGCAAAGCACTGTTCTACGCTTACTCTGTGCCTGGCGCACTAAACACTGAGGTAGATACAATCAGTCGTATTTATTGAGTGCTTACTGCGTGCAGAGCACTGGACTAAGCGCTTGGGAAGTACAAGTTGGCAACATATAGAGACGGTCCCTACCAGACAACGGGCTCACAGTCTAGAAAGATACAAGGCGATCAGGTTGTCCCACGTGGGGCTCCCAGTCTTCACCCCCATTTGACAGATGAGGGAACTGAGGCCCAGAGAATAATAATAATAATAATGGCATGTATTAAGCGCCTACCACGTGCAAAGCACCGTTCTAAGTGCTGGAGAGGTGACAAGGGGATCAGGTTGTCCCACGTGGGGCTTCCAGTCTTCATCCCCATTTTCCAGATGAGGGAACTGAGGCCCAGAGAAGTTAAGTGAGTTGATGATGATGGCATTTGTTAAGCGCTTACTCTGTGCAAAGCACTGTTCTAAGTGCTGGGGGGGATACAAGGTGATTAAGTTGTCCCACGTGGGGCTCACAGTCTTAATCCCCATTTTACAGATGAGGGAACTGAAGCTCAGAGAAGGTAAGTGACTTGCCCAAGGTCACACAACAGACATGTGGCAGAGCTGGGATTCGAACCCATGACCTCTGACTCCAAAGCCCGCGCTCTTTCCACTGAGCCACGCTGCTTCTCTAATAATGGCATTTGTTAAGCACTTACTATCTGCAGAGCACTGTTCTAAGCGCTGGGGGAGATACAAGGTGATCAAGTTGTCCCACGTGGGGCTCACAGTCTTAATCCCCATTTTACAGATGAGATAACTGAGGCTCAGAGAAGTTAAGTGACTTGCCCAAGGTCACACAGCAGACGTGGCGGAGGCGGGATTTGAACCCATGACCTCTGACTCCAAAGCCCCGGCTCTTTCCACTGAGCCACGCTGCTTCTGAAGCGAAGTGACTCGCCCAGCAGACGTGGCGGAGCTGGGATTGGAACCCAGGTCCTCGTGACTTCCAGGCCAGACTGTGAGCCCGTCGTTGGGTAGGGGCCGTCTCTATCTGTTGCCAACTTGGACTTCCCAAGCGCTTAGTCCAGTGCTCTGCACACAGTAAGCGCTCAATAAATACGATTGGATGAATGAATGAATGAATGAATGTATTCCACCAAGGCCAGAGAGGAGTTGCGGCGCTGAGATGAGTGGAGTCCATCGGTGGGGATGGGACCCCCGCCTCCGGTGGAGAAGCAGCGTGGCTCAGTGGAAAGAGCCTGGGCTTTGGAGTCAGAGGTCATGGGTTCAAATCCCGCCTCCGCCAATTGTCAGCTGGGTGACTTTGGGCAAGTCACTTCTCTGGGCCTCAGTTCCCTCATCTGTAAAATGGGGATTAAGACTGTGAGCCCCCCGTGGGACAACCTGATCACCTTGTAACCTCCCCAGTGCTTAGAGAAGCAGCGTGGCTCAGTGGGCAAGAGCCCGGGCTTTGGAGTCAGAGGTCATGGGTTCAAATCCCGCCTCCGCCAATTGTCAGCTGGGTGACTTTGGGCAAGTCACTTCTCTGTGCCTCAGCTACCTCATCTGTAAAATGCGGATTAAGACTGTGAGCCCCCCGTGGGACAACCTGATCACCTTATATCCTCCCCAGCGCTTAGAACGGTGCTTTGCACATAGTAAGCGCTAAACAAATGCCATTATTTTTTTTTTTCCGGTGGCCCTCGGGGGATCCACCCTGTTCTCCGGGTTTTCCGCTGCCGTCCTCCTTCCCTCCGGCCTCTGGGGCGAGGGGTGGGAGGGCACTTAGGGCCACTGGGGAGGAAACCACTTGGTGGAAACAGAAATAATAATAATAATAATAATGGTATTTGTTAAGCGCTCACTATGTGCCAAGCACTGTTCTGAGCGCTGAATGCTGGCGAGGGGCATCCTGTGAGCTGGCCCAATTTCTGCCCATTTGCTACCCCCCTTGATTCATTCATTCAATCATTTATAGGGTGCTCATTGTGCAGAGCACTGTAATAATAATAATAATAATGAAATTTATTAAACGCTTACTATGTGCAAGGCACTGCTCTAAGCGCTGGAGAGGTAACAAGGTGATCAGGTTGTCCCACAGGAGACTCCCAGTCTTCATCCCCATTTTCCAGATGAGGGAACTGAGGCTCAGAGAAGTGAAGTGACTTGGCCAAAGTCCCCCACCTGACAAGTGGCGGAGCCGGGATTTGAACCCACGACCTCCGACTCCCAAGCCCGGGCTCTTTCCACTGAGCCCCGCTGCTTCTCTAAGCGCTTGATGGCCTCATCCTTCAAGTGAGTTGATTGATCGATGGTGTGGTATTCTTTTACGGTGCTAAGCGTGTACTACTGGCATTTACAGCGTGGCTCGGTGTAAAGAGCCCGGGCTTTGGAGTCAGAGGTCGTGGGTTCGAGTCCCGACTCCGCCACATGTCTGCTGTGTGACCTCGGGCAAGTCACTTCACTTCTCTGAGCCTCAGTTCCCTCATCTGTAAAATGGGGATTAAGACTGTGAGCCCCACGTGGGTCAACTTGATCACCTTGTATCCCCCCCCAGTGCTTAGAGCAGTGATTTGCACATAGTAAGTGCTTAACAAATGCCATTATTATTATTATTATTATTATTATTATTTATTGAGCACTTACTGTAATAATAGTAATAATAATGGAATTTATTAAGTGCTTAACAAAATTATGATTTATTGAACACTTACTATAATAATAATAACAATGGAATTTATTAAGTGCTTAACAAATGCCATTATTAATATTATTATTTATTGAGCACTTACTATAATAATAATGATAATGGCATTTATTAAGCGCTTAACAAATGCCATTTATTAATAGTATTATTTATTGAGCACTTACTATAATAATAATAATAATGGCATTTATTAAGCACTTACTATGTGCCGAGCACTGTACTAAGCGCTTGGAGAGGACAATATACCAATAAACAGACACAGTCCCTGCCTGCGGTGAGCTAATGATAATAACGGTGGCATTTGTTCAGCGCTGTGTGCTGGATCATCATCAGAGGAACAGAGTGGCTCAGTGGAAAGTAGTCAGTAGTGGGCTTGTTTCATTTAGTCGTATTTATTGAGCGCTTACTGTGTGCAGAGCACTGGACTAAGCGCTTGGGAAGTCCAAGTTGGCAACATCTAGAGATGGTCCCGACCCAACAGCGGCCTCACAGTCTAGACGACTGCGTCTCGAGATTGTGGCCCCCTTCTAGACTGTGAGCCCGCTGTTGGGTCGGGACCGTCTCTAGGTGTTGCCAACTTGGACTTCAATCAATCAATCAATCAATCGTATCTATTGAGCGCTTACTGTGTGCAGAGCACTGTACTAAGCGCTTGGGAAGTACAAGTTGGGAACATAACATGACTTCCCAAGCGCTTAGAACAGTGCTGTGCACACAGTAAGCGCTCAATAAATACGATTGATTGATTTTACCCCTGCACCCCCAAATGGCGACGTGGGAGTATGTGTGTGTCTGACCTTCGACCTCCGGGTCCAGTGCTGTGCACACAGTAAGCGCTCAATAAATACGATTGATTGATTGATTTTACCCCTGCCCCCCCAAATGGCGACATGTGAGTATGTGTGTCTGACCTTCGACCTCCGGGTCCCTGGTGCCCGACGACCCACGTGTCATTCATTCATTCATTCATTCAATCGTATATATTGAGCGCTTACTGTGTGCAGAGCACTGTACTAAGTGCTTGGGAAGTACAAGTTGGCAACATAACATGACTTCCCAAGCGCTTAGAACAGTGCTGTGCACACAGCGCTCAATAAATACGATTGATTGATTGATCGATTTTACCCCCTTGCCCCCAAATGGCGACGTGGGAGTATGTGTGTGTCTGACCTTTGACCTCCGGGTCCAGTGCTGTGCACACAGTAAGCGCTCAATAAATACGATTGATTGATTTTACCCCCGCACCCCCAAATGGCAACGTGGGAGTATGTGTGTGTCTGACCTTCGACCTCCGGGTCCAGTGCTGTGCACACAGTAAGCGCTCAATAAATACGATTGATTAATTTTACCCCCGCCCCCCCCAAATGGCGATGTGGGAGTATGTGTGTGTCTGACCTTCGACCTCCGGTGCCCGGCGGCCCACGCGTCATTCATTCATTCATTCAATCGTATTTATTGAGCGCTTACTGTGTGCAGAGCACTGGACTGAGCGCTTGGGAAGGACAAGTTGGCAACGTATAGAGACGGTCCCTACCCAACTGGTGTCCCCCCCCCCCCCACCCGGGCACCCTGGGCGCCTCCCCCAGTCCCGGCAGAGTCGCTGGGGTCAGCACATCGGCGCCCCGCTGGGCTCGGCCCCCGCCCTCCCATTGGCCGCCGCCTCCCCGCCCCCCGTCTCCCCGTCTCCCCCAGCGTCCCCGGCCCCCCGCCCGCCCGGCCTCCCACAACGCTCCGCCGCCCACGAGGACCCCGACGGCCGACCTCATGGCCCCGCTCTTCCCTCTGCTGCTGGGTGAGTGGCCCGGGCCCGGGGGGCGAGGGTTGGATGAGGAGCAGTGTGGCTCAGTGGCAACAGCCCGGGCTTTGGAGGCAGAGGTTGTGGGTTCAAATCCCGGCTCGGCCGGGTAGCTTTGGGCGAGTCACTTCTCTGGGCCTCAGTTCCCCTCATCTGGAAAATGGGGACGGAGGCTGGGGGCCGCACGGGGGACAACCTGATCACCTTGTCACCTCCCCGGCGTGGGCCAGTCACTTCTCTGGGCCTCGGTTCCCCTCATCTGGAAAATGGGGACGGAGACTGGGGGCCGCACGGGGGACAACCTGACCACCTTGTCACCTCCCCGGCGCTCAGAACAGTGCCCGGCACGGAGTAAGCATGCAGCGGCGTGGCTCAGTGGAAAGAGCCCGGGCTTTGGAGTCAGAGGTCGTGGGTTCGAATCCCCGCTCCGCCGATTGCCAGCTGTGTGATTTTGGGCAAGTCGCTTCCCTTCTCTGGGCCTCAGTTCCCTCATAACTCATGGGGATTAAGACCGTGAGCCCCATGTGGGACAACCTTGATTACCTTGTATCCCCGCCCAGCGCTTAGAACGGTGCTTGGCACATAGTAAGCGCTTAACAAATACCAATATTATTATTATTATTGTTATAAGTGCTCAATAAATGCCAGGATGAGGAGAGGAGACTGAGGCCCAGTGAGAGAGGAGGGGCGAGAGTCAAGCTCTAAGTGCCGGACCTGGTGATGGTTGGAAGAGGGAGGGGGTGGTAGACTGTGAGCCCGTTGTTGGGTAGGGACCGTCTCTATATGGTGCCGACTTGTAATAATAATAATAATGACATTTATTAAGCACTTACTATGTGCAAAGCACTGTTCTAAGCGCTGGGGACGTTACAAGGTGATCAGGTTGTCCCACAGGGGGCTCACAGTCAATCCCCATTTTCCAGAATGAGGTAACTGAGGCATGGAGAAGTGAAGTGACTTGCCCAAATTCACACAGCTGACGAGAGAAGCAGCGTGGCTCAGTGGAAAGAGCCCGGGCTTTGGAGTCAGAGGTCATGGGTTCGAATCCCGCTCCACCACGTCTGCTGTGTGATTCTTGGGCAAGTCACTTAACATCTCCGTGCCTCAGTTCCCTCCTCTGTAAAATGGGGATTAAGACTGTGAGCCCCAGGTGGGACAACCTGATCACCCTGTATCCTGCCCGGCGCTTAGAGCAGTGCTTTGCACATAGTAAGCGCTTAACAAATGCCAATTATTAATTGGCAGAGCCTGGATTTGAGCCCATGACCAGTGACTCCAAAGCCCGGGCTCTTTCCACTGAGCCACGCTGCTTCTTGGCTTCTTGTACTTCCCAAGTGCACACAGTAAGCGCTCAATCAATACGATTGAGTGACTGTCCTGGACTCCCCCATCTGTCTGGGTCAGAGACCCCCCTCTGTCCCTCCTGGGGGGGGTGTCCTGAGGAGACGGTCGTCCAACTCGGGCCCAGAGAGAGCTAGAGTGGGGTGGGGGGGAATTTGGGAGAGCTTCCTGGAGGAGGAGGAGGAAGATGGTCACCCTAGGTCAGGGGACAGTCAGCACTTTGGGAAGGGCGATGACTGCCTCGGTGGGGGGCTGCGGAGGCCCAGACCGGCCCCCATCTCGCCCTCCCCCCACAAAGAGGAACCACAGCACTTCCTGCCGAGGCGGTTTCCCCGCGTGCGGTGACCCAAGGAGACCGCGAGGAGGTGGGGCTCTGGCCCCTTTCCCGGCAGGCCCGGAAGGCTTCCTGGAAGAGGAGGAGGAGGAGGAGGAGGAGTCCTGTGAGGACTGGGAGGGGGGCTCAGAATGGGGAGGGGTCGGGGGTTTGGAGCAGCCCCTCACCCCTCTCCCCTTGCCCCCACAGCTGCATGGATGGGGCTTGGCCTGACAGGTATGTGGCGTCCCCGGCCCAGGAGGGAGAAGATTCCCGTTCCCAGCTCTTCCCGGGAGGGAGAAGCCTCCCATTCCCAGATCAATCAATCGTATTTATTGAGCGCATACTGTGTGCAGAGCACTGTACTAAGCGCTTAATATTACATGACAATATTAATTATTACATTAATATTAATATACTTAATATTACAGCACAGAGCACTGTACCAAGCACTGTACCCTGGCTTAGGGTGGGCCAAATCTCCCTAGCCCAGCCCAGAGGGAGAAGGCCCCCATTCCCAGATCTCCCTGGCTCACCCTTAGCCTCAGGAGGGAGAAGGCCCCCATTCCCAGATCTCCCTGGCCCACCCCTAGCCCAGCCCAGAGGGAGAGGGCCCCCATTCCCAGATCTCCCTGGCTCACCCAGGAGGGAGAAAGGCCCCCATTCCCAGATCTCCCTGACCTCTCATTCATTCATTCAATCGTATTTATCGAGCGCTTACTGTGTGCAGAGCACTGGACTAAGCGCTTGGGAAGTCCAGGTCGGCAACCTCGAGAGACGGTCCCTACCCAACAGCGGGCTCACAGTCTAGAAGGGGGAGACAGACGACAAAACAAAACATATTAACAAAATCATCATCATCATCATCAATCGTATTTATGGAGCGCTTACTATGTGCAGAGCACTGTACTAAGCGCTTGGGAAGTACAAATTGGCAACATCTAGAGCCGGTCCCTACCCAACAGCGGGCTCACAGTCTAAAAGGGGGAGACAGAGAACAAAACCAAACATACTAACAAAACAAAATAAATAAATAAATAAACAAAATAAAATAAATAGAATAAATATGTACGAGTAAAATAAATAAATAGGGTAGTTAATATGTACAAACGTATACAGCACGACTAGGGCTAGGGTCCCTATATAATCCCCTCGCCTACCGCCGGTATATTGTTTTCCAGGGCCGTGCAAGCAGCGTGTGTGCTCACCAAATATCCAATTGTATTTATCATCATCATCATCATCCTCAATCGTATTTATTGAGCGCTTCCTATGTGCAGAGCACCGTACTAAGCGCTTTGGAAGTACAAATTGGCAACATCTAGAGACGGTCCCTACCCAACAGCGGGCTCACAGTCTAAAAGGGGGAGACAGAGAACAAAACCAAACACACTAACAAAACAAAATAAATAAATAAATAAATAAACAAAATAAAATAAATAGAATAAATATGTACGAGTAAAATAAATAAATAGGGTAGTTAATATGTACAAACATATACAGCACGACTAGGGCTAGGGTCCCTATATAATCCCCTCGCCTACCGCCGGTATATTGTTTTCCAGTGCCATGCAAACAGCGTGAGTGCTCACCAAATATCCAATTGTATTTATCATCATCATCATCATCAATCGTATTTATTGAGCGCTTCCTATGTGCAGAGCACTGTACTAAGTGCTTGGGAAGTACAAATTGGCAACATCTAGAGACGGTCCCTACCCAACAGCGGGCTCACAGTCTAAATGGGGGAGACAGAGAACAAAACCAAACACACTAACAAAACAAAATAAATAAATAAATAAATAAATAAACAAAATAAAATAAATAGAACAAATATGTACGAGTAAAATAAATGAATAGGGTAGTTAATATGTACAAACATATACAGCACGACTAGGGCTAGGGTCCCTATATAATCCCCTCGCCTACCGCCGGTATATTGTTTTCCAGTGCCGTGCAAACAGCGTGAGTGCTCACCAAATATCCAATTGTATTTATCATCATCATCATCATCAATCGTATTTATTGAGCGCTTCCTATGTGCAGAGCACTGTACTAAGCGCTTGGGAAGTACAAATTGGCAACATCTAGAGACGGTCCCTACCCAACAGCGGGCTCACAGTCTAAAAGGGGGAGACAGAGAACAAAACCAAACATACTAACAAAATAAATAAATAAACAAAATAAAATAAATAGAATAAATATGTACGAGTAAAATAAATAAATAGGGTAGTTAATATGTACAAACGTATACAGCACGACTAGGGCTAGGGTCCATATACGATCCCCTCGCCTACCGCCGGTATATTGTTTTCCAGGGCCGTGCAAGCAGCGTGTGTGCTCACCAAATATCCAATTGTGTTTATCGAGCGCTCACTTTGTGCAGAGCACTGTGCTAAGCGCTTAATATTCTTGCTCCCCTCCCCGCCGCGCCCAGGGACCCCCACGCCCCCGACGTCCCCCCAGGTGCGGCTGGCCAACGGCCCCCACCGCTGCGCCGGCCGGGTGGAGGTCTTCCAGGAGGGGCAGTGGGGCACCGTGTGCGACGACGGCTGGGATCTGCGGGACGTGGCCGTGCTGTGCCGGGAGCTGGGCTGCGGCCAGGCCCGGGACGCCCTCGCGGCCTCAGTTTACCCGCCGTCGGCCCCGGAGCGACAACCCATCTGGCTCCAGAACGTCCAGTGTGAGGGCGGCGAGGGGGAGCTGGCCCAGTGCGACGCGATGGAGGCCTTCAACTGCGAACACGTACAGGACGCCGGGGCCGTGTGCGAAGGTGACCGGACGCGGCGGGAGGGGAGGCGGACGTCCGGTCGGTGGATCGTATTTATTGAGCGCTTACTGCGTCCAACTCACTGGACCGAGCGCTTGGGAGAGTATAGCAAGTGGTCCCTTGCCCACAGGGATCTGACACTCTAAGAGACAGACATAAAATGGTGTCAATCAAGACCTTAGCCGCGCAGAGCACTGTACTACTACTAATAATGATATTTGTTAAGCGCTCACTAGGTGCCAAGCACTGTCCTAAGCGCTGGGGGAGATACAAGGTCACCAGGTAGTCCCCCGTAGGGCTCACAGTCTTCATCCCCATTGGACGGATGGGGGAACTGAGGCCCGGGGAAGTCAAGCGACTTGCCCAAAGTCAGGCAGCTGACAAGTGGAGGAGGCGGGATTAGAACCCACGACCTCTGACTCCCAAGCCCGGGTTCTTGCCGCTAAGCCACGCTGCTGAGCTTCTCTTGAGCACTCAGGAGGGCAATAATAATAATAATAATTGTGATCTCTGTTAAGCATTTAACTGTGTGCTTAGCACTGGACTAAGTGCTTTCAGACTGAACCCCCCCCCCCCCCCCCCAGGGCCAGGGTCCATATATAATCCCTCCCAGGGTCCATATATAATCCTCCCCCAGGGTCCATATATAATCCTCCCCGGCGCTTAGAACAGTGCCTGGCACGGAGTAAGCATGCAGCAGCGTGGCTCAGTGGAAAGAGCCCGGGCTTTGGAGTCAGAGGTCGTGGGTTCAAATCCTGGCTCTGCCGATTGCCAGCTCTGTGACTTTGGGCAAGTCACTTCACTTCTCTGTGCCTCAGTTCCCTCATAATTCATGGGGATTAAGACTGTGAGCCCCACGTGGGACAAGCTTAATTACCCTGTAACCCCCACCCAGCGCTCAGAACAGTGGCACATAGTAAGCACTTAACAAATACCAACGTTATTATTATTATTATTATATATAATCCCCCAGGGTCCACATATAATCCTCCCCCAGGGTCCACATATAATCCTCCCCCAGGGTCCATATATAACCCTCCCCCAGGGCCCACATATAATCCTCCCCCAGGGTCCATATATAACCCTCCCCCAGGGCCCATATATAATCCCCCCCCAGGGCCCATATATAATCATCCCCAAGGGTCCACATATAATCCTCCCCCAGGGTCCATATATAATCCCCCCCCCCCCCACACCGCCAGTATATCGTTTCCCAATACCGTGCATGCAGCATGCCCGCTCACCAAATATCCACTCAATGGTATTTATTGAGCGCTTACTTTGTGTTGAGCACTGTGCTGAGCGCTTAATATTCTCGCTCTGCCCCCCGCCGCACCCAGAGACCCCGCTACCCGTAAAGGTGCGGCTGGTCAACGGCCCCCACCGCTGCGCCGGCCGGGTGGAGGTGTCCCGCGAGGGACAGTGGGGCACCGTGTGCGACGACGGCTGGGATCTGCAGGACGTGGCCGTGCTGTGCCGGGAGCTGGGCTGCGGCCCGGCCCGGGACACCCCCGCGGCCTCAGTTTACCCGCCGTCGGCCCCGGAGCGACAACCCATCTGGCTCCAGAACGTCCAGTGTGAGGGCGGCGAGGGGGAGCTGGCCCAGTGCGACGCGATGGAGGCCTTCAACTGCGAACACAGAGAGGACGCCGGGGCCGTGTGCGAAGGTGACCGGACGCGGCGGGAGGGGAGGCGGACGTCCGGTCGGTGGATCGTATTTATTGAGCGCTTACTGCGTCCAACTCACTGGACTAAGCGCTCGGGAGAGTATAACACAAGTGGGTAAACGCGGTCCCTTGCCCACTGGGATCTTACACTGTAACAGAGATAGGCATAAAATGACATCGATCATCCCAGCACTCAGTCCGGTGCTCTGCGCACAGTAAGCGCTCAATAAATACGATTGAATGAATGAATGAAAAGTACTAAACTGCACAGAGCACTGTACTAATAACGATGGTGTTTGTTAAGCGCTATGTACCAAGCACTGTTCTAAGCGCTGGTGGAGACACAAGGTCATCAGGCGGTCGGTCCCCCGTGGGGCTCACAGTCTTCATCCCCATTTTACAGCTGAGGTCACTGAGGCCCAGAGAAGTCAAGTGACTTGCCCAAAGTCACACAGCCGACAATTGGCGGAGCCGGGATTTGAACCCTTGACCTCTGACTCCCGAGCCCGGGCTCTTTCCACTGAGCCACGCTGCACCATCACTGTCCCACACAGGACTCGCAGTCTTATTCCCCATTTTCCAGAGGAGGTCACTGAGGCCCGGAGAAGTGAAGTGACTTGCCCAGGGTCACACAGCGAGCAAGTGGCGGAGCCGGGATCGGAACCCACGCCCTCTTGACTCCCAAGCCTCTTGACTCGGCCACGCGGCCTCAGTTCCCTCGTCCGTCAAATGGGGAATGAGACCGTGAGCCCCCCGCGGGACACCGACAGTGTCCGACCCCAGCGCTTAGTACAGTGCCCGGCAGAGAGTAAGCGCTTAACAACTACCAAAAATTGTTCATCATCGTGGGCGGAGAATGTGTCTGTCTGTTGTTCATTTTATCGGAAGCGGAAAGAGCCCGGGCTTCGGAGTCAGAGGCCGCGGGTTCCAATCCCGGCTCCGCCACTTGTCAGCTGTGTGACTTTGGGCAAGTCACTTCATTTCTCTGGGCCTCAGTAACCTCATCTGTAAAATGGGGATGAAGACTGGGAGCCCCCCGGGGGACAACCCGATCACCTTGTATCTACCCCAGCACTTAGAACAGTGCTTTGCACATAGTAAGACAGATACCAACATTATTATTATTATCGCACGCTGTGTGCAGAGCACTGAACTAGAGAAGCAGCGTGGCTCAGTGGAAAGAGCCCGGGCTTTGGAGTCAGAGGTCATGGGTTCAAATCCCAGCTCTACCAATTGTCAGCTGGGTGACTTGGGGCAAGTCACTTCACTTCTCTGGGCCTCATGAACTCATCTGTAAAATGGGGATTAAGATTGTGAGCCCCCCGTGGGACAACCCGATCACCTTGTAGCCTCCCCAAGCGCTCAGAACAGTGCTTTGTACATAGTAAGCGCTTAACAAATGCCAACATTATTACTATTATCGGGCACTGTGTGCAGAGCACTGAACTAAAAGCGCTTGGGAAGTACAAGTCGGCAACCTAGGGAGACGGTCCTGTTGCGTTGGCCTCTCCCGAGCGTTCGGAACAGCGCTCTGCACAGAGTAAGCGCTTAACAAATGCCAACATTATTACTATTATCGGGCACTGTGCGCAGAGCACTGAACTAAGCGCTTGGGAAGTACAAGTCGGCAACCTAGGGAGACGGTCCCGTCGCGTAGGCCTCTCCCGAGCGTTCGGAACAGCGCTCTGCACAGAGTAAGCGCTCCACAGATTGTCAACTGTGTGACTTTGGGCAAGTCGCTTCACCTTTCCGGGCCTCAGTGCCCTCATCTGTCAAATGGGAGCCCCCCGTGGGGCAATCCGCTCGCCTTGTAGCCTCCCCAAGCGCTCAGAACAGCGCTTGAGCCCACTGTCGGGTAGGGACCGTCTCTAGATGTTGCCAACTTGTACCTCCCAAGTGCTTAGTCCAGTGCTAAGCGCTCAATAAATACGATCGATTGATTGCTTGGCACACAGTAAGCGCTCACTAAACGCCATCGTCGTCATTCTCGTTATACGACGACGGGCCGAACGAGACCCCGGGGTCCTCTTGAGCCCACTGTTGGGTAGGGACCGTCTCTAGATGTTGCCAACTTGGACTTCCCAAGCGCTTAGTCCAGTGCTAAGCGCTCAATAAATACGATCGATTGATTGCTTGGCACACAGTAAGCGCTCACTAAACGCCATCGTCGTCATTCTCGTTATACGACGACGGGCCGAACGAGACCCCGGGGTCCTCTTGAGCCCACTGTCGGGTAGGGACCGTCTCTAGATGTTGCCAACTTGGACTTCCCAAGCGCTTAGTCCAGTGCTAAGTGCTCAATAAATACGATCGATTGATTGCTTGGCACACAGTAAGCGCTTACTAAACGCCGTCGTCGTCATTCTCGTTATACGACGACGGGCCGAACGAGACCCCGGGGTCCTCTTGAGCCCACTGTCGGGTAGGGACCGTCTCTAGATGTTGCCAACTTGGACTTCCCAAGCGCTTAGTCCAGTGCTAAGCGCTCAATAAATACGATCGATTGATTGCTTGGCACACAGTAAGCGCTCACTAAACGCCGTCGTCGTCATTCTCGTTATCCGACGACGGGCCGAACGAGACCCCGGGGTCCTCTTGAGCCCACTGTCGGGTAGGGACCGTCTCTAGATGTTGCCAACTTGGACCTCCCAAGCGCTTAGTCCAGTGCTAAGCGCTCAATCAATACGATCGATTGATTGCTTGGCACACAGTGAGCGCTCACTAAACGCCGTCGTCGCTATTCTCGTTATCCGACGACGGGCCGAACGAGACCCCGGGGTCCTCTCGCCCCCCGTCAGAGCCGGAGGAGGAGGTGGTGTGGCGGCTGGCGGCCGGGCCCGGGCCCTGCTCCGGGCGCGTGGAGGTGAAGCACCTGGGGCAGTGGGGCACGGTGTGCAGCGACGGTTGGGACCTGCGGGACGGCCGGGTCCTGTGCCGGGAGCTGGGCTGCGGGAGGCCCAGCTGGGCCCGCGGCCGCTGCGACGGCTCGGCCGGCGGGGCCGGCCCCGTCTGGCTGGCCCGGGTGGGCTGCCGGGGCTACGAGGCCCGGGTGGCCCGGTGCCCGCACCCGCCCTGGGCCCACAACAACTGCACCCACCGACAGGACGCCTGGGTCCACTGCCACGGTCAGTCGGTCGGCACGGGACGGGACGGGACGGGACGGGACGGAGACGCTACAGGAGCGGGAGGGGGGAGGCCGCAGGCGGAGGTGGGGGGCTGCTGGCGTTGGACGGGGGAAAACTAACTCTTCTCACCCGGGCTCCTCTTCCTCTTCTTCCTCTTCCTCCTCACCTGCGGTCTCCCCCCCGCCCTCCGCCCTCACTTGGGGTCTCCCGCCCACCCTTGGGGGTACCCCCCCCTTCACCTGGGGGCTCCCTCCCCCCTCACCTGGGGTCCCCCCCCCCTCCCCTGGGGTTTTCCCCCTTTTCCCCCCTCACCTGGGCTCCCCCTCCCCTCCCTCCTCATTTGGGATCCTCCCTCCCGGAGGGTCCCCCTCCCCCCCCTTCCCTCCTCACTGGGGGCTCCCCCCTCCCCTCACCTGGGGTGTCCCCCTCCCCACCTCCTCACCCGCCCCTCCCCTCCCCCGGGCTCCCCCTCCTCACTTGGGGTCCCCCCCCTCCCCCCCCCTCACCTGCCCCTCCCCCCTCCCCTGGGGGTCCCCCCCCCCCCGCCCCTCGGCCCCTCCCCTCCGGGTCCCCCGTCCCCCCGGCTCAGAGCGTTTCTCGCTGCGGCTGCGGGGCCCGGGTCCCGGGCGCTGCGCCGGCCGTCTGGAGGTCCGCCACAACGGCACGTGGGGCCCCGTCTGCGACCGGGGCTGGGGCCCGCGCCCCGCCCGGGTGGCCTGCCGGGAGCTCGGCTGCGGCCCGCCCCGCGGCACCCCCGGCGGGCGGGGGGGGACCCCCGGCGGGACGGGGACCCCCCGCCCCCCCCACTCCGGCCCCGCCCCCGGCCCCGCCTGGCTGCTGGGCCTGCGCTGCCGCGGGGACGAGCCCAGCCTCCAGGACTGCGCCCACCCGCCCTGGGCACGGGCCGCCTGCCCCCCACGACGGCACGTCACCCTCGTCTGCGCAGGTGCGGGGGAGACCGGGACGGGGAAAGGGGGCGTGGCCGGACGAGGGGGCGGGGCGTGAGGGGAAAGGGGGAGGGGATTGAGGGGAAAGGGGCGGGGATTGATGGGAAAGGGGCGGGGCTAGGTGGAAAGGGGGCGGGGCCTGTGGAGGGGCGGGGCCGCGGCCGGAGGGAGGGGGCGGGCTGGAGAAAAGGGGCGGGGCCGGAGGCGGGGGGGCGTTCGCTGGGGGCGGGGCTTGAAGGAAAGGGGCGGGGGCCGGGGGCGGGGCCTGAGACGGGGGCGGCCCCTAGAGTGCGGGCTTGAGGAAAAGGGGGCGGGGCCTGAGACGGAGAGAGAGGCGGGGCCTCAGGGCGAGGGGGCGGGCACTGACGGAGATCCCCACTTTCCCAGCGCCTGGGGCGGTGCTCTGCACACCGGGAGGGAGCGCTCCAAAGCGTTTAGTACGGCGTTAGGTGCTTAGTACAGTGCTCTGCACGCAGTACGCGCCCAATAAATACGACTGAATGAATGAATCCATCCATCCATTCATTCAGTCGATCGTATTTACTGAGCGCTTACAGTGTGCAGAGCAGTGGACTGAGCGCTTGAATACGATGGAGTGAATGAAGGAAGGAAGGGAGTGGGGCCGTGAGCGGGGGGAGGGAGCGGGGGTGGGGACTGACAGGGATTTGGGCTTTCCGAGCGCTTAGTCCAGTGCTCTGCACACGGTCAGCCCTCCAGAAATACGATTGCATGACTGAATGACTGAATGGATGGATGAAGGAGTTGGGCTAGCGGCAGGGGGGGAGGGGGCGGGGCCTGACAGAAATTTGTGCTGTCCAAGCGCTTGGCACAGCGCTCTGCGCACAGTAAGCGCTCAGTAAATACGGTTGAATGAATGAATGTATGAATGAATGACTGAGCCCCTTCTTTCCTCTCCCCCTCGTCCCCCTCTCCATCCCCCCGTCTTACCTCCTTCCCTTCCCCACAGCACCTGTATATATGTATATATGGTTGTACATATTTATTACTCTATTTATTTATTCATTTATTTATTTTACTTGTACATTTCTATCCTACTTATTTTATTTTGTTGGTATGTTTGGTTCTGTTCTCTGTCTCCCCCTTTTAGACTGTGAGCCCACTGTTGGGTAGGGACTGTCTCTATGTGATGCCAATTTGTACTTCCCAAGCGCTTAGTACAGTGCTCTGCACATAGTAAGCGCTCAATAAATACGATTGATTGATTGATTGATTGAATGAATGAAGGAGGTGGAGGCGGGGCCAGAGAGAAGGGAGGCCAGGGGGCGGGGCCTAGCTGATGGAGCGTGGGGTGCTATGACGTAATTACGTAAGGACGTAGGGGCGGGACCTAGAAGATGGAGCGTGGGTGGGTGACGTAATGACGTAGGGGCGGGACCTAGCAGGTGGAGCGTGTGGTTGTGTGACGTAATGACGTAGGGGCGGGGCAGCGGCGAAGGCGCGCAGTCATCCATCCATTCATTCTTTCATTCATTCTTTCATTCATTCATTCATTCATTCATTCATTCATTCATTCCACCGTATTTATTGAGCGCTCCCTGTGGGCAGAGCACTGGATTAAGCGCTTGGAAAGTCCAGTTCGGCAACAGATAGAGACAGTCCCTAATCAATCAATCGTATTGATTGAGCGCTCCCTGTGGGCAGAGCACTGGACTAAGCGCTTGGAAAGTCCAGTTAGGCAACAGAGACAGTCCCTAATCAATTAATCGTATTTATTGAGCGCTTACTGTGTGCAGAGCGCTGTACTAATCCCATTCAATCAGTCGTATTTATTGAGCGCTTACTGTGTGCAAAGCGCTGTACTAAGCGCTTGGGAAGTACAAGTTGGCAACTTATAGAGACGGTCCCTACCCAGCAGTGGGCTCACCATATAGAAGGGGGAGGCAGACAACAAAACAAAATATATTAACAAAATAAATAGAATAGTAAATATGTACAGGTACAATAAATAGAGTAATAAATATGTACAAACATATATCCAGGTGCTGTGGGGAGGGGAAGGAGGGAGGGCCCGGGGGGATGGGGAGGGGGAGAGGGAAAAGGGGGCTCAGTGTGGGAAGGCCTCCCGGAGGAGGTGAGCTCTCAGTAGGGCTTTGAAGGGAAGAAGAGAGCCAGCTTGGCGGATGGGCTGAGGGAGGGCATTCCGGGCCAGGGGAAGGACGGGGGCCGGGCGTCGACAGCCACAACAGGCTCACAGTCTGGAAGGGGGAGACAGACAACAAAACAAGTAGACAGGTGTCAGTACCATCAAAATAGATAGAGTTATATTCATTCATTCAATCGTATTGAGTGCTTACTGTGTGCAGAGCACTGGACTAGGCGCTTGGGAAGTCCAAGTCGGCAACGGATAGAGATGGTCCCTACCCAACAATGGGCTCGCAGTCTAGAAGGGGGAGACGGACGACAAAACGAAACACGTGGGCAGGCGTCCAGGTCGTCGGAACGAATAGAATTAAAGCCAGATGCACATCATTAACAAAATAAATAGAATATTAGGGCTCCAGACACATCGTAAACACGTCCGAATGTACCCGAGTGCTGCGGGGACGTCAGTCAGTCGTATTGCTGGAGCGCCGACCGCGTGCAGAACATCATCGTCATCATCAATCATATTTATTGAGCGCTTACTGTGTGCAGAGCACTGTACTAAGCGCTTGGGAAGTACAAATTGGCAACATATAGAGACAGTCCCTACCCAACCGTGGGCTCACAGTCTGGGCTAAGCGCTTGGGAAAGGACCATCCCACAATAAAGGGGTGCGTTCCCTGCCCACACCGAGTTCTGATGGCCGCCTCTTTTTCAGGAGACGAGTGAAGGGGCTTGGCCCTGCGCAGACCACCCCCACGGCCTCGCCGCAGACCGGACCTGCCGGGACCCCCGGACTCCTCCTCCTCCTCTTCCTCCTCCTCCCCTTCCTTCGGCCGGGGTTGGGGTCCCCACCTCATCCCCCCCCACCTTCCCGCCTCAGCCCAGCTCTCCTCACCCTGAGCCCCGACGAAGGAGGGGCGACAGGGCCGCAGGGGAAGAATTAAAGCGCATCGTCTGTGTCCTGAGAGCTGACCGGTCGCTGACCATTCCTCTCCCGCCCCGGCCGTCACGTGGGTCCCGGGCCCCTGGCCGGCCCACAGACCTGACAGGACGGGCGGACGGACGGACCGAGGGTGGACGGACAGACGAGGCGTCAGTCCGGTCCCGGGGGAACGGCCGGGCCAAGTGGCGGGAGTCATCATCATCATCAATCGTATTTATTGAGCACTTACTGTGTGCAGAGCACTGGACTAAGCGCTTGGGAAGTACAAATTGGCAACATAGAGAGACAGTCCCTACCCAACAGTGGGCTCACAGTCTAATAGTCGATAGTGAGGGACGCGAATTATGATGATGATGATGATGGCATTTGTTAAGCGCTTACTACGTGCAAAGCACTGTTCTAAGCGTTAGGGGGGATACAAGGTGATCAGGTTGTCCCTCATGGGGCTCACAGGCTTCATCCCCATTTTACAGATGAGGTAACTGAGGCTCCGAGAAGTTAAGTGACTTGCCCAAGGTCACACAGCAGACACGTGGTGGAGCCGGGGTTCGAACCCATGACCTCTGACTCCAAAGCCCGGGCTCTTTCCACTGAGCCACGCTGCTTCTCATAATAATGGCATTTATTAAGCGCTTACTATGTGCAAAGCACTGTTCTAACCGCTGGGGAGGTTACAAGGTGATCGGGTTGTCCCACGGGGGGCTCACAGTCTCAATCCCCATTTTACGGATGAGGGAACTGAGGCCCAGAGAAGTGAAGTGACTTGCCCAAAGTCACACAGCCAACAGTTGGCAGAGCCTGGATTTGAACCCATTACCTCTGACTCCAAAGCCCGGGCTCTTTCCGTTGAGCCACGCTGCTTTATTAGCCACGCTGTGGTATTTGTTAAGCGCTTACTGTGTGCCGGGCACTGTTCTAAGCGCTGGGGAAGATACAAGGTGATCAGGTTGTCCCACGGGGGGCTCGCAGTCTTCATGCCCGTTTTACAGATGAGGGAACTGAGGCACGGGGAAGTGAAGTGATCTAAGCCCTGGGGAAGATACAAGGTGATCAGGTGGCCCCACGTGGGGCTCGCAGTCTTCATCCCCGTTTTACAGATGAGGGAACTGAGGCACAAAAAAGTGAAGTGACTCGCCTAAAGTCACACAGCTGACAGGCGGCAGAGCCGGAATTAGAACCCACGACCTCCGACTCCCAAGTCCGGGCTCTTTCCACTGAGCCACGCCGCTTCAATCCGGCTCGAAACTCCACCCTCAATCGTTCGATTAATCAATCGATCTCTCACCCACTTCCGGCCTCTGGCCTGGGACGCCCTCATAGTCATTCATTCATTCAATCCTATTTATTGATAATAATAATAATAATGATGGCATTTATTAAGCGCTTACTATGTGCAAAGCACTGTTCTAAGCGCCGGGGAGGTCACAAGGTGTCCGGGTTGTCTCCAGTGGGGCTCACAGTCTTCATCCCTATTTGACAGATGAGGGAACTGAGGCCCAGAGAAGTGAAGTGACTTGCCCCAAGTCACCCAGCTGACAATCGGCGGAGCCGGGATCTGAACCCGTGACCTCCGACTCCAAAGCCCGCGCTCTTCCCACTGAGCGCTTACCGTGTGCAGAGCGCTGGACTAAGCGCTTGGGAAGGACAAGTCGGCAACCTAGAGAGACGGGCCCTGCCCAACAACGGGCTCACAGTCTAGAAGGGGGAGACAGACAACAAAACAAAACATATAGGCAGGTGTCAAAATCGTCAGAATAAATAGAATTATAGCTATATGCACACAATTAACAAAAGAAGTAGAATAGTAAATATGTACAAGTAAAATAAGTAGAGTAATAAATCTGTACAAATCTATCCCACCGACAACGACTCTCCCCCCTTCAAAGCCTTATTGAAGGCCCACTTCCTCCCAGAAGCCTTCCCTGACTGAGCCTCCCTTTCCTCTCCTCCCGCTCCCTTCTGCATCAATCAATCAATCAATCGTATTTATTGAGCGCTTACCGTGTGCAGAGCGCTGGACTAAGCGCTTGGGAAGTCCAAGTCGGCAACCTAGAGAGACGGGCCCTGCCCAACAACGGGCTCACAGTCTAGAAGGGGGAGGCACAACGAAACAAAACACGGTAGCAGGTGTCAAAATCGTTAGAAGAAATAGGATTAAAGCTCGATGCACATCATTAACAAAAGTAGAATAGTAAATATGGACAAGTAAAATAAGTAGAGTAATAAATCTGTACAAATCTACCCCACCAACAACGACTCTCCCCCCCCTTCAAAGCCTTATTGAAGGCCCACCTCCTCCCAGAAGCCTTCCCTGACTGAGCCCCCCCTTTCCTCTCCTCCCGCTCCCTTCTGCATCAATCAATCAATCAATCAATCAATCAATCGTATTTATTGAGCGCTTACTGTGTGCAGAGCGCTGGACTAAGCGCTTGGGAAGTACAAGTCGGCAACACATAGAGACGGTCCCTACCCAACAGCGGGCTCACAGTCTAGAAGGGGGAGACGGAGAACAAAACCAAACATACTAACAAAATAAAATAAATAGAATAGATATGTACAAGTAAAATAAATAAATAGAGTAAAAAATATATACAAATGTGATTTTCATAAGGCTCTGAAGGGAGGGGGAGCGTGACGGTCTGTCGGATGGACGGGGGCTGGGTGGGGAGAAGAGCGAAGCGTGTGGGTCGGCCTGGAGGAGGTGGCTTAAGAGGCGGCCAGCTAAGTGGTTTATAATAATAATAATAATAATGGCATTTATTAAGCGCTTACTATGTGCCAAGCACTGTTCTAAGCACTGGGAAAGGTTCCAAGGTGATCAGGTTGTCCCATGGGAGGGCTCACAGTCTTAATCCCCATTTTGCACATGAGGTAACTGAGGCCCAGAGAAGTGAAGTGACTTGCCCGAAGTCACACAGCTGACAAGTGCCAGAGCTGGGATTTGAACCCACGACCTCTGACTCCAAAGCCCGGGCTCTTTCCACTGAGCCACGCTGCTTCTCTAAGTTAAGGTTTCAACAAGTGGTTAGAGAAGCAGCGTGGCTCAGTGACAAGAGCCCCGGCTTGGGAGACAGGGGTCGTGGGTTCGAATCCCGCCTCCGCCACTTGCCAGCTGGGTGACCCTGGGCGAGTCACTTCACTTCTCCGGGCCTCAGTTCCCTCATCTGTCAAATGGGGATGAAGACTGGGAGCGCCCCGTGGGACAACCTTGTAACCTCCCCAGCGCTTAGAACAGTGCTTTGCACATAGTAAGCGCTTAACAAATGTCATTATTGTTATTTCAAGTAAGACTGTGAGCCCCACGTGTGGGACAACCTGATCACCTTGTATCTCCCCCAGCGCTTTAAACAGTGCTTCGCACATAGTAAGCGCTTCACAAATGCCATTAGTATTAGTATCAATAATGATGGTAGTTACTATTATCATGGTATCTGTGAAGTGCTTACTATGTGCCAAGCACTGCTCTGAGCGCAGGGTAATCAGGTTGTCCCATGGGGGGCTCACAGTCTCCATCCCCATTTTACAGGTGAGGGAACTGAGGCCCAGAGAAGTGAAGTGACTGGCTCGAGGTCACACAGCTGACAAAGGGCGGAGGCGGGATTAGAACCCACGACCTCTGACTCCCGAGCCCGGGCTCTCCTTAGCCACGCTGCTTCTCGTTGTTGCTGCTTTTAGTTTTTAAGCGCTTACTAATGTGTCAAGCACTGTTCTAAGCGCTGGGGTGGGTGCAATCTAATAATGCTGATAATAATAATGGCATTTGTTAAGCGCTTACTATGTGCCAAGCACTGTCCTAAGCGCTGGGGAGGTTACAAGGTGATCAGGTTGTCCCACGGGGGGCTCACAGTCTTCATCCCCATTTCACAGATGAGGTCACTGAGACTGTGAGCCCACTGTTGGGTAGGGACCGTCTCTATATGTTGCCAACTTGTACTTCCCAAGCGCTTAGTACAGTGCTTTGCACACAGTAAGCGCTCAATAAATACGATTGATGATGATGATGAGGCTCAGAGAAGTTCATTCAATCGTATTTATTGAGCGCTTACTGTGTGCACTGTACTAAGCACTTGGGAAGTCCAAGTCGGCAACAGATAATAATAATGATGGCATTTATTAAGCGCTTACTATGTGCGTTGCACTGTTCTAAGCGCTGGGGAGGTTGCGAGGTGATCAGATTGTCCCACGGGCGGCTCACAGTCTTCATCCCCATTTCACAGATGAGGTCACTGAGGCTCAGAGAAGTTCATTCAATTGTATTTATTGAGCGCTTACTGTATGCACTGTACTAAGCGCTTGGGAAGTCCAAGTCGGCAACAGATAATAATAATAATGGCATTTATTAAGCGCTCACTATGTGCATTGCACTGTTCTAAGCGCTGGGGAGGATACAAGGTGATCGGGTTGTCCCACGGGCGGCTCACAGTCTTCATCCCCATTTCACAGATGAGGTCACTGAGGCTCAGAGAAGTTCATTCAATCATATTTATGGAGCGCTTACTGTGTGCACTGTACTAAGCGCTTGGGAAGTCCAAGTCGGCAACAGATAATAATAATAATGGCATTTACTAAGTGCTTACTATGTGCCAAGCACTGTTCTAAGTGCTGGGGAGGATACAAGGTGATCGGGTTGTCCCACGGGCGGCTCACAGTCTTCATCCCCATTTCAGAGATGAGGTCACTGAGGCTCAGAGAAGTTCATTCAATCGTATTTATTGAGCGCTTACTGTGTGCACTGTACTAAGCACTTGGGAAGTCCAAGTCGGCAACAGATAATAATAATAATGGCATTTATTAAGCGCTTACTATGTGCCAAGCACTGTTCTAAGCGCTGGGGAGGATGCAAGGTGATCAGGTTGTCCCACGGGGGGCTCCCAGTCTTCATCCCCATTTTCCAGATGAGGGAACTGAGGCCCAGAGAAGTGAAGTGACTTGCCCAAAGTCACTCAGCTGACAGTTGGTGGAGCTGGGATTTGAACCCATGACCTCTGACTCCAAAGCCAGGGCTCTTTCCACTGAGCCGGTCCCTACCCAACAACGGGCTCACAGGCTAGAGGGGGGAGACAGACAACAAAGTGAAGTGACTTGCCCAGGGTCACCCAGCAGACAGGTGGGGGAGCCGGGATTCGAACCGGGCACGGCCCCTGTCCCCCGTGGGGCTCCCGGTCTTCATCCCCATTTTACAGATGAGGGGACTGAGGCCCGAAGACGTGAAATGACTCGCCCGAGGTCACAAGGCACACAATCTGACGCAGAGCGGGAGGGAGCGGACTGGGGAATAACCTCAACCATCCCGCCGGGGTCACACCGTAAGGGCCTTGGCACTAAGTAGGCGCTTAGCAAGTACCATACTTATTATTATTCTTAGATTCTACCTCCTGGAGGGTGGGGTGCTTTCATTCATTCATTCATTCATTCATTCAATTGTATTTATTGAGCGCCTACTACTACTAATAATAATTATGACATTTGTTCATTCATTCAATCACATTTATTGAGCGCCTACTGTGTGCAGAGCACTGGACTAAGCGCTTGGGAAGTACAAGTCGGTACGGTCCCTACCGAACAGTGAACAAGGAGAGGGTTCATTTGTTCAATCGTATTTATTGAGCGCTTACTACTACTAATAATAATGATATTTGTTCATTCATTCATTCAATCGTATTTATTGAGCGCTTACTACTACTACTAATAATAATGACATTTGTTCATTCATTCATTCAATCACATTTATTGAGCGCCTACTGTGTGCAGAGCACTGGACTAAGCGCTTGGGAAGGACAAGTCGGCAACATATAGAGATGGTCCCTACCCAACAGTGAACAAGGAGAGGGTTCATTCGTTCAATCATATTTATTGAGCGCTTACTACTAATAATAATAATGATATCTGTTCATTCACTCATTCAATCATATTTATTGAGCGCTTACTGTGTGCAGAGCACTGTACTAAGCACTTGGGAAGTACAAGTTGGTAACAGATAGAGATGGTCCCTACCCAACAGTGAACAAGGAGAGGGTTCATTCGTTCAATCGTATTTATTGAGCGCTTACTACTGTTACTAATAATGATGACATTTGTTCATTCATTCATTCAATCATATTTATTGAGCGCTTACTGTGTGCAGAGCACTGGACTAAGCGCTTGGGAAGGACAAGTCGGCAACATATAGAGACGGTCCCTACCCAACAGTGAACAAGGAGAGGGTTCATTAGTTCAATCATATTTATTGAGCGCTTACTACTACTACTAATAATGATATCTGTTCATTCATTCTTTCAATCATATTTATTGAGCGCTTACTGTGTGCAGAGCACTGGACTAAGCGCCTGGGAAGGACAAGTTGGCAACATAGAGAGACGGTCCCTACCCAACAGTGAACAAGGAGAGGGTTCATTCGTTCAATCGTATTTATTGAGCGCTTACTACTACTAATAATAATGATATTTGTTCATTCATTCAATCATATTTATTGAGCGCTTACTACTACTAATAATAATGATATTTGTTCATTCATTCGTTCAATCGTATTTATTGAGTGCTTACTACTACTAATAATAATGATATTTGTTCATTCATTCATTCAATCGTATTTATTGAGCGCTCCCTGTGTGCAGAGCACTGTACTGAGCGCTTGGGAAGTCCAAGTCGGCAACAGATAGAGATGGTCCCTACCCAACAATGAAGAAGGAGAGGGTTCATTCGTTCAATCGTATTTATTGAGCGCTTACTACTACTACTAATAATGGTGACATTTGTTCATTCATTCATTCAATCGTATTTATTGAGCGCTTACTGTGTGCAGAGCACTGGACTGAGCGCTTGGGAAGGACAAGTCGGCAACCTATAGAGGCGGTCCCTACCCAACAACGGGCTCACAGTCGAGAAGGGGGAGACGGATGGCCAAACGCAACACGTGGACGGGCGTCAAGTCGTCAGAACAAAGCGAATGATAGTGAAAAGCTAGACTGTGCCCTCTTTGGAGTTGGGGAAACTGAGGCCCGGAGAAGTAAGGTTAAAAGCAGCGGAGCCAGGTTTAGAACCCAGGTCCTCCGAGTCCCAGGCTGGGTTTTTTCTAATCGGCCGCCCGGCTTCTCCATCCGGCCTCCGTCCCCCAACTTCCCTGACCCTCGGCGGGGATGTGGGTTTCCTCGGCGATCATCATCATCATCAATCGTATTTATTGAGCGCTTACTATGTGCAGAGCACTGTACTAAGGCGATCTTGGGGGGGACTGTGATATTAGGACCGTGCAGACAGAACTAGGCCCTCCCCTCCCCTCCCGCCCCCCACATTTCCTCCTCCTCCTCTCACATCCTGTCTCTGCTTCCCATATTGGGCGGATGATCTGGGGCGGAAATTAAAGCCGCGGTTGGGAGGGGGGCCGGTGGAGACCCCCAAGGGAGAGCTGCTTTTGTGGGGGGGGGGGGGGTGTCCAGTACAGAGGCGGTGACCTCTGGGAGGGAGACTGGGAAGGGGGAAGGGGAAGGCCGCACCCAGGGAGAGGGTCCAGATGGAGCGGACGTCCAGAGGCCCCGGGGGACTACTGCGGCTGGCGGGCTTCCTGTCCGGTGAGTGACCGGCTGGCTCGCCCCCTCGGTCCCCCCGGACTGACCCTGCGGCTTACTTGTACTTCCCAAGCGCTTAGTACAGTGCTCTGCACGCAGTAAGCGCTCAATAAATACGATTGATGATGATGATGATGATGCCCCGGGATGGGCGGCGCTCGGGCACAGGCCTTGGGGGTCACCGGCTGTAGCCCTGGAAGCGTCCCCCCCTGTAGGCCTCCTCCTCATCATCAATCGTATTTACTGAGCGCTTACTGTGTGCAGAGCACTGTACTGAGCGCTTGGGAAGTCCAAGTTGGCAACATATAGAGACGGTCCCTACCCAACAGTGGGCTCACAGTCTTTTCCACGACCTCCAGGAAGCGTCAACCGCCAAAAATGGACTTGGGGGGTCACCGACTGTAGCCCTGGAGGCGTCCCCCCCATAGGCCTCCCCCGTCAGGCCACCACACGACCTCCAGGAAGCGTCAAACTGCCAAAACTGGACCTTGGGGGGTCACCGGCTTTTAGACTGTGAGCCCGCCGTTGGGTAGGGACCGTCTCTATATGTTGCCAACTTGGACTTCCCAAGCGCTTAGTACAGTGCTCTGCACGCAGTAAGCGCTCAATAAATACGACCGATTGATTGATTGATCAGCTGTAGCTCTGGAAGCGTCCCCCCCATAAGCCTCCCCCATCAGGCCGCCACACGACCTCCAAACCGCCAAAACTGGAGGCCAAATCCGGGGAGGGAAAGACCCCGGGCCTGGGGGATTCTTCATCCACCCGCTTTGTGACCTCAGGAATGCCGCTCAACCTCTCTGGGCTCCCACCCTTTTTTTTTTGGATGGTATTTGTTAAGCGCTTACTAGGTGCCTGCACTATTCTGAGCGCTGGGGTAGCTATGAGATCAGAATAGCGATAATAATAATGGTATTTGATAAGCACTTCATTCATTCAGTCGTATTTATTGAGCGCTTACTGCGTGCAGAGCACTGTACTGAGCGCTTGGGAAGTCCAAGTCGGCAACAGAGAGAGACGGTCCCTACCCAACAACGGGCTCAAAGTCTAGAAGCGGGGGCTCACAGAGTTGCCAGCCCTGTTCTAAGCGCTGGGGGAGATACAAGATGGTAATAGTGATGATAATTTGTACTTCCCAAGCGCTTAGTACAGTGCTCTGCACATAGTAAGCGCTCAATAAATACGATTGATGATGATGATGATAATGGTATCTGTTAAGCGCTTACTATGTACCAGGCACTGTACTGAGCGGTGGGGCGGTCGCCGGCAAGTCAGATTGGACCCAGCCCCTGTCCCACGTGGGGCTCACTCTCTCAAACTCCCATTTTACGGATGAGGTCACTGAAGCTCAGAGAAGTGAAGTGATTTAATAATAATAATAATAATGATGGCATTTATTAAGCGCTTACTATGTGCAGTGCACTGTTCTAAGCGCTGGGGAGGTTACAAGGTGATCAGGTTGTCCCAGGTGGGGCTCACTGTCTTAATCCCCATTTTACAGATGAGGGAACCGAGGCCCAGAGAAGTTGTGCCAGCTGACAATCGGTGGAGTGGGGATTTGAACCCATGACCTCCGACTCCAAAGCCCGGGCTCTTTCCCCTGAGCCACGCGATTTGACCAAAGTCACACAGCAAGAAGCAGAACCTCGGGGAACCAACACGGGCTCGGCCGCTCGGCTGCTGCGTGACCTGGGGCGGGTCACTTCAGTGCGTGGCTCAGTGGAAAGAGCCCGGGCTTTGGAGTCAGAGGTCATGGGTTCGAATGCCGACTCCACCACATGTCTGCTGTGTGATCTTGGGCAAGTCACTTCACTTCTCTGGGCCTCAGTGACCTCATCTGTAAAATGGGGATTAAGACTGTGAGCCCCACCTGGGACAACCTGATCACCCTGTAGCCTCCCCAGCGCTTAGAACAGTGCTTTGCACATAGTAAGCGCTTAATAAATGCCAATTATTATTATTATTATTATTATTATTATTATTATTATTATTCTCCGGGCCTCGGTTTCCTTGTCTGTATAATGGAGATTATCCTTATCTGTGAAGTGGAGATTTCAGACGGGGTGAGCGCCACGTGGGACAGGGAATGGGTCCAACCCCGTTATCTCGTATCTACCCCAAGGCTTAGACACTCTCCAGTCCGGACTTCACTCCATTTTTCTCCCAAAATCATCATCATCATCATCATCAATCGTATTTATTGAGCGCTTACTGGCTCAGTGGCAACAGCCCAGGCTTTGATGGCAGAGGTCGTGGGTTCAAATCCCGGCTCCGCCACTTGTCGGCCGGGTGGCTTTGGGCGAGTCACTCCTCTGGGCCTCAGTTCCCCTCATCTGGAAAATGGGGATGAAGACTGGGAGCCGCACGGGGGACAACCTTGATCCCCTTGTCACCTCCCCTGCGCTTAGAACAGTGCCCGGCACGGAGTAAGCATGTAGCAGCGTGGCTCAGTGGAAAGATCAATCAATCAATCAATCAATTGTATTTATTGAGCGCTTACTATGTGCAGAGCACTGTACTAAGCGCCTGGGAAGTACAAATTGGCAACATATAGAGACAGACCCTACCCAACAGTGGGCTCACAGTCTAAAAGGGGGAGACAGAGAACAATACCAAACATACTAACAAAATAAAATAAATAGAATAGATATGTACAAGTAGAATAAATAAATAAATAAATAGAGTAATAAATATGTACAAACACATATACATATATACAGGAAAGAGCCTGGGCTTTGGAGTCAGAGGTCGTGGGTTCAAATCCCGGCTCCGCCGATTGCCAGCTGTGTGACTTTGGGCAAGTCACTTCACTTCTCTGGGCCTCAGTTCCCTCATAACTCATGGGGATGAAGACTGTGAGCCCCCCGTGGGACAACCTTGATTACCTTGTATCCTCCCCAGCGCTTAGAACAGTGCTTGGCACACAGTAAGCACTTAACAAATACCAACATTATTATTATTATTATTATTATTATTACTGTGTGCAACTGTGAGCCCCATGTGGGACAACCTTGATTACCTTGTATCCTCCCCAGTGCTTAGAACAGTGCTTGGCACATAGTAAGCGCTTAACAAATACCAACATTATTATTATTATTATTATTATTATTACTGTGTGCAACTGTGAGCCCCACGTGGGACAACCTTGATTACCTTGTATCCTCCCCAGCGCTTAGAACAGTGCTTGGCACATAGTAAGCGCTTAACAAATACCAGCATTATTATTATTATTACTGTGTGCAACTGTGAGCCCCCCGTGGGACAACCTTGATTACCTTGTATCCTCCCCAGCGCTTAGAACAGTGCTTGGCACATAGTAAGCGCTTAACAAATACCAACATTATTATTATTATTACTGTGTGCAACTGTGAGCCCCACGTGGGACAACCTTGATTACCTTGTATCCTCCCCAGCGCTTAGAACGGTGCTTGGCACATAGTAAGCGCTTAACAAATACCAACATTATTATTATTATTATTATTATTACTGTGTGCAACTGTGAGCCCCACGTGGGACAACCTTGATTACCTTGTATCCCCCCCCCCAGCGCTTAGAACAGTGCTTGGCACATAGTAAGCGCTTAACAAATACCAGCATTATTATTATTATTACTGTGTGCAACTGTGAGCCCCACGTGGGACAACCTTGATTACCTTGTATCCTCCCCAGTGCTTAGAACAGTGCTTGGCACATAGTAATCGCTTAACATATACCAACATTATTATTATTATTAGTATGCAGAGCCTGTACTAAGCGGTTGGGAAGTACAAGTTGGCTCAGGCCGTGTTTCCCCGCTCCTCTAGGCCCTCCAGGGTTGCCCGTCCACCTCGACGTCATCATCAATCATCAATCGTATTTATTGAGCGCTTACTATGTGCAGAGCACTGTACTAAGCGCTTGGGAAGTACAAATTGGCAACATATAGAGACAGTCCCGACCCAACAGTGGGCTCACAGTCTAAAAGGGGGAGACAGAGAACAAAACCAAACATACTAACAAAATAAAATAAATAGAATAGATATGTACAAATAAAATAAATAAATAAATAGAGTAAAAAAAAATATGTACAAACATATATAGATATATACAGGTGCTGTGGGGAAGGGAAGGAGGTAAGATGGGGGGGATGGAGAGGGGGACGAGGGGGAGAGGAAGGAAGGGGCTCAGTCTGGGAAGGCCTTCTGGAGGAGGTGAGCTCTCAGCAGGGCCTTGAAGGGAGGAAGAGAGCGAGCTTGGCGGATGTCAGACAGAAACTCCTCACCCGCGGCTTTAAAGGCCTCCATCCCCTCACCCCACTGCCCTCCTCCTCTGCCCCTGCCCGCATATTTCTCTCTTCTAGTGCCAACTTTCTCCCCTCCCCTCCATCTCGTCTATCTCACTCACCCTCACCCTCTCCCCCACATCCGGCCGCTGGCCTGGACCACCCTTCCTCCTCACATCCTCCAGACGATTCCTCTCCCCGCCCTGTTGACGGCCCGTCTCCTTGGGTAGGGGCCGTCTCTAGATGTTGCCAACTTGCACTTCCCAAGCGCTTACTACAGTGCTCGGCACACAGCAAGTGCTCAATAAATACAATTGATTGATTCCCTGACTGAGCCCCCCGTCCTCCTCTCCCGCTCCCCTCTCGCTCCCTTTATTCATCCCCTTTCTTCATTAAGCGCTTAGTACAGTGCTCTGCACACAGTAAGCGCTCAATAAATACGATTGAAATACGATTGAATGAATCCCTGCTCATTCATTCGTTCAATCGTATTTATTGAGCGCTTACTGTGTACAGAGCGCTTGGGAAGTCCAAGTCGGCAACACATAGAGACGGTCCCTACCCAACAGCGGGCTCACAGTCTAGAAGGGGGAGACAGATGACAAAACAAAACATATTAACAAAATAAAATAAATAGAATAAATATGTACAAGTAAAATTAATAAATAGAGTAATAAATGAGTACAAACATATATACAGGTGCGGTGGGGAGGGGAAGGAGGTAAGGCGAGCCCCACATCGCTTATGTCCATCAGAGAAGCAGCGTGGCTCAGTGGAAAGAGCCCGGGCTTTGGAATCAGAGGTCACGGGTTCAAATCCCGGCTCTGCCAATTGTCAGCTGGGTGACTTTGGGCAAGTCACTTCACTTCTCTGGGCCTCAGTTCCCTCATCTGGAAGATGGGGATGAAGACTGTGAGCCCCACGTGGGACAACCTGATCACCTTGTAACCTCCCCACCGCTTAGATCAGTGCTTGGCACATAGTCAGTTCTTAATAAATGCCATTATTATTATTATCTCCATCATTTATTGATTTCTATCATTGTCTGCCTCCCCCTCTAATAATAATAATAATGATGATGGCATTTGCTAAGCACTTACTATGTGCCAAGAACTGTTCTAAGCGCTGGGATGGCTACAAGGTGATCAGGTTGTCCCACGTGGGGCTCGCCGTCTTCATCCCCATTTTCCAATCAATCAATCAATCAATCAATCAATCGTATTTATTGAGCGCTTACTGTGTGCAGAGCACTGTACTAAGCGCTTGGGAAGTCCAAGTTGGCAACATAGAGAGACAGTCCCTACCCAACAGCGGGCTCACAGTCTAGAAGGGGGAGACAGAGAACAAAACCAAACATATTAACAAAATAAAATAAATAGAATAGATATGTACAAGTAAAATAAATAAATAGAGTAATAAATATGTACAAACATATATACATATATACAGGTGCTGTGGGGAAGGGAAGGAGGTAAGACGGGGGGGGTGTGTGGAGAGGGGAACGAGGGGGAGAGGAAGGAAGGGGGTCTGAGGCCCAGAGAATCAGTCAATCGTATTTATTGAGAGCTTACCGTGTGCAGAGCACTGTACTAAGCGCTTGGGAAGTCCAAGTTGGCAACATATAGACGGTCCCTACCCAACAGTGGGCTCACAGTCTAAAAGAGAAGTCAAGTGACTTGCCCAAAGTCCCACAGCCGACAAGTGACAGAGCCGGGATTAGCACCCCTGACTGTGGGCCGGTAATGTGTCTCCTTCATGTTATAGTGTACTCTCCCAAGTGCTTAGTACAGTGCCCTGCACACGGTAAGCGCTCAGTAAATATAATTGACTGACTGCCACCTTAGTAAGTGCTTAACAAACACTACAATCAATCAATCAATTGTATTTATTGAGCGCTTACCGTGTGCATAGCACTGTACTAAGCGCTTGGGAAGTACAAGTTGGCAACGTAGAGAGACAGTCCCTACCCAACAGTGGGCTCACAGTCTAGAAGGGGGAGACAGAGCTCCCAGCGTGGCTCAGTGGAAAGAGCCCGGGCTTTGGAGTCAGAGGTCATGGGTTCAAATCCCGGCTCCTCCAATTGCCAGCTGGGTGACTTTGGGCAAATCACTTCTCTTCTCTGTGCTTCAGTTCCCTCATCTGTAAAATGGGGATGAAGACTGTGAGCCCCCGGTAGGACAACCTGATCACCTTGTAACCTCCCCAGCGCTTAAAACAGTGCTTTGCGCATAGTAAGCTCTTAATAAATGCCATTATTATTATTATTTAAGAGGAAAGGGGGGGGCTTAATCTGTGAAGGCCTCCTGGAGGAGATGGACCTTCAGTAAGCCTTTGACCTCCGGCCTCTTTCCCACCTCCTCCCTGAACTCTGACTCAGCTCTCTCACATGGATTCGAAAGGGGAACCTCGGAGAGAAGCGGAAAATTTTGTCCCGGGTTTCCATTTTCCCACTTTCGGTGTCTTATCACGCGACTCTTCAATTTTTTTCTTCTAGTGGTATTTGTTAAGCACGAACTACGTGCCAAGTACTCCCCTCCCCATCGTCCCTACTCCCTTCCTCGGCTCTACCGCTCCCGCCCCATAGCACTTGGGTATATATGTATATATTTATTATTCTATTTACTTTATTAATTCTGTGTATGTACCTATCATTCTATTTATTTTGATGCTATTGATGCCTGTCTACTTAATAATAAAATAACGATGGCATTTATTAAGCGCTTACTCTGTGCCAAGTACTGTTCTAAGCGCTGGGGAGGTTACAAGGTGATCGGGTTGTCCCACGGAGGGGCTCCCAGTCTTAATCCCCTTTCTACAGATGAGGTAACTGAGGCACAGAGACGTTAAGTGGCTCGTCCCCCTCTTCCCCCTCGTCCCCCTCTCCATCCCCCCGTCTTACCTCCTTCCCTTCCCCACAGCACCTGTATATATGTATATATGGTTGTACATATTTATTACTCTATTTATTTATTTTACTTGTACATTTCTATCCTACTTATTTTATTTTGTTGGTATGTTTGGTTCTGTTCTCTGTCTCCCCCTTTTAGACTGTGAGCCCACTGTTGGGTAGGGACTGTCTCTATGTGATGCCAATTTGTACTTCCCAAGCGCTTAGTACAGTGCTCTGCACATAGTAAGCGCTCAATAAATACGATTGATTGATTGATTGATTGCCCAAAGTCACACAGCTGGCAATTGGTGGAGCCGGGATTTGAATCCATGACCTCTGATTCCAAAGTCCATACTCTTTCCCCTGAGCCACACTGTCTGCTGGGTGACCTGGAGCGAGTCACTTTACTTCTCTGAGCCTCAGTTCCCTCAGTTGTCAAATGGGGATTGAGACTGGGATCCCCCCTGTGGGACAGGGGCTGGGAAGCAGCGTGGCTCAGTGGAAAGAGCCCGGGCTTTGGAGTCAGAGGTCATGGGTTCGAATCCCGGCTCTGACACATGTCTGCTGTGTGACCTTGGGCAGGTCACCTGACTTCTCTGGGCCTCAGTTACCTCATCTGTAAAATGGGGATGAAGACTGTGAGCCCCCCGTGGGACAACCTGATCACCTTGTATTCCCCCCCACCCCCAGCACTTAAAACAGTGCTTTGCACATAGTAAGCGCTTAACAAATGCCATTATTATTATTATTATTTGCCTGTTTCCACCCCAGTGCTTAGTACAGTGCCTGGCACATAGTAAGCGCTTAACAAATACCAGCCAGCATTGTGGCTCAGTGGGAAGAGCCCGGGTTTGGGAGTCAGAGGTCATGGGTTCTAATCCTGCCTCTGCCACTTGTCAGCTGGGTGATGATGATGGTAATGGGCAAGTCGATTAATCAATCATCAATCAGTTGCATTTATTGAGCACTTACTGTGTGCAGAGCACTGTACGAAGCGCTTGGGAAGTACAAGTTGGCAACATTTGGAGACAGTCCCTACCCAACAGCGGGCTCACAGTCTAGAAGGGGGAGACAGAGAACAAAACCAAACATATTAACAAAAGAAGATAAATAGAATAGATATGTACAAGTAAAATAAATAAATAAATAAATAAATAAATAAATAGACTAGATATGTAAAAGTAAAATAACTAAATAAATAGAGTAATCAATATGTACAAACATATATACATATATGCAGGTATATACATAACTTCTCTGGGCCTCAGTGACTTCATCTGGAAAATGGGGATTGAGACTGTGAGCCCCCCGTGGGACAACCTGATCACCTTGTAACCTCCCCAGTGCTTAGAACAGTGCTTGGCACGTAGTAAGCGCTTAACAAATACCATTATTATTATTATTATTGTCATTCCTCGTTGAGCAGTTCTCTAACTGAGATCTTCTACTGCCCATCCTGCTTCCACCCTGTGGCGTCCTGGGGTGGTTAGTGAGGCCCAGAGAGGGGAAAGGGCTGGCCCCGGGACACACAGCATCGGGGAGCTGAGGGGGAATTAGAACCCGCAACCAGCGGTCCCCCCGGTCCGCCTGCTCCGCTGTATCTCCGGGACCACCCTGTTACTACCATGCTGGAGGATGGAAGTGGGGCCCTGAGGCGACCCCTGCTCCAGGAGCCGTCCACCCCCTCGCCCCCGCAGTCTCCGGCCTGGCGTCCGGATCGCCATCCCGCGCTGAGCGTCCGCCCCCTGTGTCGTAGGTGCCTGGATCGTTGGGGCGCAGGGGCCCCCCATGAACCACACGCGGGGAGACTCCGTCCTCTTCCCCCTAAACGTCTCCGTGACCTCCGACTTGCGGGCGGTCGAATGGACCTTCGTGACCAAGAAGCAGGCTATCGTGGAGCTCCGGCCCGGGTCTCAGGGGACCCTTCCCACCTGGGTCCAGGAGAGCTACAAACAGAGGGTCCACAATGTCGCCGGGATCTCCCTGCGGTTGCTGGATGTGACTCCTGAGGACAGCGGCACCTACGAGGCCCAAGTCAAATTCCAGTCGGGAACGGTCCAGAAGCAGCAATTCACCCTCGCGGTGTACGGTGAGAGAGGGGCTCGGGGGGGCGGGGGGACCCTCTGCCGGGCTGGACGCCGAGGACGGGCTGGCTGGCGGTCACCTCGCCGTCCGGCCCGCGGTGAGTTGCCTCACCCTGGCTCCCCCCTGTAGCCGAGGTCAAGCTGTCCCCTCTCCCCGCATCACCTTGTGCCTCAGTATCCACCTCATTTTCCCCACCCCATTATCCCCTCCTGGGCCACAGAGACTAGAAGCAGAGGAACCGTCACCTTGCCGGCCCTCGCCTCCCCTTTCCCCGCCTCGGTTTCCCCCTCCGCCAACCGGGGGCATCCTCCCAGTCTCCACATCAGTGAGGGCGAGGGGTCGGGGGTCCCCATCGGGTGGCTCCCCCGGGCCCTGACCCCCGCTGTCTCTCCTCTGTCAGAGCCGGTGCCCGTCCCCGAGATCCACTGGCGGCCCGCAAGCCGGGTCTCGGCCTGGTGCAACGTGACTCTGGAGTGTCGGCTCCCGGGGGCGGGAGAGGGGGCGGCCGTGACCGTGAGCTGGAGGAGGGGGGACCCCCCGGAGGAACTGGCAGGGGCGGAGCGGCGGGGGCTGTCCCCCGACCACCGGACCCTCAGCCTGGCCCTGCCTTCGCCCCATCCCAACGTCACCTCCTTCACCTGCCTGGCCCACTCTCCCGCCCAGGAGAGAAGCGCCTCCATCCAACTCGGGGACCCCTGCCCCTCACCGGAGTCTTCCACTAAAGGTACCCAGAAGTTCAATTAATTCGGGGGTCCCCACACTGTCCTGCTGCCCACCCCAAGGGAGACTGTAGATGGTCAGCTCGTCCTCTAGACCGTCAGCTCGCTGTGGGCGGGGAATTGGGTCCGTTTGTCGCTCTGTCGTCCTCTCAATCAATCAATCAATCGTATTTATTGAGTGCTTACTATGTGCAGAGCACTGTACTAAGCGCTTATAATAATGATGGTATTTGTTAAGCGCTTACTATGTGCAAAGCACTGTTCTAAGCACTGGGGAGGTTACAAGGCGATCAGGTTGTCCCACGGGGGGCTCACAGTCTTAATCCCCATTTTCCAGATGAGGGAACTGAGGCCCAGAGAAGTGAAGTGACTTGCCCGGAGTCACATACCGGTGCTCTGCACACGGTAAGCGCTCAATAGATAGGACAGACCGACCTATGTGGGGTGTCGCCACAGACCGCTTTCAGCTACCTCCACCGGCCCCCCTCAACGCCGGCCTCTTGGCCTCTGACTGGTGGTGTGAGGATGGGTTGGGGGCGTCTATTATTCCAGGGGCGGCTTCCTCGGTGAACGCCTTCCCCCTAAACGGGATTATCTCCGCCGCTCTGCTGCTGTCCCTGTCCCTGCGGATGGATTACGATTAAAGGAGAAGATGGAGGCGGAGAGGGGCAGGTAAGCCAGGTGACCCCAACTTCAGCCGTTCTCCCTTTTCCCCTCGTCCGCCCTCCCAGGCGAGAGCCGCTCTCCCCAGCGCAGCCGGTGGTGGTTGTTCAGGGAGGCTGCTGTGTGGACGGAGCCCGACAGCAGGGGCCGCTGGAGCCACTGGTTTCCCGGGGCTCCCGAGGCGGGAAGGGAAGCCGAGAGAGCAGGGCCAGTCATCGGACTCCGACCGTGACCCCTAATAATAATAATGATGGCATTTCTTAAGCGCTTACTATGTGCAAAGCACTGTTCTAAGGCTGGGGAGTTACAAGGTGATCAGGTCGCCCCACGGGAGGCTCACAGTCTTAATCCCCATTTTACAGATGAGAGAACTGAGGCACGGAGAAGTTAAGTGACTTGACCAAAGTCACACAGCTGGTAATTGGCGGAGCCGGGATTTGAACCCATGACCTCTGACTCCAAAGCCAGGACTCTTTCCACTGAGCCACGCTGCTTCTCTTAAGCCCTGGGGAGGTTAACAAGGTGATCAGGTTGTCCCACGGGGGGCTCCCAGTCTTAATCCCCATTTTACAGATGAGGGAACTGAGGCCCAGAGAAGTTAAGTGATTTGCCCAAAGTCACTCAGCTGACAATTGGCAGAGCCAGGATTTGAACCCATGACCTCTGACTCCAAAGCCCAGGTTCTTTCCACTGAGCCACGCTACTTCTCTTAAGCCCTGGGGAGGTTAACAAGGTGATCAGGTTGTCCCACGGGGGGCTCCCAGTCTTAATCCCCATTTTACAGATGAGGGAACTGAGGCCCAGAGAAGTTAAGTGATTTGCCCAAAGTCACTCAGCTGACAATTGGCAGAGCTGGGATTTGAACCCATGACCTCTGACTCCAGAGCCTGTGCTCTTTCCAGTGAGCCACGCTGCTTCTCTAACCTGACCTCTGACCCTCGATCCCACCTTTCCCTTAGACTGGAAGCCCCGCGTGGACAATGACTCGGTCCAACTAAATAATAAGAATAATGACGATGGCATTTGTTAAGCGCTTACTATGTGCCAAGCACTGTTCTGAGCGCTTGGGTAGATACGAGGTAATCAGGGTAGGGCTCCCAGTCTTCATCCCCATTTTACAGATGAGGGAACTGAGGCCCAGAGAAGTGAAGTGACTTGCCCAAAGTCACCCAGCTGACAAGTGGCAGAAGCGGGATTAGAACCCACGACCTCTGACTCCCAACCCCGGGCTTTTTCCACTAAGCCAAGCTGCTTCTCTAAATGACAATGGTATTTGTTCAGCGCTTACTATGTGCCAAGCACTGTTCTAAGCGCTGGGGGGGATACAAGGTGATCAGGTTCTCCCAGGGGGGCTCACGGTCTCAATCCCCATTTTACAGATGAGGGAAGTGAGGCCCAGAGAAGTCAAGTGACTTGCCCAAGGTGACACAGCAGACAGGTGGCGGAGTCAGGATTAGAACCCACGACCTTCTGCTTCCCAGGCCCGGGCTGTAGCCACTAGGCCATGCATCCGTCCAGCCCTCAGTACGGTGCTCGGCATGTAGTTAACGCGTGGCTTAGTGGAAAGGGCCCGGGCTTGGGAGTTGTAGGACGTGGGTTCAAATCCCGGCTCTGCCACTTGTCAGCTGGGTGACCTTGGGCGAGTCGGTTCACTTCTCTGGGCCTCAGTTCCCTCATCTGGAAAATGGGGATGAAGACAGTGAGCTCCACGTGGGACAACCCGTGGACCTCGTATCTCCCCCAGAGCTTCGAACAGTGCTCGGCACATGGTAAGCGCTTAACAAATACCATCATTATCATTATTCTTCTTCTGCTGATTCCCTCTCCCCCGTCCGCCCTCCGCCCTGAACGCCAGGAAGCCGGTGGGAATCCGCAGTGGGGGGGTCCGGCGTTTCCGAGGAGGGAGGTTGTGGGGGAGACCGGGGGGTTGGAGTGGACCCAAAGCCCCGCCCGGGCCCCTTCCGAGAGGAAACCGAGGCAGAGCCGGGACCCCGGGAGGAGAAAACAGGAAGCGATAACGGGAGAAGGCCCACCGACGTGGTTCCGGAGGAAAAGGGGCAAGGCCGAGAATCGGTCATCTTTATTGTAGGGGTCGCGTGACGTGGACGTCCATTCATTCATTCATTCATTCAATCATATGTATTGAGCGCTTGCTGTGTGCAGAGCACTGGACTAAGCGCTTGGGAAGTAAAAGTTGGCAACATATAGAGACGGTCCCTACCCAACAACGGGCTCACGGTCTAGAAGGGGGAGACAGACAACAAAACAAAGCATGTGGACACGTGTCAAAATCGTCAGAACAAATAGAGCCCACTGTTGGGTAGGGACTATCTCTAGATGTTGCCAACTTGTACTTCCCAAGCGCTTAGTCCAGTGCTCTGCACACAGTAAGCGCTCAATAAATACGATGGATTGATTGATTGATCATTCACAAAATAAAAAGAATAGTAAATATGTACTACATGTTTTCCAATGGCTGCTAACACTGTCCAAATATTTCCTAACATAGTGCTGTGATGACCCGACCAAGAGGAAAAAGCCTCAGTGGTATTTTTAACCCAGTCTTGCAGATGTCTCTTCATCAATCGTATTTATTGAGCGCTTACTATGTGCAGAGCACTGGACTAAGCGCTTGGGAAGTACAAATTGGCAACATATAGAGACAGTCCCTACCCAACAGTGGGCTCCCAGGAAGAAATATTTGCTACCACCAGCATCCGAGTTTTCCTTGCCCCGTAGCAGGGCATTGGAGAATTTCATTGTTTGGAGAAAGTCATCATCAATCGTCATCAATTGTATTTATTGAGCGCTTACTATGTGCAGAGCACTGTACTAAGCGCTTGGGAAGTACAAATTGGCAACATATAGAGACAGTCCCTACCCAACAGTGGGCTCACAGGAAGAAATATTTGCTACCACAAGCATCCGAATTTTCCTTGCCCCGTAGCAGGGCATTGGAGAATTTCATTGTTTGGAGAAAGTCATCATCAGTCGTCATCAATCGTATTTATTGAGCGCTTACTATGTGCAGAGCACTGGACTAAGCGCTTGGGAAGTACAAATTGGCAGAAGTCTTGTAGACAGAATAACCTCTGCCCTAGTCAATGCGTAACAAATATTCCATGAATTGTAAATACCAGTGTAAAAAAACAAACAAGCAAAAAACACTCCAATGGGAGGGGTAGGGGGTGGGTAAAGAGTTTGCACTTAATTACCAAGCTCTGGTCCCTCATTTGCTCTCACACAGACTTGTTTTCGAAAAAGAATTAAGCTCCGAAATGAACTTGAATTGCACCCTAGGTGAACAGGATCAGCACCACAGGAAGATTGAATGGCTCAGTGGAAAAAGCACAGGCTTGGGAGTCAGAGGTCACGGGTTCGAATCCCGACCCCGCCAACTGTCAGCTGTGTGACCTTGGGCAAGTCACTCAACCTCTCTGTGCCTCAGCCGCCTCATCTGCGAAATGGGGACTAAGACTGATGAACCGCCCCCGACGCCGCAGCCGCAAGGAAACTCGACGACGGGAGAAGAGGCCGACTCGTCCGGCGAGTGCCCGGGCCCGGCCTGGACGTCCTGACAATTTCCCGGTGACCCGTTCGGGAACCGGGCCCATCTCAGTCGGCCAATCTCTTCGTCGGCTCCGTCCGTTTTGAGTTCTCGGGCCAAACCGTCCGTAGAGAGTTGGGACGACGCATCGCGAGGGCCCTGCGGCTTTTTGCGGGGGGTCTTTGAGACGTGAAATGCCCCCCATCATCATCAATCGTATTTATTGAGCGCTTACTGCGTGCAGAGCGCTGTCCTAAGCGCTTGAATAAGGATGGCATTTATTAAGCGCTTACTATGTGCAAAGCCCTGTGTGACTTTGGGCAAGTCACTTAACTTCTCTTTGCCTCAGTTACCTCATCTGTAAAATGGGGATTAAGACTGTGAGCCCCCCGTGGGACAACCTGATTACCTTGTAACCTCCCCAGCGCTTAGAACAGTACTTTGTACATAGTAAGCGCTTAATAAATGCCATCATTATTATTATTATTATTATTCTAAGCGCTGGAGAGGTTACGAGGTGATCAGGTTGTCCCACAGGGGGCTCACAATTTTAATCCCCATTTTACAGGGGAGGTAACTGAGGCACACTTGCCCAAAGTCACCCAGCTGACAATTGCCAGAGGCGGAATTTGAACCCATGACCTCTGACTCCAAAGCCCGCGCGCTTTCCACTGAGCCACGCTGCTTAAAGCAGACTTTTAGACTGTGAGCCCGCTGTTGTGTAGGGACCGTCTCTATATGTTGCCAATTTGTACTTCCCAAGCGCTTAGTACAGGGCTCTGCACACGGTAAGCACTCAATAAATACGATTGATTGATTGATTAAAGCTAAATGCTGCGTGACCCTGGGCACGGGTGTTCATTAAGCTCTTACTATGCGCAAAGCACTGTACCGAACACTGAGAAGGGAGAGGACCCTGACTTCAGTCGGATCGGGTGGGGGGAGCTGGGCTGAGATTCCTTAGGAATAGAGTGGGAGCGGAGGGAAAAATCGGAAATTAAAAGAACGGATAAATAACGAATAAATACACGGAGCGGAAGGCGGCGGTTTTTCCACGTTTCTGCCAGACTGTTGGGTTTTGGTTTTCAATCAATCAATCAATCAATCAATCAATCGTATTTATTGAGCACTTACTGTGTGCAGAGCACTGTACTAAGCGCTTGGGAAGTACAAGTTGGCAACATATAGAGACGGTCCCTACCCAACAGGGGGCTCACAGTCTAAAAGCGCTTAGTAAAAGTCTAAAAGCGCTTCCCAAGCGCTTAGTACAGTGCTCTGCACACAGTCAGTGCTCAATAAATACGATTGATTGATTAAAAGGTGGGCTCGCGGTCTAAAAGACTTTTCAGCTGTTTTCTCAGGTATATTGTCCTCTCCCAAACGCTTAGTGCAGCGCTTTGCACACAGGAGGCGCTCAATAAATAGGAACCGATTCCCAACTATGGGAAGGTGAGCCACGGGGTGGTCAACCGGATGGGGAAAGTTCACTGACCCCGCTGCCCATAGGTGTTTAGGAGGCTGTTGTTTGGACTCCGCTCATTAAAAGAGCCCAGGCTTGGGAGTCAGAGGACCTGGGTTCGAATTCTGGCTCCGCCACTCTGTCCGCTGCGTGACCTTGGGCCGGTCACTTCCCTTCCCTCTGCCTCTGTTTCCTCATCTGGAAAATGGAGATTCAAAACCTGGGTTCGAATTCCGGCTCCGCCGCTCTGTCCTCTGCGTGATCTCGGGCAAGTCACTTCGCTTCCCTTTGCCTCTGTTTCCTCATCTGGAAAACGGGGATTCAAATCCTGTTCTCCCTCCTATTTGGACCCCGAGTCCCATTTGGGACGGGGACCGTGTCCGACCTGATTAACTTGTATCGACCCTGGTGCTTAGTACAGTGCTTGGCGCCTAATAAGTGCTTAATAAATATCGCAATTATTATCACGGTCGTTATTGATAAATGTGGTGTTCGTTAAGCTCTTACTATGCTTCAAGCACTGTACTGAACACTGAGAAGGGAGAGGTAAGACATGAGATTGGACAGCGTGGTTGAGTGGGGGGAGCCCGGGTTTAGGAGTCCAAAGGATCTGGGTTCTAATCCTGGCTCTGCCCTACGTCTGCCGCGTGACCTTGGGTAAGTCACTTCACTTCTCTGTGCCTCAATTCCCTCATCTGTAAAATGGGGATTAAGATGGTGAGTCCCGCGTGGGACAGGGACTGTATCCAACCTGATTAGCTTGTATCTGCCCCCAGCGCTTAGTACAGTGCCTGGCACGTAGTAAGCGCTTAACAGCGTGGCTTGAGAAGCAGCATGGCTCAGTGGAAAGAGCCCGGGCTTTGGAGTCAGAGGCCATGGGTTCGAATCCCAGCTCCGCCACATGCCTGCTGTGTGATCTTGGGCAAGTCACTTCACTTCTCTGAACCTCAGTGACCTCATCTGGAAAATGGGGATGAAGACTGTGAGCCCCACGTGGGACATCCTGATCACCCTGTATCCTCCCCAGCGCTTAGAACAGTGCTTTGCACATAGTAAGCGCTTAACAAATGATTATTATTATTATTATTATTATTATTTTATTATTATTAACAAATACCACCGGAATGGGTGTTGTGAATTAATTGGGAGGAGGAGGAGCTTGGAAAGGGAGTGATTTCCAGGCGGGAGCATGGAGTCAGAGGTGAGAGAGTTCATCCATTCGATCCTATTTATTGAGCGCTCACTGTGTGCACAGCGCTGGACTACGACTAATAATAGCCGTAGTAATAATTGTCACCGACTTGTACTTCCCAAGCGCTTAGTCCAGTGCTCTGCACACAGTAAGCGCTCAATAAATACGATCGAATGAATGAATGAATAATAATAACGATGGCATTTATTATGCGCTTACTATGTGCGGAGCGCTGTTCTAAGCGCCGGGGAGGTTACAAGGTGATGAAGTTGCAGGGGGCTCACAGTCTTCATCCCCATTTTCCAGATGAGGGAACTGAGGCACAGAGAAGTCAAGTGGCTTGCCCAAAGTCACCCAACTGGCAACCGGCGGAGAAGGGAAGTTGAGGACAAGGAGGCGCTCAGCGTGGCGCGGAGCGGGGTGGCGTTTTGGGGGGTGAGGGGAGGTTGGGTAGGGTGGCTTTAAGAGGGAAGCAGCGTGGCTCAGTGGAAAGAGCCCGGGCTTTGGAGTCAGAGGTCATGGGTTCGAATCCCGCCTCCACCACATGTCTGCTGTGTGACCTTGGGCAAGTCACTTAACTTCTCGGAGCCTCGGTTACCTCATCTGTCAAATGGGGATGAAGACTGTGAGCCCCACGTGGGACAACCTGATCACCTTGTATCCCCCCCCAGCGCTTAGAACAGTGCTTTGCACATAGTAAGCGCTTAACAAATGCCATCATTATTATTATTATTATTATTAAGGAGACCCGGAGAAGCAGTGTGGCCCAGTGGCTACAGCCCGGCTCCTCCCTCATCTGCTGTGTGACCTTGTGCAAGTCATTTCACGGCTCCGGGCCTCGGCTCCCCATCTGTCGAATGGGGATGAAATCCCTTCTCTCCTGCCGGCTTAGCCAGGCGGGACAGGGACTGTGTCCGTCCGGATTCTCTTGTCTCCACTCCAGCACTTAGAACAGTGTTTGACGCCTGCTCTCCCGAGCGCTTAGTACAGTGCTTTGTGCACGGTAAGCGCTCCATAAATGCGGTTGACTGAATGAGTAGGGACCGTCTCTATATGTGGCCAACTTGCACTTCCCAAGTGCTTAGTACAGTGCTGTGAACACAGTAAGCGCTCAATAAATACGATTGAATGAATACAGTTCACGTGCTCTCCCGAGCACTTAGTACAGTGCTTTGTGCACGGTAAGCGCTTCATAAATACAGTTTACTGAATGAGTAGGGACCGTCTCTCTATGTTGCCAACTTGTACTTCCCAAGCGCTTAGTACAGTGCTTTGCACACAGTAAGCGCTCAATAAATACGATTGAATGAATAAATACAGTTCGCGTGCTCTCCCGAGCACTTAGTACAGTGCTTTGGGCACGGTAAGCGCTTCATAAATACAGTTTACTGAATGAGTAGGGACCGTCTCTATATGTGGCCAACTTGTACTTCCCAAGCGCTTAGTACAGTGCTTTGCACACAGTAAGCGCTCAATAAATACGATTGAATGGATAAATACAGTTCGCATGCTCTCCCGAGCGCTTACTACAGTGCCTTGCGCACGGTAAGCGCTTCATAAATGCAGTTGACTGAATGGGTAAGGACCGTCTCTATATGTGGCCAACTTGCACTTCCCAAGCGCTTAGTACAGTGCTCTGAACACAGTAAGCGCTCAATAAACACAATTGAATGAATAAATACAGTTCGCGTGCTCTCCCAAGCGCTTAGTACAGTGCTTTGTGCATGGTAAGCGCTTCATAAATACAGTCAGTTCCCTCATCTGTAAAAATGGGGATGAAGACTGGGAGCCCCACGCGGGACAACTTGATCACATTGTATCCTCCCCAGCGCTTAGAACAGTGCTTTGCACGTAGTAAGCGCTTAACAAATGCCATCATTATTATTATTATTATTATTATTATGAGTTTATAGTCTAGAGCGGAGGGAGGCAGACATTAATTTTAAAAAATAATAAATTACAGATCTGTACATAAGCGCCGGGGTGGCTGTTCTCCCTCCTCCTTAGACCGCGAGCCCCATACGGGACCCAATTATCTTGCACAGCGCTTAGCACAGTGCTTGACACATAAAAAGCACTTCTTGACAACCACCACAGAAAGGAGACGGACCCTAAAAATCAAATTTTCCAATGTAACACAGAGAAGCAGCGCGGCCTAACGGAAAGAAGTCGGGGCCTGGAGGGGTCAGAGGACCCGGGTTCTAATCCCGGCTCCGCCACGCGTCTGCTGGGCGACCCTTGGGCTTCCGCGTGCCTCAGTTCCCTCATCGGCAAAATGGGCATTGAGACGGCGAGCCCCACGGGGGACGGGGACCGCGTCCAACCCGATTTGCTCGTCTCCACCCCGGCGCTTAGTACAGTGCCTGGCACCCTTGGGCTTCCGCGTGCCTCAGTTCCCTCGTCTGCAAAATGGGGATGAGACGGCGAGCCCCACGGGGGACAGGGCCCGGTTTGCTCGTCCCCACCCCGGCGCTTAGTACAGTGTCTGGCACGTAGTAAGCCCTTAACAACGGCCACGGTTATCATCAATCGTATTTACTGAGCGCTTACTGTGGGCAGAGCACTGTACTAAGCGCTTGTCGTTATTATCGTTATTGTTATTATCTCGTCTCTACTCCAGGGCTTACTGCAGTGCTTGGCGCAGGGGAGGCACCTAACAAATATCCCAATCACGAGGCTTTTTAGGGGGGCGATTCTGGTCCAGGCGGTGATGGGGGTGGTCCTTCTTGGGGGAAGTTGCCAAGGGTGACGCCAATTTGTGGAAAACCCTCTGACCTTAAAGCATTGTCAAGGGGCTTACCTGTATATATGTATATACCTGTATATATGTATATATGTTTGTACATATTTATTACTCTATTTATTTATTTATTTATTTATTTTACTTGTACATATCCATTCTATTTATTTTATTTTGTTAGTATGTTTGGTTTTGTTCTCCGTCTCCCCCTTTTAGACTGTGAGCCCACTGTTGGGTAGGGACTGTCTCTCATATGTTGCCAATTTGTACGTCCCAAGCGCTTAGTACAGTGCTCTGCACATAGTAAGCGCTCAATAAATACGATTGGTGATGATGATGACCTCCTCCGGCCGATGTACCCGGAGGAGGAAGTTTATGGGAGAACGACCTTCCGATTCCCGCGGGTGGAAGTTGGGTGGGGAGGGGTTATTTTGTTCGTTTTTTCCTTTTTTGTTAAGCGCTTACTATGTACCAAGCACTAAGCGCTGGGGTAGATACAAGGTGGTTGGGTTGCCCCCCATGAGGCTCACAGTCTTCAGATGAGGCCCAGAGAAGCGACGTGACTTAATAATAATAATAATAATGGCATTTATTAAGCGCTTACTATGTGCGAAGCACTGTTCTAAGCGCTGGGGAGGTTACACGGTGATCAGGTTGTCCCACATGGGGCTCACGGTCTTAATCCCCATTTTCCAGATGAGGCAACCGAGGCCCAGAGAAGCGACGTGACTTGCCTGAGGTCACCCAGCAGACGAGTGGCGGAGCCGGGATTAGAACTCATGACCTTCCGGGTGCAGGGTTGGGGGGGGGCTGAGGAGGGAGACGGGCCCGGGAGGAAGGGGGAGAAGCTACTTACAGGCCGGGAGGGTCGCAGCCGGGAAGACTTCCTCGTGATCCCCCCCCCACCCAGCCACACGTCAGCACCCCCCTCCAAAACACAAGTCCCCCGCGACCTTCAGCGATGCAGCCAGGGTTCGTAATTTGTCGGCGGTCCAGGAGGGTGAAACTTTTTCCGAAGGGGTTGGATGTGTCCGCTCGAGGCCTGAGGGTCTGAGAGACAGGAAGGGGACACTTACCCAGACTGTCACCTCCTTGGGGGTCAGGGAGCAACTCACGTTGGACTCTCCCGAGCGCTCAGTCCAGCGCTTTACCCACGGTAGGCGCTCAATAAATAGGACTGGGTGTACTGACAAACACCACTTCTTGACAGAAAGGAGACGGACACTAAAAATCAAAATTTCCAATGTAACACAGAGAAGCGGCGCGGCCTAATGGAAAGAACTTGGGGCCTGGGGGGTCAGAGGACCCGGGTTCTAATCCCGGCTCCGCCACCCGTCTGCTGGGCGACCCTGGGCAAGTCGCTTCTGCCTGCCTCAGTTCCCTCGTCTGCAAAATGGGCATTGAGACGGCGAGCCCCACGGGGGACCGCGTCCAACCCGATTTGCTCGTCTCCACCCCAGTGCTTAGTACAGTGCCCGGCCCGTAGTAAGCCCTTAACGACGGCCACGGTTATTGTTATTATCTCGTCTCTACCCCAGGGCTTACCACAGTGCTTGGCACAGAGGAGGCACTTAACGAATATAATAATGACGGCACTTGTTAAGTGCTTACTATGTGCAAAGCACTGTTCTAAGCGCTGGGGGGATACAAGGTGGTCACGTTGTCCCACATGTGGGGCTCACAGTCTTAATCCCCATTTTACAGATGAGGGAACTGAATATCCCAATCACTAGGCTTTCTGTGGGGGGGATTCTGGGTGTACTGTAGTGTACGCTATTCATTCATTCATTCAATCGTATTTATTGAGCGCTTACTGTGTGCTGAGCAATGTACTAGGCACTTGGGACGTACAAGTGGGCAACATCTAGAGACGGTCCCTACCCAACAGCGGGCTCACAGTCGAGAAGGGGGAGGCAGACAACAAAACAAAGCACTACACTCGCTTGTACTCCCCAAGCACTTAGTACAGTGCTCGGCACACAGTAAGCGCTCAATAAATACGACTGATTGATTGAATGGTTACCGGATCCGCGTGGCCGGGGCCGCTACGTCTTCCTCCGCGGGGGTCTGGCGGGAAATCTCTGGATCTCGCTGTAGATGGTCGACGGCGGGTTCCGGCTCTCGGCCGATGGGCCGCCTCGGCCCACTTCCTGCCGGGGCGAGAGATCGAGGGGGCTCAGGCTGGGGGGTCCAGTACGCTCTGGGCATCGCCCGCGTCTGGGGGTCCCGGGGGACCCCGAGGGACGGGACCACCCCCCCAAACCCACCTGGTAGTAGTCCACGGGGCGGTTGGGTGGTCTCAGCTCGGCGTAGTAAACTTCTGTGTCGCCGACTTCTGAGGGACAGATCCCGGTGATTCATTCATTCATTCATCCCGTCATGCTTATCGAGCACTGTACTAAACGCTTGGGAGAGCACACTACACTAACTCAGTGGAAAGGGCCCGGGCTTGGGAGTCAGAGGTCAAGGGTTCTAATCCCAGCTCCGCCGCATTCATTCATTCATTCAATCGTATTTATTGAGCGCTTACTGGGTGCGGAGCACTGGACTAAGCGCTTGGGAAGTCCAAGTTCGCAACATCTAGAGATGGTCCCTACCCAGCCGCATGTCTGCTGTGTGACCTTGGGCAAGTCACTTTGCTTCTCTGAGCCTCCGTTCCCTCATCTGCAAAATGAGGATTAAGACTGTAAGCCCCCCACCCCGTGGAACAACCTGATCACCTTGTATTCCCCCAGCGCTTAGAACAGTGCTTGGCACATAGTAAGCGCTTAACAATTATTATTCTCTGAGCCTCAGTGACCTCATCTGTCAAATGGGGATGAAGACTGTGAGCCCCACCCGTGGGACAACCTGATCACCTTGTATCCCCCCCAGCACTTAGAACAGTGCTTGGCACATAGTAAGCGCTTAACAATTATTATTCTCTGAGCCTCAGTTCCCTCATCTACAAAATGAGGATTAAGACTGTGAGCCCCCCGTGGGACCACCTGATCACCTTGTATCCCCCCCAGCGCTTAGAACAGTGCTTGGCACATAGTAAGTGCTTAACAATTACTATTCTCTGAGCCTCAGTTCCCTCATCTACAAAATGAGGATTAAGACTGTGAGCCCCCCGTGGGACAACCTGATCACCTTGGATGCCCCCCAGCGCTTAGAACAGTGCTTGGCACATAGTAAGCGCTTAACAATTATTATTCTCTGAGCCTCAGTGACCTCATCTGTCAAATGGGGATGAAGACTGTGAGCCCCCCGTGGGACCACCTGATCACCTTGTAACCCCCCCAGCGCTTACACATAGTAAGCACTTAACAATGGCCATTATTATTATTATTATTAATTATTATTATTGATAAATAATAATAATAATAATTAATAATAATAATAAACAGCCACATTCTCTGTCCACAGCGAGCTTATAGTCTAGAGGGGAAGACAGACTAGAAAGGGATGTTTGGGGAGGGTCACAGCCGTCCAAACCCCCAAATCCACCCCCAGCAGGATCTGTGTCCCGAAGCCCCCCCCATTCATTCATTCATTCAGTTGTATTTATTGAGCGCTTACTGTGTGCAGAGCACTGTACTAAGCGCTTGGGAAGTACAAGTTGGCAACATATAGAGACAGTCCCTACCCACCAGTGGGCTCACAGTCTAGAATCTCCCCTTCCTCCAGCAGCCCAAGCGGACCCCTCCCCCAGCCCCCCCGTTCTCCTATCTATGCGGCCCGGTTCACCGTGCGGGGCACTGTACTAAGCGTCGCAGTAGATAATAATAATGATGGCATTTGTTAAGTGCTTACTATGTGCAAAGCCCTGTTCTAAGCGCTGGGGAGGATACAAGGTGATCAGGTTGTCCCATGTGGGGCTCCCAGTCTTAATCCCCATTTTACAGCTGAGGTCACTGAGGCCCAGAGAAGTGAAGTGACTTGCCCAAAGTCACACAGCTCACTGTTGGGTAGGGACCGTCTCTATATGTTGCCAACTTGGACTTCAAATGTACCGAGGTAACCGAGGGCCGGAGGAGGGAAGTGAGTAGCCCAGGGTCACACAGCAGGCGAGCGGCAGAGCTGGGATGAGAAGCAGCGTGGCTCAGTGGAAAGAGCCCGGGCTTTGGAGTCAGAGGTCATGGGTTCAAATCCCGGCTCCACCGATTGTCAGCTGTGTGACCTTGGGCAAGTCGCTTCACTTCTCTGGGCCTCAGTGACCTCATCTGTAAAATGGGGATGAAGACTGGGAGCCCCCCCGTGGGACCACCTGATCACCTTGTAACCTCCCCAGCGCTTAGAACAGTGCTTTGCACATAGTAAGCACTTAATAAATGCCATCATAAATAACCCAGGTCCTTCTAGACTGTGAGCCCGCTGTTGGGTAGGGACCGTCTCTATATCATCATCATCATCATCATCAATCGTATTTATTGAGCGCTTACTATGTGCAGAGCACTGTACTAAGCGCTTGGGAAGTACAAATTGGCAACACATAGAGACAGTCCCTACCCAACAGTGGGCTCACAGTCTAAAAGGGGGAGACAGAGAACAAAACCAAACATACCAACAAAATAAAATAAATAGGATAGATATGTACAAGTAAAATAAATAAATAAATAGAGTAATAAATATGTACAACCACATATACATATATACAGGTGCTGTGGGGAAGGGAAGGAGGTAAATTGGGGGGATGGAGAGGGGGACGAGGGGGAGAGGAAGGAAGGGGCTCAGTCTGGGAAGGCCTCCTGGAGGAGGTGAGCTCTCAGCAGGGCCTTGAAGGGAGGAAGAGAGGTATATGTTGCCAACTTGGACTTCCGAAGCGCTTAGTACAGTGCCCTGCACACAGTAAGCGCTCAATAAATACGATTGAATGAATGACTCCCCACAGCACCTATGTATCTATCTGTAATTTATTGTTTTATCTATTTGTATTAATGTCTGTCTCCCCCACTAGACCGTGAGCTTGTTGTTGGGTAGGGACCGCCTCCATATGCTTCCAACTTGGACCTCCCAAGCGCTTAGTACAGTGCTCTGCACACAGTAAGCGCTCAATAAATACGATTGAATGAATGAATAAATATGATTGAATGAATGACTCCCGGGGCCGGGCTCTAACCACTGGGCCACACTGCTTCTCTACGCACGCATGGGGCGGGGAGCTGGGGGCTCCGGAGCCCTGAGAGCTAGGCTCCTTGCAGGAGAGAAGCAGCGTGGCTCAGTGGAAAGAGCCCGGGCTTTGGAGTCACAGGTCATGGGTTCAAATCCCGGCTCCGCCACTTTTCAGCTGGGTGACTTTGGGCCAGCCACTTCACTTCTCTGGGCCTCAGTGACCTCATCTGTCAAATGGGGATGAAGACTGGGAGCCCCCCGGGGGACAACCCGATCACCTTGTAGCCTCCCCAGCGCTTAGAACAGTGCTTGGCACGTAGTAAGCGCTTAATAAATGCCATTATTATTATTATTGTGGGGCGACGGGGTGTCGCTTACCTCTCCCGGCCGACGCCTTCTTCCTCTTCTTCTTCTTCTTCTTTTTCCAGAACCACAGTGCGGCCCCGAGGGTCACCAGGATCATGGGAGGTAATATTCCGATCATGTACTTCCAGCTCTCGGGAACTGCAATCCCATAGTTCGGAGTCAGGGGCTGGGGGGCTGGGGGGAGGGGGGGGGTCAGGGGTCAGAGGTCAGGGGTCAGGGATGGAGAGGGGGTGGGGGTGGGGAGAGGGGCAGAGCGGGAGGATTGCAAGGAGAGAGAAGATGGTTTCGAGGGTCGGTCAGTGACAGCTTCCATGAGTCTGCTAATAATAATAATAATAATAATAATAATAATAATGGTATTTGTTAAGCTCTTACTCTGTGCCACACCCTGTTTTAAGCCCTGGGGTGGAAACAAGCAAATCAGGTCGGACCCAATCCCTGCCCCACGTGGGGCTCACAGTCTCCATCCTCATCCTCAGAGAAGCAGCGTGGCTCAGCGGAAAGAGCCCGGGCTTTGGAATCGGAGGGCATGGGTTCGAATCCCGGCTCTACCACATGTCTGCTGTGTGACCTTGGGAAAGTCACTTCACTTCTCTGAGCCTCAGTTCCCTCACCTGTAAAATGGGGATTAAGACTGTGAGCCCCACGTGGGACAACCTGATCACCATGTATCCCCCCAGTGCTTAGAACAGTGCTTTGCACATAGTAAGCGCTTAACAAATGCCAACATTATTATTATTATTATTATTATTATTATCCTCAGAGAAGCAGCGTGGCTCAGTGGAAAGAGCCCGGGCTTTGGCGTCAGAGGGCATGGGTTCGAATCCCGGCTCCGCCACATGTCCGCTGTGTGACGTTGGACAAGTCACTTCTCTGGGCCTCAGTTACCTCATCTGTAAAATGGGGAGGATGCCTGTAAGCCCCACGCGGGACAACCTGATCAACTCGTATCCCCCCCAGTGCTTAGAACAGTGCTTTGCACATCGTAAGCGCTTAACAAATGCCATTATTATGATTATTATTTTCCAGATGAGGGAACCGAGGCCCAGAGAAGCGAAGCGACTTGCCCAAGGCAAGCGGCAGAGTCAGGATTAGAACCCATGACCTTCTGACTCCCAGTCTCGTGCTCTAGCTGCTATGCCCTACGGCTTCCTAACAATGTATGTATTTATTTATTTATTTTATTTGTACTATTTATTCTATTTCTTTTATTTTGTTAATATGTTTTGTTTTGTTGTCTGTCTCTCCCTTCTAGACTGTGAGCCCGCTGTTGGATAGGGACCGTCTCTATATGCTGCCAACTTGGACTTCCCAAGCGCTTAGTGCAGTGCTCTGCACACAGTAAGCGCTCAATAAATATGATTGAATGAATGAATGAATGAGCAATAATAATAATAGTCTTCTAGACTGTAAACTCATTATTAGGAAGGGAATGGGTCTACTAATTCTGTTGTACTTTGCTCAGCACGTAGTAAGTGCTCAATTAAAATTCAAGGGCTTAGTCCAGTGCTCTGCACACAGTGAGCGCTCAATAAATACGATTGAATGAAGACCAGTGATTGATAATAAAGACAGCGATAATAATTGTGGTATTTGTTAAGCACTTACGATGGATCAAACACTGTACTAAGCAATGGGATAGATATCTCCCCCTTCTAGACTGTGAGCCCAATGCTTAGAACGGTGCTTGGCACATAGTAAGCGCTTAACAAATGCCATCATCATTATTATTATTATTACTGTTTGGCCAATCAGAATGATGGTAGGGACCGTCTCTATATGTTGCCAACTTGTCCTTCCCATGCGCTTGGTACAGTGCTCTGCACACAGTAAGCGCTCAATAAATACGATTGAATGAATGAATCACCAAGGCAGAGGTCACCCGATGCCCATGGGGGTTGGGGCAGGCGTGGGAGGAGACACCCCCAGGGTCTTCCTCAGGTTCGACGGCAGGATGATGTGGGGACCCCCAAATTAATTCGAAACGCTGGGTACCTTTAGTGGAGGAGTCCGGTGAGGCGCAGGGGTCCCCGAGTTGGATGGAGGCGCTTCTCTCCTGGGCGGGAGAGCGGGCCAGGCAGGTGAAGGAGGTGATGTTGGGACGGGGCAAAGGCAGGGCCAGGCTGAGGGTCCGGTGGTCGGGGGACAGCCCCCGCCGCTCCGCCGCCGCCAGCTCCTCCGGGGGGTCCCCCCTCCTCCAGCTCACGGTCACGGCCGCCCCCTCTCCCGCCCCCGGGAGCCGACACTCCAGAGTCACGTTGCACCAGGCCGAGGCCCGGCTTGCGGGCCGCCGATGGATCTCGGGGACGGGGACCGGCTCTGACAGAGAGGCAGCGGGGGTCAGGGCCTGGGGGAGCCGCCCCATGGGGACCCCCGACCCCTCGCCCTCACTGATGTGGAGACTGGGAGGATGCCCCCGGTTGGTGGAGGGGGAAACCGAGGCAGGGAAAGGGGAGGCGAGGGCCGGCAAGGTGACGGTTCCTCTGCTTCTAGTCTCTGTGGCCCAGGAGGGGATAATGGGGTGGGGAAAATGAGGTGGATACTGAGGCACAAGGTGATGGGGGGAGAGGGGACAGCTTGACCTCGGCTACAGGGGGGACCCAGGGTGAGGCAACTCACCGCGGGCCGGACGGCGAGGTGACTGCCAGCCAGCCCGTCCTCGGCGTCCAGCCCGGCAGAGGGTCCCCCCACCCCCCGAGCCCCTCTCTCACCGTACACCGCGAGGGTGAATTGCTGCTTCTGGACCGTTCCTGATTGGAATTTGACTTGGGCCTCGTAGGTGCCGCTGTCCTCAGGGGTCACATCCAGCAAACTCAGGGAGATCCCGGCGACATTGTGGACCCTCTGTTTGTATCTCTCCTGGATCCAGGTGGGCAAGACCTCCTGGGGCCCGGCCTGGAGCTCCACGATATCCTGCTTCTTGGTCACGAAGGTCCATTCGACCGCCCGTAAGTCGGAGGTCACGGAGACGCTTAGGGGGAAGAGGACGGAGTCTCCCCGCGTGTGGTTCATGGGGGGCCCCTGCGCCCCAACGATCCAGGCACCTACGACATAAGGGATGGACCCTCATTGACGGGGCGACCCAGCCGCCAGGCGGGAGGGTGGGAGGGGGACACAGGAAACTGCCGGCCCAGGGGTCGCCACAGGGCCCAACTTCTAACCGTGAGCATTGGGGGGGGCGGCCCAGAGAGGAAGGGGAGCAGGTGGGCCGGGGCGCGGGGGGACCCCCGGAAGGAGGGGAGCAGGTGGGGACAAGCGGGGGCCCAGGCAGGCGGCCAGGCGAGAGCTGCAAAGAGCGAGCAGCGGGCAGGCCGCTCGATTGTGGGTTCCCGTTCCGCCTCGGCCTGCAGACGCTGTGCGGCCCTGGGCCAGCTCCTCCCCCTCTCTGGGCCTCACTCTCCACCCCAGGATGTCGAGGGGAGCGGGGGTCTGACCTCAGCACGCCCCCGGTCTCAGCAGCTGCAGCCCCGACCCCCCGAAAACCAACCCCCGCAGACGCCATATTTATAGAGAACCCGTTCCCACGGGAAACTGAGCCAGAACCACGGCCACATGTGAGGGGCCCGGCTGAGATCTGCGGGTTTCTCTAGGCCGTGCGGCTGGCCTGCTCTCTCACCTCGGGCGACCGCTCTGGGCCTCGCTTTCTTCATCTGTCAAATGGGGATGGGACCTCGGCTCTCCCTCCCTCGTAGACTCTGACCTCAAGATAAGACAGGGTCCCCTCTGACCGTCTCCTATTCACTCAATCGTATTTAGTGAGCTCTTACTGTGTGCAGAGCACTGGACTAAACGCTTGGAAAGTCCAGTTCGGCCGCAGATAGTGACAATCGCTACCCAACAACGGGCTCACAGTCCAGCGCTTAAAACAGTGCTCTGCACATAGTAATCGCTTCATAAATGCCATTATTATTATTATTATTAGAAGGGGGGGAGACAGACGACAAAACAAAACAAGTAGACAGGCATCCATAGCATCAAAGTAGTAAACAGAATTATAGATATAATAATAATAATGGCATTTATTAAGTGCTTACAATGTGCAAAGCACTGTTCTAAGCTCTGGGGAGGTCACAAGGTGATCAGGTTGTCGCCCAGGGGGCTCCCAGTCTTCATCCCCATTTGACAGATGAGGGAACTGAGGCCCAGAGAAGTGAAGTGACTTGCCCAAAGTCGCACAGCTGACAAGTGGCGGAGCCGGGATTTGAACCCATGACCTCTGACTCCAGAGCCCGGGCTCTTTCCACTGAGCCACGCTGCTTCTCCATATACACATCATTCGTAAAATAGAGTAATAAATATGTACAAATATACAGCAGTGTTGTGGGGCGGGGAAGGGGGTAGAGCAGAGGGAGGGAGTCGGGGTGATGGGGAGAGGAAGAGGAGCGGAGGAAAAGGGGGGCTCAGTCTGGGAAGGCCTCCTGGAGGAGGTGAGCTCTCAGTAGGGCTTGGAAGGGGGGAAGAGAGTCGACCTCCCCTCCAGAGCTTGCTCCTCGATGTAAGCGCTTAATACATTCCATAATAATAATTATTGGAGAAGCAGCTCTCAGGATTCTCATCCCGGCTCCGCCACTTGTCTGCCGTGTGACCGTGGGTAAGTCACTTCACTTCTCTGGGCCTCAGTTCCCTCGTCTGTCAAATTCATTCATTCAATCGTATTTATTGAGCGCTTACTGTGTGCAGAGCACTGGACTAAGCGCTTGGGAAGGACAGGTTGGCAACATCTAGAGACTGGCCCTACCCAACAGCGGGCTCACAGTCTAGAAGGGGGGGACAGACAACAAAACAAAACATATTAACAAAATAAAATAAATAGAATATGTACAAGTAAAATAGAGTAATAAATACGTACAAACATAGATACATATTCATTCATTCATTCAATCATATTTATTGAGCGCTTACTGTGTGCACAGCACTGTACTAAGCGCTTAGGAAGGACAGGTTGGCAACATCTAGAGACGGTCCCTACCCAACAGTGGGCTTACAGTCTAGAAGGGGGAGACAGATGGGGATGAAGCCTGGCGGGGGGACAGGGACTTCCGTTCGATCCAATTTACTTGTATCTCCCCCAGCGCCTCATACAGTGCTCGCCACATAGTAAGCGCTTAACAAATACCACGATTATTATTACTATTATTTTTATTATTATTACTAATGGCTGGCCCAATATGAACTCAGTATATGCCAAGGGCTGGATTGAAACACAGTGCCTGGCCTGCGAGGGACTCATAGCCTAAAGGGAGGGGGGGGCAGGGATTTCATCCCCATTTTACAGAGGAGGAAACCGAGGCACGGAGAAGTTAAGTGACTTGCCCAAGGTCACCCCGCAGGCAGCGGGGTTATAACTCAGCTCCTCTGACTCTTGGGAGGATGTTCTTTCATTTATTTATGTATTTTTATGGCATCTGTTCCATACTCGCTATGTTCCAGAAACTACTTTAAGCACTAATTACTCTCCCCCTCTCTTCAAAGATTGAAGACCCATCTCCTCCGGGAGGCCTTCCCTGATTACTCCCTCTTGTCCTCTTTTCCCACTCCCTTCTCCATCACCATGACTTTCTCCCTCTACCTCATCTGTAAAATGGGGATGGAGACTGTGAGCCCCACACGGGACAGGACTGTGTCCAAACTGTGTCTCTGTGCCTCAGTTCCCTCATCTGTAAAATGGGGATTAAGACTGTGAGCGCCCCCCCCCCCCCCCCGCCCCCCGCCGTGGGACAACCTGATCACGTTGTAACCTCCTCAGTGCTTAGAACAGTGCTTTGCGCATAGTAAGTGCTTAATAAATGCCATCATTATTATTATTAATCAGGTTGGACACAGTCCCTGTCCCCCATGGGGCTCCCAGTCTTCATCCCCATTTTACAGATGAGGGAACTGAGGCCCAGAGAAGTGAAGCGACTTGCCCTAAGTCACACAGCAGGAAGTGGGGTCAGAGCTCAGCTCCCCCAACTCTCGGTTGAATGTTCTTTCTTTCTTTTTTTTCCTTTTTTGTGGTATTTGTTAAGCGCTTGCTACGTGCCAGGCACTGTACTATGCGTTGGGGGAGATACAAGCTAATCCGGTTAGACACAGTCGTCATCATCATCATCATCAATCGTATTTATTGAGCACTTACGGTGTGCAGAGCACTGTACTAAGCGCTTGGGAAGTACAAGTTGGCAACACATAGAGACAGTCCCTACCCAACAGTGGGCTCACAGTCTAAAAGGGGAAGACAGAGAACAAAACCAAACATACTAGCAAAATAAAATAAATAGAATAGATATGTACAAGTAAAATAAATAAATAAATAGAGTAATATATATGTACAAACATATATACATATATACAGGTGCTGTGGGGAAGGGAAGGAGGTAAGATGGGGGGATGGAGAGGGGGACGAGGGGGAGAGGAAGGACACAGTCCCCGTCCCCTGTGGGGGGCACACGATCTTCATCCCCATTTTACAGACGAGCTCAGTTGAGGCTCAGAGAAGTGAAGTGACTTGCCTAAGGTCACCTAGCAGACAAGTGGCCGAGTCAGGTTTAGAACCCAGGTCCCTCTGATTCCCAGGCTACACCTGAGTTTTACATCATCATCATCATCATCATCATAATGGCATTTATTAAGCGCTTACTATGTGCAAAGCACTGTTCTAAGCGCTGGGGAGGTTACAAGGTGATCAGGTTGCCCCACGGGCGGCTCACAGTCTTCGCCCCCGTTTTCCAGATGAGGGAACTGAGGCCCAGAGAAGTGAAGTGACTTGCCCAAAGTCACACAGCTGACAATTGGCGGAGCCGGGATTTGAACCCATGACCTCTGACTCTTTCCACTGAGCCAGCTGCTTCACAGCAGTGAAGGGACAGGGTCTGTGTCCAACCTGATTAGCTTGTATCCACCCCAGCGCTTAGTACAGTTCCCGGCACATAGTAAGTGCTTAACAAAAACCATAAAAAAAATCCAGAAACATCCAGAGGCAGGAAGTGTGGGGAGAACTCTATTGTTGAATCGTACTTTCCAATCAATCATATTTATTGAGCGCTTACTGTGTGCAGAGCACTGGACTAAGCGCTTGGGTAGTCCAAGTTGGCAACATATAGAGATGGTCCCTACCCAACAGTGGGCTCACAGTCTAGAAGGGGGACTAGTCCCCCCAAGTGCTTAGTCCAGTGCTCTGTGCACTATAAGCGCTCAATAAATACGATTGAATAAATGAACGAATGAAAAGGGTGGGGGTGATAATTATAGCCATAACATATGGCTGTAATATCCCAACTTTATGGCTAATATCCGGTTAACTCACTTCACCAGCCTGTCTCCCCACCTCCATCCTCTCCCCTCCTACCCTCGCGGATTCATTCATTCATTCAGTCATATTTATTGAGCGCTTACTGTGTGCAGAGCATTGTCCTAAGCGCTTGAGAGAGGACAATTCAGCAAGAGACAATCCCCGCCCACTCCGGGCTGACAGCCTAGAAGTGGGGAGACAGACTGCAAAATAAGTAATCTGTCCTCTGCCCAGTTTGGGGCACCTCTCCCCTTCTCCAGCCCCTAACCAAGCTCCTCACCACTCAGTTCAAAGCTCTTCGGCCTCAGTTTCCCCATCTCACTTTGCTGTTCTCTTCTTCTTCTTCTTCTTCTTCTCACTTCCCCACCAGATGTGTTCCTCACAACTTCCAAACCCACTTCCTCCACACCCATCCCTCACAACACTCCCCTCTTCCTTCCTTCCTTCCATCCTTCCTTCCTTCGTTCCCTACTTTCCCTCACTCTCTTCCTCCCTTCCTTCCTTCCTTCCTTCCTTCCTTCCTTCCTTCCTTCCTTCCTTCCTTCCTTCCTTCCTTCCTTCCTTTCCTACTTTCCATCACTCCCTTCCTCCCTTCCTTCCTTCCTTCCTTCCTTCCTTCCTTCCTTCCTTCCGGGAGATGGGCTTTGAGGGAGGGGAGAGTCACGGTCTGTAGAATATGAGGAGGGAGGGCGTTCCAGGCCGGAGGCAGGATGTGGGTCAGGGGTTGGCGGTGAGACGGACGAGATGGAGGCCCGGTGAGAAGGTTAGCATTGACCAGTCCCGTTAGCCAAACCTCGGGGAGGAAGAGGGAAATTTGGGCATTTTGAGGGGAAGGAAAGTCCACTCGGTCAGGGGGAATTTCAGGGATTAGCTCATCCAAAAGGCCCCCGCCCAGACAGGTGTCCTGGAACGGTTTCTTAGATGGCATTCCATCCATCCATCCATCCATCCTTCCATCCATCCATCCATCCATCCATCCATTCATCATCCTTCCATCCATCCATCCATCCATCCATCCATCCATCCATCCATCCATCCATCCATCCATCCTTCCATCCGTCCATCCATACATCGGTGCTGAATGGATGGGTCTTTGCAAGAGAGGACAGAGGAGGAGGCCGAGGGCGAAAGAGGAGCAGAAAGAGAAATGATCAGATAATAATAATAATAATGATAATGGCATTTATTAAGCGCTTACTATGTGCAAAGCACTGTTCTAAGCTCTGGGGAGGTTTCAAGGTGGTCAGGTTGTCCCACGTGGGGCTCCCAGTCTTCATCCCCATTTTACAGATGAGGTAACCAAGGCCCAGGGAAGTGAAGTGACTTGCCCAAAGTCACACAGCTGACAATGTCAGATGACGGGAAGTAGTATGGCCTAGTGGCTAGAGTCCGAGCGACAAAAGGATCTGGGTTCTAATTCTGGCTCTGCCGCTTGTCCGCTGCGTGGCCTTGGGCAAGTCGCATAGTCTTCTCTGGGCCTCAGTTACCTCATCCGTAGAATGGGGATTGACTGGAAGCCCCATAATAATAATAATAATAATAATAACAATGATGGCATTTGTTAAGTGCTTACTATGTGCAAAGCACTGTTCAAAGTGCTGGGGAGGATACAAGGTGGTGAAGTTGTCCCACGTGGGGCTTACAGTATTAATCCCCATTTTCCAGATGAGGTAACCGAGGCCCAGGGAAGTGAAGTGACTTGCCCAAAGTCACCCAGCTGACAAGCGGCGGAGCCGGGATTCGAACCCATGACCTCTGACTCCCAAGCCCGGGCCACCGAGCCAGCCCCATGTAGAAGATGGACCGGATTAGCTTCTGTCACCCCAGAGCTCAGCACAGTGCCTGGCACGTAGTAAGTGCTTAACAGGTAGTGTTACAAGAACAAAAAAAAAAATACCTTCTCTGTGCCTCAGTTCTCTCATCTGCAGAATGGGGATTCAATACCTGTTCTTCCTCCCACGTGAGCCCCGGGTGGGACCTGATGACCTTTGTATCTACAGCAGTGCTTAGTACAGTGCTTGGCACATAATGCTTAACAAATACCACAGAGAAAACAACTTCTTTGGGCCTCATTCATTCATTCATTCAATTTCATTCAATAATTTATTAGAGAAGCAGCATGGTTCAGTGGAAAGAGCCCGTGCTTTGGAGTCAGAGGTCATGGGTTCAAATCCTGGCTCCGCCACTTGTCAGCTGGGTGACTTTGGGCAAGTCACTTCACTTATCTGGGTCTCATTCATTCATTCAATTTCATTCAGTCATTCACTAGAGAAACAGCGTGGCTCAGTGGAAAGAGCCTGGGCTTTGGAGTCAGAGGTCATGGGTTCAAATCCTGGCTCCGCAACTGGTCAGCTGGGTGACTTTGGGCAAGTCACTTCTCTGGGCCTCAGTTCCCTCATCTGTAAACTGGGGATGAAGACTGTGAGCCCCTCGTGGGACAACCTGATCACCTTGTAACTTCCCCAGCGCTTAGAACAGTGCTTTGCACATAGTAAGCGCTTAATAAATGCCATTATTATTATTATTATTATTATTCAATCGTATTTATTGAGCGCTTACTGTGTGCAGAGCACTGTACTAAGCGCTTGGCAAGTACAAGTTGGCAACATAACCGGCCTCAGTTTCTTTCCTCATCCGAGCCTCGGCCTCCGGCCAGGCCGGGAACACCCTCCCTCCTCAAAGCCGACGGACAACTGCTCTCCCCGACTTCAAAGCCTTGTCGAAGGCCCGTCTCCTCCAAGAAGCCTTCCCTGACTGAGTCCTCCTCTCCTCTTCCCCCTCTCCCTTCTGCGTCGCTCCCTTTGTTTGGCTCCCTGCTTCTCAACGCTTAATACCACACAAAAAAGGGCACGATTTCTCCGGGCCTCGGTTGCCACGTTTGTCACATGGGGATTCAATCCCTGTTCTCCCTCCTTTAGTCGGTCCGTCGGATTTATTGAGCACTTACTGTGTGCAGAGCACTGGACTAAACACTCGGGAGAGGACAATACAACATAAACAGACACATTCCCTGCCCACGGTGAGTTTATCGTCTACGTTTGCTGCATTTAGGCCGGTACTTCGACCAACGCTTGGCGCATAGGACGTTCTTTGCAAGTACCGCGGTCATTATTTCGAATCCCACCTCCCCCACATGTCTGCTGTGTGACCTTGGGCAAGTCACTTCACTTCTCTGTGCCTCAGTTCCCTCATCTGTAAAATGGGGATTAAGACTGTGAGCCCCACGTCGGACAACCTCATCTCCTTGTGTTCCCCCCAGCGCTTAGAACAGTGCTTTGCACATAGTAAGCGCTTAACAAATCCCAACATTATTATTATTATTATTTGGGTGTGGACTGGTTTCTCCTTATCCCGTAAATAACAGCTAATGGGATGGGAGGGAGTTCAAAGCCTCTTCCGTGGAAAATCCAAGCCTCTTCCGTGGAAAATCCCCTTCCACGATTAACAAATGTTCCTCTTCCTGTTTTTCCCGCTTACCTCCGGGTTCCCTGCAACCCTTTCAATCTTGGAGCCAGACATTATTATTAACAATAATAACGATAATAATGATAATAATGATAAAGAGAAGCAGGGTGGCACAGTGGAAATCAATCAATCAATCAATCGTATTTATTGAGCGCTTACTGTGTGCAGAGCACCGTACTAAGCGCTTGGGAAGTACAAGTTGGCAACATGTAGAGACAGTCCCTACCCAACAGTGGGCTCACAGTCTAAAAAGCTCGGGCTTTGGAGTCAGAGGTCATGGGTTCAAATTCCGGCTCCACCAATTGTCAACTGTGTGACTTTGGGCAAGTCATTTCGCTTCTCTGGGCCTCAGTGACCTCGTCTGTAAAATGGGGATTAAGACTGTGAGCCCCCCCATGGGACAACCTGATGACCTTGTAACCTCCCCAGCGCTTAGTACAGTGCTTTGCACATAGTAAATGCTAATAAATGCCATTATTATTATTATTATTAATAACAATAATAACAACAATAGTATTTGTTAAGTGCTTAGTATGTGTCAAGCACTGTACTAAGCGCTGGGGGAGATACCAGCGTGGCTTAGTGGAAAGAACCCGGGCTTGGGAGTCGGAGGACGTGGGTTCAAATCCCGGCTCCGCCACTTATCAGCTGGGTGACTTTGGGCAAGTCACCTCACTTCTCCGTGCCTCAGTTACCTCATCTGTCAAATGGGGATGAAGCCTATGAGCCCCACATGGGACAACCTGATGACCTTGCAGCGTGGCTCAGTGGAAAGAGCCCGGGCTTTGGAGTCAGAGGTCAGGGGTTCAAATCCTGGCTCCGCCAATTGTCAGCTGTGTGACTTTGGGCAAGTCACTTCACTTCTCTGTGCCTCAGTTACCTCATTTGTAAAATGGGGATGAGGACTGTGAGCCCCCCGTGGGACAACCTGATCACCTTGTAACCTCCCCAGTGCTTAGAACAGTGCTTTGCAAATAGTAAGCCCTTAATAAATGCCATTATTATTATTATTATTATTATTATTATTATTACCCCAGCACTTAGAAC